>NC_053389.1:281249317-281561232 GCF_905171765.1 Bufo bufo
GGGTCACTGAAAAAATGACAAAAAAAGTCATATTCAGTGTAGCCCACTGTGGAAATCTGGATTCCTGATTGGCCTACAAAATCAGGAATCACAGGCTCGTATCGCTCTGGGCTACACCAGACAAGTTCACCGGCAGGGGGCTCCGGTGGATTTAACTGGTGGGCCGGGAAACCAGTACGAGCCCCAGAGCTGCTCGTACCAGGCTGGGCCACAGGGTCCCTAACATGGCGGTCCCCTTGCTCCGCCTGGCGGCGTCTCCGCCGCCTTGGGGGCTCATTATCATCGCTAGATGATGAGGAGGACGCGGATGACAACAGGAATGTGGGGTTATCCTCATCCTCACTGGGACTCTCGGAGTCAGAGGCAAGCTGGGCGTATGCCTCCTCGGCCGAGAACGTCCGGCGGGCCCTAGGGGAGTGTGTGTCTGCGTGTATATGTGCGTGTGTGTAACTCTTTATTTTGTGTGCGTGTGTGTGGGGGCACGGGTGTTCGCGGACTTAACCCTAAAACTAACAGAAAAAAAAAAAACAACTAACTAAAAAAAGGGCAAAAAATGTGGAAAAAAAAATTCAAAACCGCTGATCAACCGTCCGAAGTTGATGAGCGGTGAGGTGTGCGATGCGCTAACAGCGGCCGGACACTAAGTGCCGGCCACAGTCAGCGTACACCAAAAAAGAAAAAAAAAAGAAAAAAATGCACCCCAAAAAAGGTGGGGGGGGGGGGGGCAGGGGGGGGGAAGTGGCAGCACCCCTGGGGGGTCTAGGGTCACACAGCTGTGCTGTGGACCCCAGACACCCTAACTTAGGGTGATGCAATAAAAGTTCACAAACTAACTTTCCCTTTTTTTCCCCTGCCTAAACCAAACTTTCCCTGTGCTGTCCCTATGTACCTGATGGGGGGTACTGGGGCACAGATCGGGTCCTGGGGGCACAGATCGGGTCCTGGGGGCACAGATCGGGTCCTGGGGGTGCTGGCATACACACGTGCAGGCAGCTCCTCTCTCCTCCGGCTCCGGAACACAAAAAGAGGAGGAGAGGAGCGCCTGCCTCTTTTGAATTTGCCGCCGGACCGCCCACAGACCAATCAGAAAGCGATCCTGAGTGGTGATGTCACCATCACCACTCAGGATCGCTGGATGGTGATTGGTGGAGTGAAATCACACCACCATCACCATCCTGTTCCGGGTTATCGGGTCTTCAGAGACCCGAATATCCCGGAAACGCAGAAAACCGCAGGTCTGAATTGACCTGCGCTTTTCTGCGATCGCCGACATGGGGGGGTCACAGGACCCCCCGACGCATTTGCCCCAGGTGCCTGCTCGATGATTTGAGCAGGCACCGGGTTCCGATCACCGCCGGCCGAGCGGCAGTGATCGGAACCATTCATGACGTACCGGTACGTCATGTGTCCTTAAGTACCAGGACATCATGACGTACCGGTACGTCATGTGTCCTTAAGAGGTTAAACTGTGTAAGCAAGGTACTAATGCCTTTCTGGACTAGCTCAATGTACGTTTCTATAGGGTGTGCAGTTTTAGGTGGCATATACTGACTTTTTACCCGTAAGCCATAAGATTTTAGTGTTAAAATGTCCTCAAATCCACCAGGGGGATCCGGATCATATGATACGGTATTTCCTTGTGTGGAGAAGTGAGCCTTCAATCGCAAAGAGCGAAAGAAGCGTTGCAGGTCCATGTCCAAGCCGAAAATGTCCAAGGTTGCAGTGGGGCTGAAGGACAGTCCCTTCTGCAACACCTGCATCTGTAAAGGATTTAAGTTCTTAGAAGATAAATTGAGAACTAAAGTGTCTGGTGTGCTGGCTGTACCTGGGACCGGGTCAGTCGTGGTGCATCTGCTCCCCCTATGATGGTGTCGGCCTGCTCTCCTGGTGTTGGCTTTTTTTGGCGTCGTCGTCTTGATGGAACTTTGAGAAAATCGGATGAAAAATCGATCTGTGAGACGATGCGTTGAGCTTCTTCCTCGTGGTAGCTGAAAGTATTCATCTGTGTTTGCTGCTTCTGTTCAACGCGTGCACGCCCGAGAAAACTAGGAATACTGTGTAATGAAGTCAGGCGGCACAGCGTACTGGTTGAGGGGTGCTCGGTTTGTGTGGAGGTAATCCTAAAATCAGAAGAATGAAAGAAAACCGAGCACCCCTCGACCAGTACGCTGTGCCGCCTGACTTCATTACACAGCACAATGCTGCTGTCTTAGAGTGAGCTGTTCAAAAGAACACGCCCCTGATTCAGTTAGGCCACGCCCCTCCTACTCCTCAGCCGACAGATTGAAAAAATGAAGTTAAAAATCAACTTCTAGGTCCCGCTAAGCCACGCCCAGATCTGGTTAGGCCACGCCCCATCCCACTCCTGAGCCGACGCGGATTGAAAAAATAAAGGTAAAAATCTACTTCTGTCAGCTGCAGGAGTGGGAGGGGCGGTGGCTTTCTCCCTGCAGCTCACACTCAGATAGTACAGTGCTGCTTAAGAGTGAGCTGTTCAAAAGGACACGCCCCCGATCCAGTAAAGGCCACTGTTAAGGGGGCGGGCCCTTGTGGAGGTCACTGTCAAGGGGGTGGTATGCTCTGAAAGTCACTGTTAAAGTGGAAGGCTTCTGTAAAGGTCAAAGTTAAGGGGGTAGGCTGCTGTGGAGGTCCAATTTTAAGGGGCGGGGCACTGTGGGGGGGTCAGTGTTAAGGGGTGGTTGGCTGTGGAGGTCACTGTTATAGTGGATAGTGTTGATATCTTTTAATGACACACACAAACATTAAATTAAATAGATTAAATATACCCGAGTGAAGCCGGGTCCTTCTGCTAGTATATATATATTGGTCTTGTATGGCCAGTATGGACCCAATATATGTGTGGGGATGTGTATGTGTATATGTATACATGTATACCTAAGTGCCCCCAAGTTGTGTGCATATATATGTATATATATATATATATATATACTTATATAATCACCAGGCTGTGTAATTAATATATATATATATATATATATATATATATATATATATATCAGATCAGCCTAGTTATTATACTCTCCCCCACCTTCTGTTTAGGGATTGTATTGACATGGGTGTGTGTGTGGAGCTATGGTGTATCTAGGGGGATGCTCTTATTTACACCTTGGGCAGGAATTCCTTTGATTCCTTTGTCTGTACAGATCCTGAGCCTGAGGGAGCCAACTGGCGGTCATCTGTTGCAGTCTGAGTCCAAGCATTCCGTCACAAACACACGATGATGTCATATCCCTGCACCTTATGTTGATAAAGGGGCTTATATTAGCCCAAGCAGGACAAAGGCTCTCTCTCGGGACTTTACCTCAAACAGAGACATACATGGGAGAGAAAGAGATGAACTGAGCAGCTCCATGACGGAAGATGGACCGAACGGCTCCATGAAGGTAGAGAGGCCATGAAGAGAGGCAGAGCCCCACGTGCCCCTGGAGATGGCTTAGTAACCCTTACTTTCCTATACCACCAACTGTACACCACCTGCATTAGCCCCAGCCTTCCCACTGTAACCCTTTTCCCTGCATCTACCCTTTCCTTAACCCCTGAACCCTATCCCTGCCCTGCAGAGCATTACTCCCCAGCAAGCCCTGCATTGGCCATTACCCTGTGTTAACCAGCCCCTGCATCAACCCTTGCATCGCTGGTATTGAATTAACCCCTTGTGCCTGTAGGGACAGTGTAGAGATAGGTTGGGGGAGCTGCTGCTATGTACGTGTGTGTAAGTGAGTGTATTGTATAGCTAGTTTGTGGGGTGGAACTGTATTGTATTGTGTGTAGTGTAGCTAGGTGTCTATTGTAGTGCTATTACTGTACTGTGGTGTGTGCGTCTATATGTATGTATATTTATAACCCTTGATATATAAATATATCTAGATATAGCGTATTAGTAGACTGTAGACGTGTTATTGTGTTAATAAATATACTATATTGTTCATAATACAGTGTATAGACTTTTATGGTCGCCGCCGTAGTAGCAGCAGTAAGTCGAATGTAGTTAGCTCAGTGTAGTTTGAGGCAACAGAGTTACCGTAGTTTTATTTAAAGTATAAATAGGCGGAGTCATCACTAGACGACTCACGCCTATTTATGAATATTAATTATTGAGAGTACCCTAAATAATTAATATTCCCTTTTACAATGTTACTATCTCTCTTCACCATGTTATATAGCAGGAGCTGAGCAGATTGATATACAGTTTTGTGGGAAATATTTAGTATAACGTGACTTTTATTAATTTAACCCCATGACCAGGCGATTTTCCATTTTTTTCATTTTTGTTTTTTTACTCCCAACCTTCCCAAAGCCATAACTTTTTTATTTTTCCACTCACACAGCTGTATGGGGGCTTATTTTTTGCTAGACAAGTTGTACTTTCTAATGGCACCATTTACAGTTGAGTATAATGTAGTGGGAAGCAGGAAAAAAATTCCAAATAGGGTAGAATTATACAAACACAAAAAAACTTTGGAATTTTCTTTTATTTGCATCACCATATTCTGACCCCCATAACTTTTTCATTTTTATGTGTATGGATCTCTGTTAGGGCTCATTTGTGTAGCAGCAATCTGTACTTTTCACACATCTGACTTTTTGATATTTTTTTATAAATTTTTTTGTGGGAGGTGAAGTGACCAAAAAACAGCAAATTAGCAATTTTTTCATTTGCTGTATGGGATAAATATTTTAATATTTTAATAGTAAGGACATTTTCGCACACGAAGCCCATGATGTATGCGATGCCCACGATGTATATTTTTTAAATTGTTTATGGATTTTTATTTTAATCTTGGAGAAAAGGGTGTGATTTAAAATTTTATATATTTTTTTCTATTTTTAAATAACTTTTTGTTCTTTAATTACACTTATTAACAGTTTAATAGTTCCCTTCAATAAGCAATCATCAGTATCGGAGTCAATGAACATTTCACTATGTTCCTCCTATGGAGCCCTATGGAACCCATCTGCGGCAGCCTTGGATCATTGAGGAGGACTGAGGTTGCTGCACACACCATCTGGCTCTCTTGATCCTTGCTAGGGGAAGCTGGTGCACGTACAGAAGCGCGCACTCTGGGGTTTTTAACTTCACAGATGCTGTGGTCACATTTGACCACAGCATCTAAAGGATTAAATATGTGCTATCAATATTATTGTTGATCGCATACATTATCACTAGGGGCCTGCTGTTTAAAACAGAAGGCACCCAGCAGCTATGGCTCCCGCTGCGCTTGCAAGTGGGTGCCATCTTTAAATACCCGACCGCTGATGTACTGTATATATGCATTAGGCCAGTGGTGCCCAACCATTTTTCGTCTGAGGGCCGCACTTGACATAGTATAAATTTCGCCGGGCCAGAACCAGGTAGCTTTGACGGAAAGAAATGCAAACACTGTGAGGTGGCATGTGTGAGCATTACTACTGTGAAGGGGAAAATATCTGGGCATTTTTTATGGGAAGGGGCACATATGGGCATTTTTACTGTGAAAGGGGCACATGTGAGCATTATTACTGTGAAGGGGCGCATCTGGGCATTTTTTCTGTGAAGGGCCCTATTCTCTTCAATATATGTATTAATCATCTTGTAGAAGACTTTCACAGTAAAATATAAATTTTTGCAGATAACACTAAACTGTGTAAAGCAATTAACACGAAAGAGGACAGTATACTGCTACAGAGGGATCTTGATAGATTGGAGGCTTGGGCAGAGAGGAGGAAGATGAGGTTTAACACTGACAAATATAAAGTTATGCACATGGGAAGGAATAATACAAGTCACCCGTACATACTAAATGGTAAAACACTGGGTAACACTGACATGGAAAAGGACTTAGGACTTAGGTCCCCTCCCTCACATATAAGAGAAATCATTACCCTAGTGCTGACCGCTCCGGACAGCAGCAGCACTCTTCTATTGGAGATGTAGGACCTGCCATGATGTCAGATGCAGGAGGCGGAGCTCAGCAGAGAAGAGGGGATGAAGGACCTGCGATGACCTCACAATCATGTGACCAGGACAGGAAGCGGAGCTCAGCAGTGCATTGAACGGGTTATCCGAGACTATAAAAAGCTCCCCCATATGCCAGGCCCCTCACACTGAATATACTTACCCCACTCCCTGCGCCGCTCCTGGTCCCGCACCGCCGCTGCTGCATCTCTCCGTGCTCAGATTAAAACATCCGGTGTCGGGGACAAGCAGCCAATGGCAGGCGGGGATGGGGACAAGCCTCCCTAACATCGCGGGTGATGCTAGGGAGGTTCGTCCTCTCCTGCCATTGGCTGCTCCCCCCAACACTGAATGTTTTTATCTGTGCATGGGGAGAAGCAACAGCAGCAGTGAGGGGACCAGGAGCGGCGCAGGGAGTGGAATAAGTATATTCAATGCGAGTCCTATGTGGTAGTATAATCCCGGCGCAGGCGGGCGTGAGGACATCATTGCGCGCCTGTGCCAGGATCCAGCACAGTGACGTGCGCGCGCCTGCCATCGGGACTGTGACAAGGGGACATGCTCTGTGTCTAGAAGCAGGGCCAGCATTGGTGGGGGGGGGGCAAAGTGGGCATTTGCCCCGGGCCCCATCATCTAAGGGGCCCCTGTTTCAGTACTACTGTTCAGCTGAACATCCGTGGAAGCAAACGGGCGGACAGCTGAACAGCTGCACTTAACAATGCAGTGTAAGGTCCCCTCCCTCACGTATAAGAGAAATCATTACCCTAGTGCTGACAGCTCCGGACAACAGCAGCACTCTTCTACTGGAGCTTTAGGATCTGCCATGATGTCAGATGCAGGAGGCGGAGCTCAACAGAGAAGAGGGGATGAAGGACCTGCGATGACCTCCCAATCATGTGACCAGAGAGGGGAGACGGAGCTCAGCAGTGCATTAAAGGGGTTATTCGAGACTATAAAAAGCTCCCCCATATGCCAGGCCCCTCTGTCACGATCAGTGTGGGGGAAAAACTCCACACTAAACACAGGAGGGAAGGGGAACAGTAACTGGGCCTGAAAACTAGGGAAGGAACAGGTCACCTCCTAAACAACCCTTGAAGTAGAAATATTATCTGTTGTAGAAATATTAATATTAGAAATCTGCTCTCCAATGTCCTTGTGTAAGGAAAGGTAAAAATCCCTCAACCGCCGTCAGAGTCAGACACAGGTGTTACCATGCTGAATTCTTGCTGAGCACCCCTTCTCCTCCTGCCCAGTCTGTTTCTTTTATTTACTCACAAAAGGTGTAAAAGGGGCTGGCCCAAGACAAGGATACAGGAAGTGATGACATACAGGAAGTGATGACATAGGAAGATGAGAACATAGCCAGGTCACAAACACATGTATCCTATAACCACTGGAGCGAACCTCATCTAGCCTTGCTCAGTGATCAATGCCAGATAAAGTTACTATGATCCTCATGCATGTTTATTTACAGGACAACGTCATTATCTCCAGCAGCTGATCAGGCGCACTACAGACAACAAACGCACGTTCCTTTCATTTATTGTTCTCTTAACAAATGCATCCACGCCAAGCCAATAAATCTGCGTCTTGCGCGGGGGCCCTAGCCGGCATCCATACATCAGCCAACAAAACACTGCTCTGCTGAACACATCAGTCTTCCCCGGCCCACAGCCCAGTGCTTAGCACATGGACCATTTGCCGACGGAGACCTCTGCGCCCAGCAGCTGTGACAGGAAATACACGGGAAGATATCCACTCCAATGGTTTACCCTGACACTGAGACACATGATGACAATACACAATATATTAAATACACATCCTAATAAAATTTCCACAACACCCTAATCCGGGCCCTAACTACCTATCAATATGAATAGACCCTGACGGTAGGAATATTGATATGCTGTATACCTAGGCCCTTATATCCCTATAAGGCCCTGGAATGAGGTTAGGACCAGAGACAACCCATTCCTCCCCAGATGGACGAATGAAAGTCTCTGTCTCAGGCCCAAATACAAACAACAGGGAATATAACAAACACAAAACAATAAGAAACGAAAAGACTTACTTTCACACTGGCGTTTTGGTTTCCGTTTGTTAGATCCGTTCAGGGCTCTCGATCCGTTCAGGGCTCTCACAAGCGGTCCAAAACAAATCAGTTTTGCCCTAATGCATTCTGAATAGAAAAGTATCCACTCAGAATGCATCAGTCTACATTCCGCTTTGGAGGCGGACACCCAAACGCTGCTTGCAGCGTTTTGGTGTCCGTCTGACGAAACTGAGCCAAACGGATTCGTTCTGATACACAATGTAAGTCAATGGGGACGGATCCGTTTTCTCTGACACAATCTGGCACAACAGAAAACTGATCCGTTCTCCATTGACTTTCAATGGTGTTCAAGACGGATCCGTCTTGGCTATGTTAAAGATGATACAAACGGATCCCTTCTGAACGGATGCAGACGTTTGTATTATCTAAACGGATCCGTCTGTGCAGATCCATGACGGGTCCGCACCAAACGCGAGTGTGAAAGTAGCTTTATCTGAAAGTAGAAAACTGGCAACTCCAGAAGCACCACAGAGTGAAGGCAGGAAGAAAATCTATAAACCGCACCTCCAAGAGTGAGAAACGGCTACTTATGGGAAAGTTAAATTACCAGCAAGCAACACCTGAAACAAGGGGTGTGGCATTCACCAAAACACAGACACAATAAGATCCACAGTGAACTTGTCAATTTAACCCACGAGTTGCCAGTCTCTCCGATCTCCTGGTACCTGCCACGAGAACGTCTGTGACACCCTCACACTGAATATGCTTAACCCGCTCCCTGCGCCACTCCTGGTCCCCACACCGCCACTGCTGCTTTTCTCCGTGCACGGATTAAAATATCTAGTGTCGAGGACGAGCAGCCAATGGCAGGCGGGAACAGGGACGAGCCTCCCTAACATCGCGGGTGATGCTAGGGAGGCTCGTCCCCGCCTGCCATTGGCTGCTCCCGACGGCACCGGATGTTTACATCCACGCACGGGGAGAAGCAGCAGCGGTGGTGCGGGGACTAGGAGCATTGCGGGGAGCGGAATAAGTATATTCAATGTGAGGCCTATGCGGTAGTAAAATCCTGTCGCAGGCGGGCGTAATGACGTCATTGCCCAACTGTGCCAGGACGCAGCACAGTGACGTGTGCGCGCCTGCCAGGCCAGTACCAGCAGCGAGTGAGCGCCTGGACATAGATGAGTATTAGCTTTTTTTTTTATGTGTCAACTTTGGGGGACATATTAGACAAGGGGCAGTAGGGGCAAATTACTACATCGGGGGCAAACTACTAACTACATGGTTGCAAATTACTATATGGAGCTGTGTGGGGGCAAATTACTATATGGGGGCTGTGTGGGGGAAAACTACTATGTGAGGGCAGTGTGAGGGGAAATTACTATGTGGGGGCAAATTATTATGGGGGGATTACTATGTGGGGAAAAGTTATTAGGGGGGAAATTACTATGTGAGGGCGGTGTGAGGGGAAATTACTATGTTGGGGTTGTGTGGAGGGGAAATTACTGTGTAGAGGCAAATTATTATGGTAGGGATTACTATGTGGGGGCAGTGTGGGGGAAATTACTGTGTGGGGGGAAATTACTATATGGGGCAGTGTGTGGGAAATTACTGCATGGGGATAATTACTATGGGGGGTTACCATATGGGGCAGTGGGGGGAAAATTACTATGTGAGGGCAGTGTGGGGGAAATTACTGGGTGGGGGCAAATTACTATGGGAGGTTTACTATGTGGGGGCAGTGTGGGTAAATTTACTAGGAAATTACTGTATGGGGGTAAATTACTATATAGTGGCAGTGTGGGCACATTGCTATTGGGAAGGCACTGTAGGGGCCTTTCTATTACAGGGACATATTAGGTGACATTATCTTTGGGGACACTATACAGGGATTATTACCTGAAGCACAATATAGGGTGTTATTATTATTACTAGGGGAACTCTAGGGACATTATAACTGCTGTAGACACTATAGGGACATTTGGGGTAATTTATTAAACTGGTGTCAAGTAGAACTGGCTTAGTTGCCCATAGCAACCAGATTTCACCTTTCATTTTTGACAGCTCCTTTGGAAATCCAGTTCTACTTGACACCAGTTTGATAAATGACCTCAATCATGTCTACTGGGGTCACTATTTTTTCTGCAGTATAGTACCTGGAGCATTGGGGAGCACAACGGGCACAGTATTGGGAGTGGCAGCAGGATGACATTGTTGGGACACCATGATAGGGAGGTTGATGGAAAAATTGAGAAATCAAATGTTTCTATGTAACAAACATAGAGACAAGATGCTGCTGAAAGAATTTGTCATGGCGGTCTGGGTCAAACGGAGGAGAAGAGGCTAGAGAAGGTCTACATGACAGGGGATGTCACTGGATGTAACAGTTATGTGGTGCTGCTGTATTCTCCTTCAAGTCTTTTTTATTATAATTATATGTATTTTAAATTTGGCAACTAAATTTAAATTTGGCTCCTAAATTTTTCAGTTTAGAAGCCAGTGGGTATTTTTTTTTGTCCGGAGCACGGTATGCTGCTGTGTCCTAGATGAATGTGATGTCATATGGCCCAGAAAGAGACTGTGGCATTCACAAAGCACTGCATAAAAAAAACTAAACTAAAATGGAGGGAGGGGCCCAAGTTGGGTGGACAGCCCCGGGCCCATCATGCACTTAATCTGCCCCTGTTCAGTGGGCAGTCCTACTTAGTGATTGACAGCCTTCCTGGATTGACAGTGAATGCAGAGACAGCTGTCATTCACCAAGTTCGGCCACTTACTGGATTCCAAAGTGTAGAAAGGGCAGAAATTTAAATAATTAAAATTCAGGTTATACTGCTCAGCTCCTCCTGCTCTACACCATGCTGCTGGCAGATTATGCCATGTTCCCTTTAAGTACTGAGATAACAACCAGAATTTCTTTTGGAAGTCAGGACATGCTAATAAGGAGTGGGGATAGAGTGCCCCACAAGATTGTTTAGTATCAGTCTAATCTCTACAAGATGTGTCACCTGATGGTTGGGGTGGCATCAAGCTACAAGTCTGAAGCAACCAATCATAGTGGTTGTCTGCTTTAGACACTTCCTACCTATTAGAATCTGATCACAAAGACCCCCAGCAATTATCTGTTATCTGTAGGGAAATTCAGCAATAAGTGTTCAGATTTCCTGCAGTGCCACCTCAGGTGAAATATAGCATTACACAGTTCCCATTCGTGTTGATGGCTTGTCCATGTAATGTAGGGCAGCAAGGTTCTCCAGAGTGTTGGCTGCTCACTGTAACCATTGTTCACCTCCTGCCAAGAGATGAGGATCCTGGATGTGGTGGTTTCCCTCTATTATGTCAGATTTCGCAAATAGGGCATAGAAAATCGGGTTTTCTAAACCATACAACCCCTTTAATTATATGAGTGGAGTTTATGTTATTTTGCACTCAAGGCAGTTTCACATTTACACTCAAGTTTTGCTTTGTCCTTCTGTTCAGAAGAACACAATTCTTAAGTTACATTCAGTGACCTTTTCCCTGCATTCATAGTGTTCTAAGGCTACTCATGCTTGGAAGGATTATCATGGGAGCTTGGCATTTGCTGCAGCCGGGTGTGTCAGCACATGGGTTGTATTCTGATAAAGGAGGAGCTGCCACAAAGGCAACCTATTTTACATCTGGCATAAAAACTGATGTGCAGGATGATACGAACGATGCCATAGAAAAGTATGCAGTCAGTTCAGGCATTAGTTTCCCTCATGCATTTCAAACTGAATCAGATCTCTGGATATATGGAGTCGGGAGGAAATGTTTTACCCCTAAGATGATAAAAATTGGCTTCTACTTTATGGGGTTCTTTGCCTTCCTCAGGATCGACTTTGCAGGCTGAACTGGATGGACGTATGTCTATTTTCAGCCTTACAAACCATGTTACTATATGTGAAGTGGCCCTAAAAGAGGCACTGACATTTGTATACGTTGCATTCCTGTAGACCATCTGGTAAATTAATCTACTTAATGGGGGTTTTCCCAGGGGGAGGGAGAATTATTTTGAAAATTGACCACCACAAACAGTTAACAAAAAAAAACCCTCCCACTTCATGATCCCAGTTTGACACACAGAAAATGGCTGATCCCAGTTTGACACGCAAGAGATGGCGGATCTCAGTTTGACACACAGAAAATGGCTGATCCCAGTTTGACACGCAAGAGATGGCGGATCTCAGTTTGACACACAGAAAATGGCTGATCCCAGTTTGACACGCAAGAGATGGCGGATCTCAGTTTGACACACAGAAAATGGCTGATCCCAGTTTGACACGCAAGAGATGGCGGATCTCAGTTTGACACACAGAAAATGGCTGATCCCAGTTTGACACGCAAGAGATGGCGGATCTCAGTTTGAAACACAGAAAATGGCTGATCCCAGTTTGACACGCAAGAGATGGCGGATCTCAGTTTGACACAGAAAATGGCTGATCCCAGTTTGACACGCAAGAGATGGCGGATCTCAGTTTGACACACAGAAAATGGCTGATCCCAGTTTGACACGCAAGAGATGGCGGATCTCAGTTTGAAACACAGAAAATGGCTGATCCCAGTTTGACACGCAAGAGATGGCGGATCTCAGTTTGACACAGAAAATGGCTGATCCCAGTTTGACACACAAGAGATGGCGGATCTCAGTTCGACACACAGAAAATATCTGTAAATTCCCTGTCACCCAATCACTGGCTGAGGTAAGAGTGTGTCACCGGTGCTATTATAAACTGTTTATGATCCTTTTTGAAAGAATGTTTTCCCCCTTTTAAAGAGGAGCTGCCCTGTTACAAGATTCTCCACACGCACACAATTGCAGAGTTATGTTAAAAGGCAACATCATCCAAAAAAATAGAATGCCCCATTTCCCATGATGCTTTGTTCCATGGTTACAGGGGTAGTATGGCTGGGGCAAAGCCTTAGCACATAACATCATACCCTGAAAATGAGCTGATTAAAAATGGGCCTTCAAGTAGAGCCTAGGCTGCAGTGGAAGAACCCCTTTTTTCAGTAGCCATCCTCTCTGACAAATAGAGGGAGTGTCAAGCAGACCCTAATATATAGAATATAAGTATAAGTTGTCTGTCCATGGGTTGCATCTCAGCTCCACTGACATGAATGGGCCTAAGTGGCAATACCACACACATCCTATGATGAGGTGTGGCACTGTTTTTGAAAGAAAGCAACCATGTTTTTCTAATCCTGTATAATCCTTTAACTAGAACATAATCCACCTCTTGCTCCACCGTCAGAGGCACTGGCTGTTTTCCCCTTCCTCCCTCTATATGTTATTCTGCAGCTCTAGTCACAATGTGAATTAAGATACTCGGCAGACTTCAGTGCATGGACATTCCATTACCGCGAGGAAAACATAATTAGAAATAAAGAACTAAACCACCAATGGAAAAAAAGTTTTGCAAGTGCTGCATATATATACTATTGTGAAAACCACCTGAGCAAGCCAGTTGTACCTAGCGATACGCGTGGGGCATGTCTTCCCTAGACACCATGCTCGCCGATCTCCATACTATGATAAGCATCTCCAATTTTTGATGTCCTAATTATTATGTATTGCACATTATTGCGGCTGAGCCCATGTATGTTTCCATTTAGAAGCTGGTGTTTATAGGGTGGTGTGGTGGACATATATTCAGTGCACACACATTGTTTTCATTATATACAATCTTTTTCTCTCTCCGACTTTTTGTGTTATTGTGTTTAATAAATTTTTTTTTTATTAATGGAGGTGCAGCCTTGTATGCGCCATTTCTTTTTCTGTTTTCTATATGGTTGCATTTTAGTACCGTGGTTGGCACTCGTTTTTTATTGGTGTGCCCCTTATTTCAGTATTCCGCATATATACTATTGTACATGAAGCTCAGTTTTTACAATTTACCGGGTGATCTTTTAGTCTACTAGGAAATCATATAACAGACTGCAAATTGTCTGGTAAAGCTCTGTGCACGTCTGTGATGGTACTGTATCTTTAAAAGGCGTGTCATCTTCCTGTCCTAACTGGGGTAGGTGGGGACAAGGCTTGGGAGGCTGTCAAGAGAAACAACACTAAAGAACTGCAGGGCAGCCCAGGAAAGGCTGAAGAAGAGCAGCCGGAGAAAGAAGGGTAAGCATGCAGCAAGGGAAGGTGGAAGTGCTCACTCAACTTTCCATAAATCAAAGCTTAGGACTTGTAATGGCAAATGCATGAAACATGCTGGGCTGAAGACAAAGGGTTATTTTTCTCACTGTCCCTGCGCTTGGTATTTCCCTGTTATCACTGGATTTGTTGCAAGCAGGGGGTTGGCTTTGTCTCATGTGGATCTGCAGCTCAGGGTATGAGGTTTGCATGCTGCGTACTATGATCTAGTATTATGGTGTGTGAATGAATCTACAAAATACTGACTTGTATATGTTAAGAAGGATCTAGTCTAGAATGGGGTGGGATACAAGTTTCTTTTCAGAAAGACGTAATCTTTGAACATACAAAAATATCCGAAAGGTGCTTGGAAGGGTATTCCTGTTATATGAATCCTGTGAATAGGGGATAACTATTAGATCGGTAGGGGTCCTACTGCTGGGACCCCCCACCGATCACGAGAACCCGGTGGAGCTGTCCTGAAATGAATGTGGAGCAGATGGAACTTCCATACAAATGATTGGGGCGGCCGAGTACATGCAAAGGTATTCAATATTAAACTTCTGGAAAACCACTTTATACAGTGGACAACCCGTGTAAATTTCAATTTTCGAACAATATGAAAGATAATATGGGAAATGTTCATGAAAGATGCTGGAGGGATCCATATTTACTTTCTTTTGTTGAAGTTCCTTGTAGTTTACCAGAGTATTCAAAATGTGCATTAAGACTTTCTGATGAATGTTCATGGAAACCACAGGAAATGAACATTTCCTGGCATCCCAGGAGTAAGGAGTTAGATTTACATACTAGCAGAAGGACCCGGCTTCGCTCGGGTATATTTAATCTATTTCATTTAATGTTTGTGTGTGTCGTTACAAGATATCTACAGTATCCCCCATAACAGTGACCTCTACAGCACCCCACCCCTTTAACAGTGACCTCCAAAGCCCCCCACCCCTTAACACTGACCCCCCCACAGTGCCCCGCCACTTTAAAATGGGACCTCCACAGCAGCCCATCCCCTTAACTCTGACCTTCACAGCAGCCCAGCCCTTTAAGGCTCCATTCACACGTCCGTAGCGTGTTTTGCGGATCCGCAAAACACGGACACCAGCAATGTGCGTTCCGCATTTTGCGGACCGCACATTGCCGGCACTAATAGAATATGCCTATTCTTGTCTGCAATTGCCGACAAGAATAGGACATGTTCTATTTTTTTCCGGAACGGAATTGCGGACCCGGAAGTGCTGATCCGCAATTCCGTATCCGGGCAGCACATCGTGCGGCCCCATAGAAATGAATGGGTCCGCAATTCCGTTCTGCAAAATGCGGAATGAAATTGCAGACGTGTGAATGGGGCCTTACAGTGAGTTTCACAGCATCCCACTCCCTTGACAGTGACCTCCACAGTACCCCGCTGCCTTAACAGTGTCCTCACAGTACCCCGCTGCCTTAACAGTGTCCTCACAGTACCCCGCTGCCTTAACAGTGTCCTCACAGTACCCCGCTGCCTTAACAGTGTCCTCACAGTACCCTGCTGCCTTAACAGTGACCTCCACAGCAGTTGCCCCTTTAATAGTGGCCCCTGCCCCCTTAACAGTGACCTCCACAGCAGTTGCCCCTTTAATAGTGGCCCCTGCCCCCTTAACAGTGACCTCCACAGTGTCCTTCCCTTTAACAGTGACCTCCACAGCGGCCTGCCCCCTTAACAGTAACATCCACAGTGAACGCCTCTTTAAGGCTACATGCACACGACCGTGCTGTTTTTTGCGGTCTGCAAACCGCGGATCCGTAAAAATTGAAAGCCGCCCGTGTGCCTTCCGTAATTTGCGGAAAGGAACGGGCGGCCCATTGTAGACATGCCTTTTCTTGTCCGCAAAACGGACAAGAATAGGACATGCTATATTTTTTTTGCGGGGCCACGGAACGGTGCAACGGATGTGGACAGCACACGGAGTGCTGTCCGCAACTTTTGCGGCCCCATTGAAGTGAATGGGTCCGCATCCGAGCCGCCAAAACAGCGGCTCGGATGCGGACCCAAACAACGGTCGTGTGCATGAGGCCTAACAGTGACCTCCACAGTGCCCGCCCCTTTAAAAGTGACCTCCACAGCGCCCTGCGTCTTTAATGCTAGGTCTACACAACAACATGTGTTGCACGACATTTTGTCTCAACAATTTTTATAATGATAGTCTATAGTGTTGCACTGCGACATGTGACATGCTGCGACGCGACAGTCGCAAAAAATCCATCCAAGATGGATTTTTCTGCAACTGTCGCGTCACAGTCGCAGCATGTCACATGTCGCAGTGCAACACTATAGACTATCATTATAAAAATTGTCGCGCGACATTGGTGCGACATCAATGTCGTGCGACACATGTAGCAATGTAGTTGTGACCTATGTGTTGTGCGACTTATTGTTGTCGTGTAGCCCTAGCCTAAAGCTGACCTACAGCAGTGAAGAAAAATGGCTGGGTTGTTATGGAAACCTGGAGTAAAGCTGTGTGTATGTGGAGACTAAGGGCCTGCGAGCTTCTATTGGCTGATAAGGGATATGTGACCGTGTGTGTGGCAGTTGGGATATGAAAAGAAAGACTTGCAGGCTTGTATTGGCTAATGCAGGTCATTTTTTGGGACTACCTCAGGAATTGTACGTCCCAGAGATCTGTGACCCCACAAGATTTGTTTGCAGGTAGCAAGGGATGTGTACACCAAGTTTCGTTGAAATCGATGTTTGAGTGAATGTGGAACATACATACATACGTCCTTCTTTATATACTGTATATAGATAGATTAAAGGAAAGAGCTGACAGTCTCATGGTCCCGTTTCAGCAATAATGTGACTACTGCAACCGATTACTAGCTTCTCTTTTCTTTGTCCCTACATCTTGTAAACCTACAGATAAAGTATATGCTAGCGAGAGCTAGGGGAAATAGGAGTATGACTGCAGAATCAGACTACACAGGATTTGTTTGTAGTCTGTTACTATGGAGACCCATAGGTGCTGTAGATGCAAAAGAGTAGATTTTTATTAAGATTATTTGCAAAGTAGCTTAATGTTTCTTCTTTTACAGCAGATGCATTAAAGGGAACCTGTCACCAGGATTTTGGGTATAGAGCTGAGGACATGGGTTGCTAGATGGCTGCTAGCACATCCGCAATACCCCGTCCCCATAGCTCTCGTGCTTTGATTGTGTAAAAAAAAAGATTTGATACATATGCAAATTAACCTGAGATGAGTCCTGTCCCTGAGATACAGGACTCATCTCAGGTTAGTTTGCATATGTATCAAATTGTTTTGAGTATTCCTATTTTCTCATCTTTAAAATTTATGGTATATCCTATCCCATAAATGCCTAATAAATCCAGGTGCCAGGTTTGGAACCCTTGACAATGGGGAGAACGGAGCCCCTGTGTCTTTCCCAGCTCAGAAAGGGGCTGTTCACAAGCATGGACACCTCCACTGGTGTGAGTCTGGGAAAGCTTGTCACTGGACTCCCATTCTCCCACTAGGTGAGCATCCCAGAGGTGGTAGCCACACTTCTGAGGATTTAAAGGGGTTATCCAAGTTATTTTTTTGTTCTTCTATGTTCCTAACTGGGCAAATGTAACAGCTTTCCAATTCACTCACTTTATCTCCAGTGGCTGGTTTCTCAGATTTCACTGAGGGTCACATGACCTGTGATGTCAGCTTCTCTCCCTGCTCTGATAAAGGTCGTTTACAAGCCTGTAAACAAGACGTCACTGTGCTGGCCACGCCCCCTTCACTGCCGGCTGTGTGCTCTATCCTAGGATTCTTAACCCCTTCAGCTGCACAGACTCAGGGCTGAAGTGTTTACTGTGTAGCTGCAGGCAGTGAGGAGACACATGCTGGGCACAGGAGCTGAAAGAGAAGTTCTGCAGAGCATTACAGGTAGGGGGAAGATCCTGTGTGTATCAGCAGTGTCATTATATAAGTGGAACATGTAGTTCTACACTTACAAGTTGCTGTTTTCTCCCAGCACTCAGGGCAGCTCCACTCCCTTAGCAGTGTCATTATACAGCTGGGACTTGTAGTTCTACACTTACAACATGCTGCAGAGTCTCCCAGCAGGCAGACATGTCACTCAGGGCAGCACTTGTATTCACTCCCTTAGCAGAGCAGGGGGAGGGGCAGAGGTTGTTTTTATTGCATGTAAACAAAGGGCCAGAAAAGAACCAGGGAAATGAGGAAATATATATATATTTTTTTTGCATAAAACTTGCTTAGCTCAGTTATATATCAGATATTCAGTGCTATATATTTTTTTTTTCATAACTCGGATAACCCCTTTAATGGTGTATCCTGTTGATATGGCAAAAATGTTGAAAATAGGAATCCCTCTTTCTGGTCGTCTACAGCAGCACAGGCACAAATGGGTTAAAGTCCCCCAGCTACAACCAGACAGAGATGGGTTAATAAACAGTAATAACGATTAATCAGTTAAAAAAATTCATCACCGTAGACCCTATAAAGGTAAGCAGAATGAAGGAGCCTGTGTTTTTTTTATTTCAGTCTAGATCATGATGAAGACAAGGCAAGGAACCTTCTCTGAAATCTAGAGGATTGTCTATTTTTTTTTATGAACCATGCCTAGTTTCCCTCGTTAAAGTTCCATCAACAAACAATTGCCTAGGAGACTGTTTCAGTTTCCATATCAACAAGGTCAGGAGCAGGAGGAATGACACTTCTTTGATGTTAGAAGGGCTTTCTTAAAATACATCCAAAAGACAGATACCTTCAGACAATCAGAGGTGCCGTTTCTTCCATATCAAGGGCTCAATAAGAACGAGAGAGCATGTCATGTCTCTAGCTCAATGTTTCAAGGGAACTGTTAAGGCCGCGTTCATCTAACTGTTTAGTTTTCCTTTCTATTCTGATCCGTCAGAAGAACAGGAAAAAATACCCCCAAACAGATCCTTGATTTTGAGCATCCTTTGTGCTCATTTTGCATCTGTTTTTGTCAGTTCCGTCAGAGATCCGTTATTTTAGACCAGAGAAAAAGTTCTTCATAAGAACGGAAAACTAAATGGTGATGTGAAGGTGGACTAAGAGGTGCTGTGAGTTATCTTCAGCCTCCTCTTTATGGAGCACTCTACCTGCTCCACTGCCACCTCCTGGACCGAACTGGGGTATATTCCACTAGAACAAATTTGCGACGTTGTCACGGGGTCAACTTCTTCACCTTTCATGAAACATTTCAGGCTAGACATTCTCACTGCAAATGGCTCGAAATCTGGAAGAAGAGGGTTTGAAATGGCGTCTTCTATGTATCCCATTTGTGCTTGTGGTGCCGTAGGACGACCAGGAAAAATGTACTCACAAAAATTTTCATTTCCTGTAGTTCGAAGGCAGGCCAACTTTGCCTCCCTTTGATAAATTATATATTGCTTCAATAAATAGCTACTTCTTTCTGCTCAGCTTTATAGGATCTATGATAAATAATTAATTTTAATTACTGCTTATTGACCATATCTCTGTCTGGGTGTAACTAGGGGGCTTTAACCCATTTGTGCTTGTGCTGCCTACAAACTATAGGAAATTACAAAAGCCCTGTGCTCTAGCATTGATCTCCTTCTGTTTACCCTTTCAGCATTTTAACGACAGACATGTTCTGCTTTTACTGCACTGTACATTGAACTTGTTTGTATTGAGGTATATTGATAAGAAGAAAAATTCTTTGAGGATCATATGTACTGTGGAAAGATTAATTATTTACAACCTGCTCCATTAATATTTGCAGATACTTCTAGTTTACCACAGTAAAATTCATACTGGGCCAGAGGACCGTATTTCTTTATATGCGGATGATGTTTTGTTTTTTATAAATCATTCCAATACCTTACTGTCACGACAGGGGGTAGGGATAAGTGCAGCCCTAAACTCCACCCGACTTCTGTCCCTGCCTACTTGCACGGCCAGTCCTAACCGACGGCGTACAACTTGGCGGCAGTCCCTCGCTTAGACACGTGCAGAGGCCTAAGAAGATAAAGAAGTACAGTAACAGAGTCAGGAAAGCAAAGGTCAAATCCAGGAGGTCACGCAGGTACACAGGGAGCAATACAATAACAAGGTCAAAACACAATCCGGAGTCAGAAGCCAAGAGATCATGTCAATTCCAGGGAGGTCACAAGGTCGAGGTCAAAAACAGAGCCGAGGTCCAAACACACATAGAAAGGCGCAATACAAAATGCTGGTGAGGGTAGCAAGACCAATCACAGGCAACCTGTGGCCAGCAGGCTGCCTGTTTAAATAACCCCTACAGGTGAGTCACGTGATGTGGCCAGCTCATAACTTCTAAACGCTGATTCATTAACATGCTTCTCGTTGTCTAGGGCAGTGTTTCCCAACCAGTGTGCCTCCAGCTGTTGCAAAACTACAACTCCCGGGATGCCCGGACAGCCTTTGGCTCTGCGGGCATGCTGGGAGTTGTAGTTTTGCAACAGCTGGAGGCACACTGGTTGGGAAACACTGGTCTAGGGGATGGAGGACGCCTGCCATGCTGAGGAGGCGTGCGTGGCTGGGTCCTCCCCGCCCCCTGGTCCCCATGGAGACTAGGATGCCGACTGCGTCCTCGCTCCTCTGAATGCGTGGGATGCCGGCGGCCGCGCTGCGAATGAAGAGCGCGTCGCCGGCTCCCAGTGACACTTACTTCACAAATTTATTCATATAGTTAATACCTTTGGTGCAGCATTGGGTTTTGATATTAACTGGTCAAAGATGACACTTATGCCTGTGGATAGACCTGACTATTCTATTGAGGGTCCCTTGAGTTTACTTAGGATTTCTGATTCATTTGAATATCTGGGCATGATTATATCCCCTAAAGTTGAAGATTTTTTTATATCTAAATCTAATTCCATTGATAAGTAAGTTGAGGTCAAAAGTGACGGTATGGCTTCGACTTCCTCTATCTAGAGCTGACAGAATATCCCTGGTTAAGATGGTGATATTACCCCAACTCCTCTATGTTCTCAGGAACTCCCCATTGTGGATTGAGGATACATTTTTTAAACTAATTGAGAGAATTATTAATGATCTGCTGTGGGGAAGAAAGCGGGTGAGGCTTAAATTGGAATATCTTTATAAGCCGATGGAACAGGGAAGGTTGAACCTTCCCTATTTCAATGGCTATTTTATAGCTTCACAACTATGGCTTTATAACCACTGGGATGAAAGTCCACTTTGTAGGAATTTGTTGAGTAGATCTACATATGATAATATGTTTACATTATTAAAGTCTGGGTTATCATCCAGAGTTCAGCAGGACTCTGTCAATATTTGTCAAGATGTGGAGCATTATTAGAGGTTGGTTGGGAATAAGGGGATCTCTCCATTGTACGCCTCTCTGGCATAACTATTATTTACAAGAGTTAAATGATTTAGCTGAAGATAAAGATACTGGCAAAAAAACAATATTCGGTATGTTGCACAAGTGCCGAGCAATGGAGATATACTTCCTTTTTTGGAGTTGACACAGAGCATATAATTAATTTATCTTAGTTTAGATATTTACAGTTATGTTCAGCACTTTCTAGTGTAAAGGGGTTACAGATAGATACCTGTACACCTCTGAATGATTTGATGGGAAATTTGGGGCAGAAGTTTAAAATTTCTCAACTTTATAAATCGCTTCTTGAAGCACTTTTTAATAGTATACGTTCCCCCGGACAAAAGGCTTGGGAATCTGTTTCAAGGATCAAACCAGATGATTGGGGGAAAATAATGACAAATTTAAGATTAGTGTCACATAATTTGAATCATGTTTGGTTAAATTTAATATTATACATAGAGTATATGTCACACAAGTATGGCTCAATAAATGTCGGTTGAGAAATACGTCCAATTGTCCATGGTGCGATTCACTTGGGGCTGGTTATTTACATATGTTTTGGTGTGGAATGTTGGATCCTGGGTGATTTTTCCCAAATTATTTGTGATAAGTGTGTAAGTATAAAAGATTCCTTTTGATTAAAATACTCTTCTTGGCGAGACTTTTAATCACGCTAAGTGGGTTTTCACGAAATACTCCTAGTGTGTATGTATCTTTAAATTTGGTCAATAAGATTTAGGAATATGAAAGAATCTTATATAAACAAAGAAATATTGAGGAGAAATGGAATGAGGTATAGGGGATTTGGAAGTCTTAAGTCCTCCGGCATTCACCCCACCGTTATCTCTTTTTTCATCTTGGTTGACGGAGGGGATAGGAGACGCACCGCAGGGAGAAGGGAGATGTTTTGTGGTAAAAATTAGAAATTGAATAATGTTGAAGATTAAGCTGTATAGAAAATAATTTTGTATGTTTCTTTGTCAATACATAAAAAAAAAAAAAGGTTTTAGTCAGCTGTGAAAAAATGCTTCAAAGAAGTGTTAATGTTTATTATTATCAATTAACAAACGCTTGAGTGCCCATCCTTTGCCTTTAAAACAGCATCAGTTCTTCTAGATATACGGTACTTGCACACAGTTTTTGAAGGAACTTGGCAGTGAGATTGTTCCAAATATCTTGGATAACTAACCACAGATCTTCTGTGGATGTAGGCCTGATCAAATCATTCTGTCTCTTCATGTAATCCCAGACCGACTTGATGATGTTGAAATCAGGGCTCTGTGGGGGCGATATCACTTCCAGGACTTCTTGTTCTTCTTTATGCTGAAGATAGTTCTTAATCACATTGGCCATATGTTTGGGGTTGTCCTTCTGCAGAATACATTTGGAGATAATCAGACATCTCCCTGATGCTACTTCATGATGGATAAGCATCTGCCTGTATTTCTCAGCACTGAGGACACCATTGATCCTGACCCCATCCCCAACTTCATTTGCTGAAATGCAGCCCCAGACAATCATTATTTAACCAATCTCCAGTCCTTTGTCGAACAAACTGCCTTCTGTTACAGGCAAATGTTTCAAATTCAATTTAGAATCAGTCCAGTGGCCTTCATGAAAGAATTGCAGCCAAAAAGCCATAGCTTCAATGTGGAAACATGGCCAAGCAACTACACTATAGACTGCTGGAGAGACCCGATGATTAGAGAGAATCATAGGGCAACATAGATCAAGTAGTTGTGTTATAAAAGTTTGGTAGACACCATAAAGGCAATTGGTCAGACTGGACACCCCCATTGTCAGTATAGGTAAGAATCTCAACTTTCATGGCACATCAATTCATTAATTCTACAAGAGTAAAAATGCCATAATAATTTTGGATATTAGCTTTTTTTTAATTTTTACTTTTTCCAGGTAAAAAGGTACAAATTATATGCTGACAGTTTCTTCTTAGCGTGACAGATAATAAATGTACTGGTGCCCTCTGTCCTTGTTGTCTTTTTTATTGTTCTGTCCTTGTTGTTTTTTTTTATCTACAATGAGATAAGTTGCCCAGGTGGAAATATAATAAAGCTGGAATTGTATGAGGATATGGGCACATTCGCACTGGGCACTCACACTTAAAGGGGTATTCTGGTTAGATTAAATTATCCCCTCTCACTGGGACCCCCACTAGTCGCAAGAACGGGGGCCCCATACCCCCCTGCAGTCTCCCAGAAATGAACGGAGTGGCCAGTTGGGCATGTGTGTGGCCGTTCCATTAATTTCCTATTACTATTATTTATTTGAAAGTCCCATTAATTTCCTGGCACTGTACATCAAGAGTGGTTACAAATACATAATATAAAAAATACAAATACAATAAATATAAAACCATTAACAAACTGGTACAGAGGTGTAAAGGACACTGCCCACAAGAGCTTACAATCTACTCTGTGGAAATCATTTTTCAGCAGTCATCTCATTATCATAGGTAATCCTTCGGTCAAACAGTCGATAAACTAGCAAACGCTCATGCTTTGGCTATAAGAAAATCAGAATGAAAGATGCCCAGTTCTTGCCAGCACATCTTCCTTATCCCTACATAATCAGGAATGTGCTGCCGATAATAATTTTAACTAAATTGGGGAAGAGCAACTGTTGTAACAATCATTCTAACCCCCATTCCTTTTGCGTCCTCTTGTGTAATAGGCTGATGCAAACGAGTGCCGATCAGTGTTTATTGTAGATCGGCGCTCATCCTGCCCAATCATCAGGCAGTCTTGTAGGGCCCTAAGGGTGGCCATACACATGGTTTGCCTGTCGCTTGAACACCTGTTTGGTTGAGAGCTATCTCCCCTGATTCTCTCATACCGAAGTGCTCTTAGAATGTGTTGTGAATGGGACATGACCTAGCATATGTAGAAGTCACACATAGCGGACCAAGAGGCAAAAGCATAGCTGTGAGGGGTGCAGAGGTAGCAGTCTCAACCACGCTATGGTGCCTGAGGAGGCTTAAAATTCCTTTGCTGCATAAGTAAACACCAGGACCATTAATGAGACATGGTAGGTGTGGGGCTGCTACAGATTTTGAAATAGGACCAAGGGGCTTCCAGTTGAACCTCTGCCAAGAGAGATTATGTAGGGATGGTACTCAAAAGCTGCACTTTTAACTTTGTGGGGTTTTTTTTCTTTACAGATGGGTAAAAGTAAAACCTCTGCCCTCCCAGAACGTCAGGCCCAGGTAAGCTGTGTATTACATAAAGAATATTGATAAAATAGTGCGCATACAGGGGGAGAGTTATCATCTTACTGCACCACTTTTGTGGCATAAAAAAAAAATCGCAAACACGCAGATGGCTCTTCTGAGACCCCCTCACAATGTTTGGGCATGGTGAGCATTTGGGTCAGCAGGTCCATTACATTTATCTTCATTTGCTCTTGCTTTCAAGTTCAAATTAAGACAGAAGTTTCCGGCAGCCTAGGGCTGTCATAGATTTCATTCAGGCGCACCCCCTGCCGGATGAGGCACCTAGTATATCATAAGGCCGGCGCCTCATCATAAATGAGGCGCATCATCCAGCAACATAGGAGATTTTAAAGACCAGTGTAAAATGTTAGACTTTGATAAATCTCTCCCATAGTGTCCATTTCACCAATGATAAATCTATTTTATTTCGCTTCATAGGATGGTCAGGTTTGGGACTCCGTGAAGAAAACAGCCTTTGTATTGGGTACTGGACTTCTTATCTTTGCTGCTTTCAGGAACACAGTCACATGGTGAGGAAACAACATTTGGAGTATATAGTCAGTAAATGTCCCACAAAAGAAAAACACATGAGCGGCACTCGCCAAAAAGATGGGTTTCTTGAGTGCCACTCATGTGTTTTTCTTTTGTGGGACAGGTGCATGAAGACTTGAGGGCAGAGCACCGCCGATAGTGGGGGAGAAGACCTGATTCGAGAGCAGAGACTTATAAAAGAAATTCGGGCAGTGCCACCCCGTCTGTATCTTGACATTTGTTTGCATATAGTCAGTAAATGTTTGCCCCCAATGGTGATTCGTAAAGAAATGAATGATTGCAGGCGTCATTGGAAGACACACAGATGTGGGTATGATACACACTGAAACACAGGAAAACAAGATCATTTCTGAAAAGGATCTAAAATAGGGGGTGTAGGGCCAATAATAGGATGTTTCAGGTGATATTGCAGTCAGAGCCTAGGGAAATGCGTCTAAAAGGGCTATATTACACCCACAGATTATCTGGCAGATTTTCTGACCAATCATATGGCTGCTTACACACACAGATCTTTTGTTATGCACACCAACTATTGGTCTGATTGGACAGAAATTGGTCAGAAAATCTGTTTGTGTAATACAGCCTTAAGATTAGAGAACCCCTGCACTTCTGTGGTAAGTGTCTTGATACTGATGCTTTTAATTAATGATCCAGCAGAGGAACATAAAGGACAAGCTCACACAGCGATAGTGGCCAACGTTTCAGTCCCTCCTGGACATTTGTCACGGCCTTCCTGTGGTGTCACGCAGTGTGTGTAGAGAACAGCTGGATATGCTACATGTGCTGCTTGATCCCACAGGAAGGCCATTGGCAATGTCCAGGAGAGACCAAAACATTGGCCATTACCACTACGTGGGCTTGTCCTTTACATTCCTATGTTGAATTATTAATAAAAAGCATATGTATCAATGCATTCATCTCGGAGTGCCGTGGTTCTTTAATTACCTGGACTAAGGAGAGTGCTACCCTAACCCTACCACAGTGCACCTAAGACCTTCCAAAGTGCCAGTCAACCTAACCAATAAAATAGAGCCTTAATGATTTTTCTTCATGGTCATACAACACGCAAGGGGCGTATCTAACCATCTTAGACCATTTCAGTTATGGAACATGACATTTCTGCACCAGATGAGGTGATGGCTCAATATGCTCAATGAATTAATGTATTTGTCTAGTAGCTTTCAAAATATTTCTGCCTAAGGCTGCATTCACACGTCCGTGGTGTGTTGCGGACCCGCAAATTGCAGGTCCGCAACACACCAGCCCGGCACCCCCATTGAAATGCCTATTCTTGTCCGCAAGCTGCGGACAAGAATTGGACATGCTCTATCTTTTTGCGGAGCTGCGGACCCAAAATCGGGGCCGCGCTTCGCAATTGTGGCTGCAGACAGCACACTGTGTGCTGTCCGCATCCATTCCGTCCCCATAGAGAATGAATGGGTCCGCACCCATTCCGCAAAATTGCGGAAAGGATGCAGACCCATTTTGCGGACGTGTGAATGGAGCCTAAGGCCCCCTGCACACGACCGTTTTTCCCCCCCGTTTTTACTGGCCGTTTTTTGCGGTCCGTATACGGAACCATTCATTTCAATGGTTCCGCAAAAAAAAACGGAATGTACTCCGTATGCATTCCGTTTCCGTATTTCCGTTTTTCCGTTCCGTTTAAAGATAGAACATGTCCTATTATTGCCCGTAAATCACATTCCGTGGCTCCATTCAAGTCAATGGGTCCGCAAAAAAACGGAACACATACGGAAATGCATCCGCATGTCTTCCGTTTCTGTTCCGTTTTTTGCGGAACCATCTATTGAAAATGTTATGCCCAGCCCAATTTTATCTATGTAATTACTGTATACTGTATATGCCATACGGAAAAACGGAACGGAAAAACGGAACAGAAACTGAAACAAAAAACGGAACAACGGATCCGTGAAAAACGGACCGCAAAACACTGAAAAAGCCACACAGTCGTGTGCAGGAGGCCTAAGGCTACTTTCACACTTGCGGCAGGACGGATCCGACAGGCTGTTCACTCTGTCAGATCCGTCCTTCCGCTATTTCGCTGTGACTATAATGGGGACAGGGGCGGAGCTCCGGCGCAGCACGGCAGTGCGCGGCGAGAGCCGCCGGACTAAAAAGTCGGACATGCAGGACTTTTAGGGTACTTTCACACTTGCGGCAGGACTGATCCGACAGGCTGTTCACCATGTCGGATCCGTCCTTCTACTATTTCGCCATGCCGCCGGACCGCCGCTTCGTCCCCATTATCTATAATGGGGACGGGGGCGGAGCTCCGGCGCAGCACGGCAGTGCACGGCGAAAGGCCGCCGGACTAAAAGTCCTGCATGTCCGACTTTTTAGTCTGGCGGCTCTCGCCGTGCACTGCCGTGCTGCACCGGAGCTCCGCCCCGTCCCCATTATAGTCAATGGGGACGGAGCGGCAGTCCGGCGGTCCGGCGGCACGGCGAAATAGCGGAAGGATGGATCCGACATGGTGAACAGCCTGTCGGATCCGTCCTGCCGCAAGTGTGAAAGTACCCTAAGACAGAAAACTAGCTCTGGGTTTTGAGGAACCAGAATTCTGTGCAGGGGTAAAAGATTGTTGGAAGAAAATAGATTTCCAAAGAAGAATCTTTGGTCCTGATTCATCAAGACTGGCATCTGCTACGCTGGACTTGATGAGGCCTGAGCCACTGGAGAAGCCATGTAATTCATGACAAGTCGCAGGCCTCGTCATAAATTACATTTCTACTTCAGCAGTCCATGCGCCGAAAATAAATCTATGGTTATTTTTTATGTCAGTTCCTAGTTTAATTTACTTTTATTCTATTTTCTTATTATATATAACATCTTTTGATAATACATCAGTCTGTATATTGCATTGTGGATTAAAGGGGAACTATATCAACTTCCAGTTTATAGAAATCTGGTAGGTCTTATGACTCAGGTTTACTGCAGTTCTTCTTCAATTACCACAGACTGATGACCTAATCGTCCTGAAAAGTTCAAACATGCTAAACAATTGAATAATTTTTTAAACATAAAGAGGAACATTTATTAATCCATTGTGGCGTAAAACAGGTAGCACATTATGGCGCATTCCATATTTGCACCATAATTTGCGAGTTTTTAAGCTTCTCACCACTTTTTCGAAGTGGCACAGAAAAAGTGGTGGGACGTAACAGAAGCGGTGGGACTTCACACCACCCGCTGTATTTACTATAAGTCTTACCACCAAAGTGGTGGAAGTTATAGCTAAAGCCTGAAGGTGGTGTAGACATTAGTTTCTGGTGGACGGGCAGAGATGCACCTGACTTGTTAAGAAGCATCTGCCTCTTAATAAATTAGGCGCATCTCACACCAATGCAGGGAGACCAAGAAAGGCCCATGGGTATGCCAGTCTTAATAAATAGTAACATAGTACATAAGGCCGAAAAAAGACATTTGTCCATCCAGTTCGGCCTGTTATACTGCAAGTCCCTCAAAGTTTTTTATTTTATTAGTTATATCACCTTTTTACTTAATCATCCTATGTGCTCTACTCATTTACGTAACTGCATGTGTTACCTTAGGACTGAACTTCCCATCCCATACATTTTTGGGTCCCCTAAAGAAAGAGGGTTTCCCAGTTTTGTAAGGGTACATTTACATGTACAGTGGTTCCTCAAAATAAAATGGCTTCAGGATACAATATTTTCAACTTTTCACACTAGCGCTTGGGCGATCTGGCAGGCTGTCCTGGCAGGGAATAGCCTGCCCATGCTCTCTGGTTCCAGCATTGCTGGATGCTGCCTGAATTCCCGCCGGCTTAATTAACTATTACTATGCGCACAGCGGTTTTAGTCCGGGTTGTGGCTGGATCTCCGTCAGCCCCCATTATGGTTAAAGGGGCATTAAGGCAACGTCCGTTAATGCTGGAACCAGAGAGCTCCGGCAGGCTGTTCTCAAAAGCTTTTGTGAAATTAGCCTTACAATAGTCTATTTGGGTCATTGTATCTGAAACTAAACTCAACATACAATGCCTCAGAGTCAGATCCAAGAAATCTATATATCCATTTCTCTGCAAAAAACACACACACGTGTATTAGCCTCTAGCAGCTCTAATTTCCAGTACAGTGAAGTACTATATGTCCTTTATTGTGTGTGCCAGGATGAGCTTTTTATTTGGACATCTGGTAGGGTTAAGCTTCATTTTATTTTTCTGGTGCAGATGCTATTTAAAGATCCAGGACAGGATGAAGAATATATGGCGCATCTAGGGTTTCTACACTTTTTTCCGATACACTTGAAAAAAGAGTAGGGCTAAATGGAAAGTGGGCAGTGCTTAGTGGGAAGGACCTAAAATGTGGCATTTTGTGCCAAAAGTTTGATGCTAAATGTTTCTCAAAGTAAGCCAACCAATACTTGGTATAGAGTCAGAGCAAAGTTCTGCTACTGTGCAAAATTCATCATCCAGCCTGAGCCACTGTGATAAATCTGGGCAGGTCTAAGCTTACTCCACTTACAGGCTTAGTAAATCTGGGCCTATAGGATTTGTATGGTGAAGCAGATGAATTGTGGCTGGAGTTTAGGGCAAATAACCAACACAAGATAATGTGTTGCTGCGACAATCATGTGACTGTAATGTTCTCCCATGGGGGAAGTAGCGGCTGGTTATGATTTAAAAAAATTTGGACCATATCAAAAATCTTGCAATTGTCTTGCATTTCCCTTTACTGAAATTATTTAACCACAATTAAAGTCACCATGGAGCCCTAAGAGGGTAAATGCAGGGTGGTAGGGGCATATTTGTGCATGTTATATATATATATATATACCAATGCTCGATTGTGTTTGCTTACTAGCTCTTCTCTATCTTAGGCATCTACAGCATTTTTGGGGTGCCTCTGGCGATTTCTGGCAAGCCCAGTGGGGAAAGCTGCACAACTATTTTGGGGGCAATGAACTTGTTTTATACTTTCTGGGTGAGTCTGAGTCAGATTCAACTTGTCTCATTTGCTATGCTTTCATAATTAAATCTTTGACTTCCTGATTTGTAGGGTATTATAAATTGTGTGATCTATGTGATACAATCAATCTGATATAAGGAATATAATTGTTTGTTAGGAACTATACAGTAGAGTTTAAAAAAAATATCAGTGAGTTTAAAAAAGCAAATAAATTGCAAAATCATTATAAAAACTTTTATTTCCATAAAAGCAAATGCACTGGAAATACTACACATTCAATTCCGAATCAAAAACAAAATATATCCAGTCTGTGTTAACCCTTTACAGAAAGTAAAGAAAAGGGAATATTAGGATGTTCAAAAAATAGCAGTGGCAGCATTTTTCTTTAAAAACTCAAACATTTAATTTAGAAAATGCTTGAGATTTCACTTTACTTTGAATTACTGGACTATTTTTAGTATAACCATTGTGTCTGAGAACTGCTTGACATCTGTGTTGCATGGACTTGATCAGCTTCTGGCACCTCCGAACAGGTATTCCAGATCAGAACGATTGCACTATATTCCACAGTTCTTCTGCATTTCTTTCATAAACTGCATTTTTGATGTCACCCCACAAGTTCTCTATGGGAGTGTGGTCAGAGGATTTGGTTGGCCACTTCATTTCCTCAATTCTGTTTGTCTCTAACCAAGATGTTGTTCACTTACTGGTGTGTTTTGGGTCGTTGTCATGTTAAAACCAATTTCAAGGGCATTTCTTCTTTGGCATAGGGCAGGGATGGGCAAACTGCAGCTCTCCAGCTGTTGTAGAACTACGACTCCCAGTATGCCCAGTCTGCCTACAGCTATCAGCCTACAGCAGGGCATGATGGGATTTGTAGTTTTACAACAGCTGGAGAGCCGCAGTTTGCCCATCACTGGCATAGGGCAACACGATCTCCTCCAGTATTTTCATATTTGATCCATGGTCCCTCATATGCTATAAATACCAACACCATGTTATGATAAACATCCCCATATCATGATTTTTTTCACCACCATGCTTTACTGTCTTCATAGTGAATCCAGTGCTCGGGGGTCGTCTGACATACTGTCAGTGGCCACTACACCCAAATGAACAATTTTGCCTTCATCAGACCATAAAATGTTGCACCATTTCTCTTTGGGCCAGTCAATGTGTTCCTTAGCAAATTTTAACCTATTCAAGATGTATTTTTTAACCACGGGACATTGAGGAGCATTCTTGCTGGTAACTTTTTTTTTTTTTTTAACTCGTTTTATTGAACGAATCATAGAGAAGTTCAAAGAACATCAGTATACATGAAGGTCAATGAGACATTCAAATACACAAACAGTACCACATACATACCAATATCAATAAAGGAGAAATGACAATTCACGTATGTAAAACATGTACAGAGCAATCATGTTTGACAGAGCACATACTTGTAGTGAGTACAAAACCATCTTATCCTAATATTGCGTTAAGATTATCTGAAAATCTAGGAGCTGAATACATAGTTTGCATAGATGAACACCAGGGTCCCCATACTTTACTGAATTTCTGAGGACAACCCCGATTCTTGAATACAATATTCTCATAGGATACCACATTATTCACAAGTACTTTCCATTGGTTAAGAGAAGGTCGTCTATCACCCATCCAACGAATCGCAATAGCTTTCCGTGCGAGAAACAATGTCTCCCTCAAGAGTATTCTAACATGGTGAGGATATACCTCTTCATCCAGTATACCAAACAGGCATACTTGTGGGGTTAGTGCTATTGGGAGGTGTGTAAGCGTAGAAAGAAAGCTTGTGATGTCAGACCAAAAGGTTTGTATGTACGGGCAATCCCATATAAGATGCCAGAAAGTTGCCCCTTCAGAGTCGCATCTATGACACCTAGAATGTGACAATTTGCCTATTTTTTGTAACCGGACGGGCGATAGGTAACTTTGGTGAATAATACATAGTTGTATAAATTTATTATTTATGGATGGGGAAACCAATACAGGAGATTCTAATAGGTCACTAATTTCTTCATTTGTGATACCCGGTATTAGAGTTTCCCATTTGGATAATACCAAGAGGGGGGCCTTATGCATCTTTGTACTCAGCAAGTGAGTGTAAAGAGCAGAGATAAATCCCTTGGGGCCTTGGGAGCATATGACACCGATCAGTGGATAGTCAGAGATTGCTATTGTGATATCCCTAAAGTGGGTGTTCATAGCATGTCGTATTTGAAAGTATTTAAAAAATGTGGTTCTAGGTAGATTCAGTTGTTCAAAGGTGTTAATCACATTATTGGAATAAAGGTCACCCAGGACGGTAATCCCATGATCCTTCCAGAACTGCTTATCCATCCCAGTATGAAGAGAGCGAAACATAGGGTTTTCCCACAAGGGTATATTGGGGTCCAGTCCTATATAATAATGCATCTTCTTACCAGCATCCCACACCTGAATGGCTAATTTGTGTACGGGCAAGAGTGTTCGGCTAAAGAGTTTTGGCTGTTCCAACACTGGCCACAACGAGGTGATATCCAAAAATGCAGCCAACTGCCTTTCTGCCCTAATCAGAACACTCTCCGAGGAGATCCATGACCTTAGCTGTCTCAATTGTCCCGCCAGGTAATATAAATATAAGTCAGGCAAGGACATACCTCCATTTCCTCTAGGGCGACATAGTACGTCAATGGATAACTTAGGTCTATTATTGCCCCAAATAAATGGAGACATTAGTGACTTATAACGCTGGAATATCTTTTTGGGAACAATGAAAGGTGCATGCTCTAACACATATAACCACTTAGGCAGTATGATTAATTTAATCAGGTTTATTCGACCCGGGACGGATAGTGGGAGACCACCCCACACCCTAAATTTGTCTGCACTATAGTTCAGGAGAGGTTGTATGTTGAGAGTATGGAAAGAGGCCGTGTATTTGGTGATATGGATCCCTAGATACTTAAATTCAGATACTATAGGTAGTTCGGTATTAAGAGAGGATGAGGGTAGGGAGTACAGCAGAAATAGAACAGATTTAGACCAATTTATCCTAAGACTGGAAAATTGACTAAATGTTTCAATGATATCAGTAGCATGGGGTAGCGTAGACTCCACATCTGACATAAACAGTACCATGTCGTCCGCGTATAGTCCCACTCTATCCTCTTGGTCACCTATAGTTATCCCCTTGAATTGAGCATCAGATCTCATACGGATAGCTAAATTTTCGATCGCTAAAGCAAATAGTAGTGGCGACAATGGGCATCCTTGCCTGGTCCCACGACCCAGATCAAAGTTCGCCGAGCACATACCATTCACCAGAATACCAGCTGAAGGTTGTTTATACAATATTGATATCCATCTAATAAATGCGGGACCAATTCCAAAGCATTCCAGGGCGGCCAGTAGGTATGGCCATTCTACTGAGTCAAAGGCCTTGGCTGTGTCCAGAGATGCCAGGGCCCACTGACTCCCCCATTGAAGGCCTATGTGGGTGACAACCTGCACTCTACGGATATTATCTGTTGTGGACCTACCAGGCAAGAATCCAGACTGATCCGGGTGAATAAGGTTTAAAATAACCCCATTCAACCGCTGTACCACAATCTTAGCCAAGATTTTGTAGTCTAGATTTAATAGCGATATGGGCCTATATGATCCACAATCAACTGGATCCTTGCCTGGCTTGAGGAGTATCACAATGGTAGCTTCGTATAGTGAAGGCGGCAGGGTACCTTTTGAAAAGGAGTCATGATACATTTGCAATAAAGGAGGAACTAATTGGTCAATATATCTAGAGTACACTTCTAGGGGTAGCCCATCCGGGCCAGGGGATTTCCCATTCGCCAGAGACTTAATGGCTTCTAATATCTCCCGATCCGATATTGGGCCCTCCAGAGATTGAGCCATCTCCTGCGAGAGCTTGGGGTATTCTAACTCCTGCAGGTAGGTATTAACTGTCTCCTTGGTGTAATCTACTCGGGCCTCATACAGGTCTTGATAAAACTCCCGGAAACGGTGAGCTATGGCCTCCGGTTCCACTACTATAATGCCCTCTCCATCTCTAATACGCAGGATAGCAGGAGATGCCTGATTCTGGTGAACGATATGTGCCAGCAACTTACTAGACTGATTCAAAATAAGATTGCTTAGTAAAGAACATTTTGCGCTAGGCCTTTTCCTGTAATAAAGTAAGGTAACGTCTTCCGATTTGTAACCACCTCTCCCTATTCTGGGGCGTTGGGTCCGCAACATACAACCTCTCCATCTCAGCACACTCCTCAGCTAGGTCTTTTTCTTGTTTAGCAGAGTTACGTTTGATAAAGGAGATAGAGGATCTCAAGCACCCTCTCAAGTATGCCTTCAGCGTCTCCCACACCATTGACCTATCTTTATAAGAAGCGTGGTTGGACAAAAACACTGACAGTTGGTCCGGAATTAGGTCCGAAGGCGGAAACAATGTAAGCCAAAAGGGGTGCACCCTCATGGAGAGCCCCATACCCATCACATTCATCAACAGAGATAGTAGGATAGGGTTATGGTCCGAAACCCTTCTGGCACCATACTCCACCCGATAAGGGAGTGAACACACTGTGGAGTCACCAAAGACATAGTCAATGCGGGACAAGGAGTTATGGCTAGCTGACTGACATGAGTAAGTACGATCATCAGGGTGCTTAAGGCGCCATAAGTCCACCCACCCCACCTCCGTCATCAATTTGGACAATGGTGATTCGGATTGAGCCCTCCCTCGTGGCTGCTCCTCACCATGAAACCTGTCCAGTAGGGGGTGTAGGGTCATGTTAAAGTCCCCCATACATATAATCCGTGGTGAGGGAAAAGTGGCCGCGAAACATATCGCCTGGTGTATTACTTGGAGGGAGGAAGGAGGAGGGACATACACTCACCTAAAGAATTATTAGGAACACCTGTTCTATTTTTCATTAATGCAATTATCTAGTCAACCAATCACATGGCAGTTGCTTCAATGCATTTAGGGGTGTGGTCCTGGTCAAGACAATCTCCTGAACTCCAAACTGAATGTCAGAATGGGAAAGAAAGGTGATTTAAGCAATTTTGAGCGTGGCATGGTTGTTGGTGCCAGACGGGACGGTCTGAGTATTTCACAATCTGCTCAGTTACTGGGATTTTCACGCACAACCATTTCTAGGGTTTACAAAGAATGGTGTGAAAAGGGAAAAACATCCAGTATGCGGCAGTCCTGTGGGCAAAAATGCCTTGTGGATGCTAGAGGTCAGAGGAGAATGGGCCGACTGATTCAAGCCACTCATCTCCACTACAAATAGGAAAAAAAAGCTACAATTTGCATGAGCTCACCAAAATTGGACTGTTGAAGACTGGAAAAATGTTGCCTGGTCTGATGATGTCACGGGGTTCCGAAGGTGCACTCGGTCCCCCATTGCCCGCAGAACTGTTGCTTAGCTTTTGGAATGAGGTTCTGTGTTTGACCTTATTCCCAGGGCGGCTTTACTAGCTGGGTGGCTCCTTGCTCCTAAGTCTGCCTTGAGCGCCGAGCTGATCACTCGGTGCTCGACTGGTTGGTCTGTCGGTCATGTGACGCTGGCCACGTCACATGACCCTCACTCCCCACTATAAATACAGGCAGCCTGCTGGCTACAGGTTGCCTGTTAATTTCTAGGTTCCTGGTATTTGTTGGACTGCTGAATACTTACCTGATCCTGTTCCTTGACCATCCTTTTGCCTGATCCTCCTGTACTGCGCATCCGTCCTGGTATTGTGACCTTGGCTCCCACCTGACTACTCTCTTAGGACTCCTCTTGTACTTCTCTGCTCTCCTGGTATTTATGACCCCGGCTTCTCCTGACAATTCTCTGCTTGCTCCATTTGTACTTTGCAGCTTTCCTGGTATTGACTCGGTCCGTTCACGTCCTGTTGTTTGTCTGTCTGTCATCCCTGCACTTACTCCAAGTTAGGGATTGCCGTCCAGTTGTCCCCTGTCATTAGGACTCGCGAGGCAAGTAGGCAGGGCCAGGGGTAAGGGTGGAGCGCAGTGGTCACTTCCCTCCCCCCTGTGTGTGTGTGTGTACACGACCGTTACAGATTAACAGGCCCAATAACCACTGTATTATGAATCCTCTGGTGACCCTGACTGACTATGTCTCTAATCTGACGCAGATGGTGCAGGAGTTTGGGGAAAAACTCAGCTCTTTTGAGTTAGGGCAAGGCTCTTCCACTCCTCAGGCCTCCAGTCCGCATTTTGAGCCCCAGATTAAGCTCCCAGAAACCTTTTCTGGAGACCGGAAGAAGTTTCTCTCTTTTAAGGAGAGTTGCAAACTTTACTTCCGTTTGCGCCCCGTGTCCTCTGGCCCCGAGAGTCAACTCGTGGGCATTATCATTTCCCGATTACAGGGTGATCCCCAGGACTGGGCGTTCTCTTTACCTGCTGGCGCCAGTTGTTTATATTCTGTGGAGGGGTTCTTTCAGGCCCTAGGTACCCTCTATGATGAACCAGACAGGGCTCTAGTAGCCGAGACGGCTCTAAAGGCACTGGTTCAGGGCAATTTACCAGCGGAGGATTATTGCACCCAATTCAGAAAGTGGTGTGTCCCCTCAGGATGGAACGAACCAGCCCTGAAGAGTCAGTTCAGGTCAGGTCTGTCTGATAAATTAAAGGATCTTCTGGTCAGTTATCAACTTCCAGAGACCTTAGAGGAGATGATGACCCTTGTTGTCCGACTTGACCGACGGGTTAGAGAGAGACGACAGGAACAACAGTTCTCTTCCCAGATGGTGGTCCAGCCAGAGGCCTATCCCAGAGACAATGCTGAGGTCTCCACCGAGGAACCCATGCAGGTTGGCATGACCCGAGGGAATCTTCGCCGCAGACGTGGAGAATGCTTTTACTGTGGAGATTCTGACCATTGGATCAACCAGTGTCCTAAGAAGGTCCTCTCTGTCAAGTCTCCTAAGGCAAGGCAACCTAAAGACCAGGTACACCCTGAATTTTCTAAATGTAAGCTTTCGGTACCCATTACGATTTCTCTGGGAGTAGATAAATGGCCGGGTAAGGCCTTTATTGATTCTGGCTCAGCGGCTAGCTTTATTGACTCTGAATATGCTGTTAGATTGGGTATTCCTATGTTTGCCTTACCAACTCCTATCCATGTCATGGCTATTGATGCTACTCCTCTTATTGGTGGTACGGTGAGCTTATGTACCTCGGAGATTTCTCTAACCGTGGGTGTGTGCCACTCAGAGAGATGTTCGCTTCTAGTCCTGGAGAACCTACCTGCTGAGGTGGTACTAGGGTTGCCTTGGCTCCGACTACATAACCCCACTATAGATTGGTCCAATGGGGAGTTGGTGAGATGGGGGCCTAAGTGTGACTCGTGCCTGTCCGTGGTACAGGCTGGGGTCTCAGTAAAGTCTGATACTTTACCCTCTGTTGTTAGAGAATATTCTGATGTATTCTCATCACCAACCCCGGAGGTTCTACCCCCCCATAGACCTTATGATTGTACCATAGAGCTAGTAGAGGGGGCCAAGTTTCCTAAAGGACGAATTTATAATCTTTCTATGCCCGAACGCAAGGCCATGGAAGATTATATTAAGGAGAGCCTTGGTAAAGGGCATATTAGACCTTCTGTCTCTCCTATGGGGGCGGGGTTTTTCTTCGTTAAGAAAAAAGATGGTGGTCTTAGGCCATGTATCGATTACGGGGGGTTAAATAAAATCACTGTCCAGAATAGATACTCCCTCCCATTGATTCCGGATTTATTTAACCAGGTCCTGGGGGCAACCTGGTTTTCCAAAATTGACCTGAAAGGGGCATACAATCTAATCCGAATCAAGGAGGGAGACGAATGGAAGACGGCGTTCAATACTCCGGTAGGACACTTTGAATATCAGGTGATGCCTTTTGGACTCAGCAATGCCCCAGCTGTGTTCCAAAACTTCATGAATGACATTCTTAGGGAGTTCTTAGGTAAATTTGTTATTGTCTATCTTGACGACATTTTGATATTCTCTCCTGACTTCGAATCCCATGTGTCTCATGTTAGACAAGTATTAGAGGTGTTGAGGGAGAATCAGCTATCCGCTAAACAAGAGAAATGTGTCTTTGGTGTGCAGGAGATTCTGTTTCTAGGGCATGTTCTGACTCCTCACGCCTTCAAGATGGATCCTGGTAAGGTACTAGCAATTAAGGAATGGGTAAGACCTTCATCCTTAAAGGCCTTACAACGGTTCTTAGGTTTCGCCAATTACTATCGTAAATTTATTATGAATTTTTCCGTAATTGCTAAACCGTTGACCGACCTTATTAAGAAAGGGGCGGATTTGGAGAATTGGTCTACTGAGGCCATTTCTTCATTTGAAAAATTAAAAAAGGCATTCAGTAGCGCTCCCATTCTGATCCAGCCTGATCAGGAGAAACCTTTTATTGTGGAGGTGGATGCGTCCGAGGACGGCGCAGGAGCAGTCCTTTCACAAGGTCCTGCCAGCCTCACTAATCTGAGACCATGTGCCTTCTTCTCCAGGAAATTCTCTCCCACGGAGAGAAACTACGACATAGGGAATAGGGAGCTGCTGGCCATTAAATGGGCATTTGAGGAGTGGAGGCATTTTCTGGAGGGGGCAAGGCATTGTGTAACTGTTGTCACTGACCATAAAAACCTTATGTTTCTCGAGTCTGCTAAGAGGTTGAATCCCCGTCAAGCCAGATGGGCTCTGTTTTTTACTCGTTTTGATTTTTCCATCACGTTCAGGCCGGGAAGTAAAAATGTGAAGGCGGACGCATTATCTCGGAGCTTCCAGGCTTTTCAACCTACTGAGGTACCACCTGAATCTATCCTACCAGCAAAAATCTTCTTAGCAGCTCTTACCCAGGATATCTCGGCTCGCATTAGGTCGGAACAACATCTGGCACCAGTATCCACCCCAACAGATAAGTTGTTTGTTCCCGTACAATTTCGTCTCCAGCTGTTGGGTGAGTGTCACGATTCTGCCTTTTGTGGACATCCGGGTGTTGAGGGCACTAAGGATCTGTTTTCTAGATCTTATTGGTGGCCCACTCTAACTAGGGATGTCAAGTCCTATGTGTCAGCCTGTGAGGTTTGTGCCAGGTCCAAGACACCTAGGACTCGCCCTGCTGGTAACATACGACCCCTACCCATTCCCAGTAGACCCTGGTCCCATATCTCGATGGACTTTATAACTGACCTACCACTGGCGGAGGGTAAGACTGTAGTGTGGGTAGTAGTGGATAGGTTTAGCAAGATGGTCCATTTCATTCCCCTGTCTAAACTCCCGAATGCCAAAACCCTGGCGTCTATTTTTGTGAAAGAAATTGTTCGATTGCATGGTATCCCGGAAAATATTGTTTCGGACAGGGGTGTGCAGTTTGTGTCCAAATTCTGGAGGGCCTTCTGTCAAAGATGTAAAATTTTGTTGTCTTTTTCTTCCGCCTACCATCCTGAGAGTAATGGGCAGACTGAACGCCTTAATCAGTCTGTGGAACAATTCCTGAGGTTGTATGTTGCTGATGACCAGCAATTATGGGTCAAATTCCTTCCGTTGGCTGAATTTGCTCTGAATAACCGTGTCAATTCTTCTGCTGGGGTCTCCCCTTTCTTTTGTAACCATGGTTTTCATCCCCGTTTTCATTCTGGGTCGTCCGTCTCCTCCTCTAACCCTGAAGCTGATAAACTCTCCTCCAAACTGTGCACAGTTTGGGCCCGGGTTCAATCGAACCTAGAAAAGGCTCTATGTTCTCAAAAACTCAAGGCCGATAGGAGACGTTCAAGGGGGGGTAAACTTTCAGGTTGGGGATAAAGTATGGTTGTCCTCCAAGAATCTATCTCTCAAGGTAACTTCTAAAAAATTTGCTCCTCGATTTATTGGACCATATAAGATCACGGAAGTGATTAACCCGGTATCTTTTAGGTTGGAGCTGCCTGAGTCATTCCACATTCATAATGTGTTCCATAAATCTCTGCTTAAAAAATATTTTGAACCGGTAGTACCATCAAAAGCCTCGCCTCCGCCAGTTCTTGTTAATGATGCTGTCGAGTATGTGGTGTCTAAAATAGTGGATGTCAGGAAGGTGCGTAATTCCTTGCAGTACCTGATTCACTGGAAGGGGTATGGACCTGAAGAGAGATCTTGGGTACCTGCCAGGGAGGTTCATGCTCCTAGACTTGTTCTTAAATTTCATTTAGAACACCCTGAAAAGCCATCGCCTGAAGTCTTGGGTCCGGTGGCCCCTCGTAAAAGGGGGGGTACTGTCACGGGGTTCCGAAGGTGCACTCGGTCCCCCATTGCCCGCAGAACTGTTGCTTAGCTTTTGGAATGCGGTTCTGTGTTTGACCTCATTCCCAGGGCGGCTTTACTAGCTGGGTGGCTCCTTGCTCCTAAGTCTGCCTTGAGCGCCGAGCTGATCACTCGGTGCTCGACTGGTTGGTCTGTCGGTCATGTGACGCTGGCCACGTCACATGACCCTCACTCCCCACTATAAATACAGGCAGCCTGCTGGCTACAGGTTGCCTGTTAATTTCTAGGTTCCTGGTATTTGTTGGACTGCTGAATACTTACCTGATCCTGTTCCTTGACCATCCTTTTGCCTGATCCTCCTGTACTGCGCATCCGTCCTGGTATTGTGACCTCGGCTCCCACCTGACTACTCTCTTAGGACTCCTCTTGTACTTCTCTGCTCTCCTGGTTTTATGACCCCGGCTTCTCCTGACAATTCTCTGCTTGCTCCATTTGTACTTTGCAGCTTTCCTGGTATTGACTCGGTCCGTTCACGTCCTGTTGTTTGTCTGTCTGTCATCCCTGCACTTACTCCAAGTTAGGGATTGCCGTCCAGTTGTCCCCTGTCATTAGGACTCGCGAGGCAAGTAGGCAGGGCCAGGGGTAAGGGTGGAGCGCAGTGGTCACTTCCCTCCCCCCTGTGTGTGTGTGTGTACACGACCGTTACAGATGAGTCTCGATTTCTGTTGAGACATTCAAATGGTCCGAATTTGGCGTAAACAGAATGAGAACATGTATCCATCCTCTGATGGCTTCTTCCAGCAGGATAATGCACCATGTCACAAAGCTCGAATCATTTCAAATTGGTTTCTTGAACATGACAATGAGTTCACTGTACTAAAATGGCCCCCACAGTCACCAGATCTCAACCCAATAGAGCATCTTTGGGATGTGGTGGAACGGGAGCTTCGTGCCCTGGATGTGCATCCCTCAAATCTCCATCAACTGCAAGATGCTATCCTATCAATATGGGCCAACATTTCTAAAGAATGCTATCAGCACCTTGTTGAATCAATGCCACATAGAATTAAGGCAGTTCTGAAGGCAAAAGGGGGTCCAACACCCTATTAGCATGGTGTCCCTAATAATTCTTTAGGTGAGTGTAGATCCCCAGTATAACATATAGTATGCAATTAATATATGCTGCCAAAAAACTATACCTTCCCGCATTGTCCATCTGTAGCTTCTCCACCTCCCATCTTAGGGATTTATGAACCATAAGAGAAACTCCCCTAGCCAGGTTAGAGTAGCATGAGTGGCGAGACCATTGGACCCAAGATTTACATAATCTCCTAGTCTTGTCAGGGAGTAAGTGGGTCTCTTGTAGGCACAAGATATGAGGGTTGAACTGACCGATCACTGAGAACACCATGGTACGCTTCCTAACACTCCCAAGGCCCCTGACATTCCAAGACATTAACCTTATGTCTGCCATTGTAACATCATGGAATATGCCTATCGCTCCCTACACTCTATTACATACGGCCACCTCCGGTCATACATCTTAATACCTTTCACATGATATGATAGTACATAGGTAAGTATGCAATGGTAGTTAAGAACTAAAAAAATCCAAACATTTAACAATGGTTCATTAAAGGCCATCTAAAAGGCAGATCTAGCACCAGGTATCCGGGGCATCACACACATGCAACGGGATACTCTGTGTAGGTCCTGTGTGGCACAACAGTATACGGGGTGTGCTATTGGTTAGTTTAACCCTTCGCACTGTAACTAACTTAAGTAGCACGCAAAGGACTGGTGCCCTAACTTCGTAGTATGTAAATACACCTATCTAAGGGGAGAGCCCTTCATCCCTATACCTACAATCATATTACTGCCCTTCTATAGCAGTAAGTCTGCAGAGTATCACAGGTTACGCTTATCATAGATGCTGCTTTACACCAGCTAATGCAGAACAACAACATTGTGCAACAATGCAATCCTAGAAAATGCATGCTATGCAATGAGCAATAAAGATCAGATGTTAGGGGGACAAAACATGAGTGGTATCAAACTATAAAGTGTGTAAGGCACACACTTGGCATAACATGCCTTCAGTAAACCCCCTGCAAACAACGGAGAAAACCTCGACCAGTAATAACATCTAAAGGTTGCAGTGAGTGTTCATCTCAGGGATCTTGCTGGACGCGACTTGCCCTCCAGCCAGGCCGCAGCTTCCGCAGGAGTATTGAAGAACTTAATGGACTCTCCGTCTACTACCCGTAGCCTGGCTGGGTAGGCCATTGAGTATGGGAGGTTTAAGTCCCGAAGACGTCTCTTTATCACTGTGAATGTCGCTCTGCGCTTCTGAAGCTCTGCGGAGAAATCCGGGAAGAGCATGATATTTGCATTTTCAAAGCGAAGCTCTTGCTTGCGACGGGCCAGCTGTAGAATGAGGTCTCGATCTGCAGACGTCAGAAGTCGCGCCAATAATGGCCGCGGTGGTGCTCCAGGAGGCATCGGCTTGGCCGGTACCCGGTGCGCTCTCTCGACAATAAAGGCAGAAGAGAAGGTGGCATCAGGGAAAGTGGCTCGCAGCCATCTTGACTCGTAGTCGTCGCACTTTTGCTGCCAATAATCCACTTTCTTTTCCAAATCAGCCAAGCGGGCCGGTAATGGGTTCAGTTGGTCTTCCACAGTGGACACACGGTTTTCCACCTCCGCAATACAGTCACGCATGTTTTGCATGTCGTGTCTCAGGAGACCGATATCTATCTTTACCTCCTCCATCTTTCCCGAAAGAGAGGAGCGGCAGGTAGCTATCGCCTGGAGTAGTTGATCGGTCACCTGTTTGAGAGAGGGTTCGGTGTCTGGCGCGCTATCCTCACTGGGAGCAGGAGAGGCACTCCGGGAGGTCGCTGCTTGCGTGCGCGGCCCAGGGCCTTCGCCATCTTGGGAATCACACCGAGCAAACTGTCTGAGTTTCTCAGCCGCCGACAGCGCCTTGTTACGTGCCATCCCGGTTCTGCGGGAACGTCCCGGTCTTCTCTCCTCCGTGGATGATATGATTGCGGTTGGTAAGTTCAGGATAACTGCGAAGTTAGGGCGACAGTGACGGAGCTCAGCTAGACACGTCCATCCATCTTGCGCTCAGGCCACGCCCCTGGTAACTTGGTTTTACTTTAGTGTCTTCTGATTGTAGCAGTACTCACTGGTAACTTCAGATCTTCCTTGATCTTTCTGGAGGCGATCATTGGCTGCGCTTTTGCCCTTTTGGTTATTCTTCGATTCATTCGGACAGTAGTTCCCCACTTACTTCCGTGTCTTTTGGTCGCCACTTCAAGGCATTTGAGATCATTTTAGCTAAGCAGCCTATTTGCTGCACTTCTCCATGTGTTTTTCCCTCTCCAATGAACTTTTTAATCAAAGTATGTTCTCCATAATAACAATGTCTGGGACAACCCATTTTCCCCAGTATTTCAGGAGCACTATAACCAACATGTGCAATATTTGCCACTCGCCTACTTTAGACAAGGACCAAAATTAACACCTGGTCTTCCACATAATGAATCCACCAATTTAACTCCTCACTGCTAATTTTTTCAACAAGCCCCTTTCTATGAATGATTCAATTACTCAGAATCAGTGGCATCCAACCTCCTAATTGTTGGGTCCTAATTGTTTTTCTATTACTCTACTACACTTAGGCTACTTTCACACTTGCGGTAGCAGGGTCCAGCAGGCTGTTTCGGCTGGGGAACGTCCTGCCGGATCCGTGCAAACGGTAGCCCACTGTGCCGCTGGAAGTCCGAGACGCTGCTGGACAAAAACTGCAGCATGCTGTAGTTTTATTCCAGCTGCCTCTCAGCTTGTTTGCCGTGCTGCGGCCAGACCTCCGGCCCGCCTCCATTATAGTGAATGGGGCCGGAGCGAACGTTAGCACGGATCCGGCAGGCTGTTCTCCCGCCGGACCCTGCTACCGCAAGTGTGAAAGTAGCCTTATAAGTAAATTATTTTCTAGGTAGAAATATCACTTCTACCAAAACCAGTCATTATCAGGTTAATGATGTTGGACTGCTATTTTTTGAGCGTTACTGTATATCTAATTACTCCAGAAATGGAAAACACTCGCTCTCTCTTGTGATTTATTGTAGTACCTCCTGATGTTTGCCAATATACTGTACATTCCAGGCATAGTTAGGCAATGCTGGTATTTTAATCCAGATTACCAGTGTCTTTCTGTCAGCGGTTCTTTTGTAAGGAGCTCATAATCTCCAAGACAATATTGGTACTATATCTTAAAAGGAACCTTTCACCAGCAGCATGTTATAGATGAGGAGGTTCTGAGCAGATTGAGATATATAAATATATATGGGGTCATTTATCAAACTGGTGTAAAATAGAACTAGTTTAGTTACCCATAACAACCAACCACCACTGAGGAACACTCAAATCCACCATTACCCACCATAACAGATGTATGTCACAGTGTTTTCATAATTTCATGCAATGTCCATACCATTAATAAGGACTAGAAGAAATAACCCAAAAATGTCAAAAAATGGCAGCAGTAAGTAATCCTCTCAACTGTGAGCTTCAGATTGGTTTGCCCAGTGCCAGAATTAATGGGCTCAGTTTTGGCTGGTCAGAACCTAGGCCCTTGTTTGCCGCTGAGTAAACCAAGACAGGAAGATAAACACATAGTTGATAGTTTGCTTTATGTTCAGGGCCGGTTTGAGGTGTATATGGGCTCTTGGACTTCCTATAGGTCCCCTGTCTATCCCAATCGAGCATGTTTACCAAGCCCAGTGGGCCTGGTGGTGACAATGGCCCTCTGTACTGTTTCGTTTAATTGTAAATCATTTATCTATGGTCTGATTTTTTTTTGCATCTTTTTGTCTAGGGGTCGTGATAATTCCCAGTCTTTCCTTTTGGATGTACAATGCAATCCTGATGATGATTGACTTGACCGGAAAACCAAGCTTTTTAACTCAGTATAAAATTCAACTTGGAAAGAATGACCCGGTATGTATGGAGAACCAAATGCTCGTCTGTACATTTCCCTAGTATTTAAGGCTATTTTCACACTATCGGCAGGACGGATCCGACAGGCTGTTCACCGTGTCGGATCCGTCGTGCCACTATTTTGCCGTGCCGCTGCTCCGTCCCCATTGACTATAATGGTGCTCGGTTGAAAGTAAAGCAGGCACTAGGAGAACATACAAACTCCATGCCTATATTATTCCTGTACAGAATGAAACACCAGAGCTGCAAGCTAATTGTGTTAACTGCAGGGCCTTACTAAAAAGAAATAACACCCAAGTTCAATTGTGGGCAGACATTTTTAAAGGGGTTATTCAACTTATTAATGTAAAAAATGAAAATCAGAAATTATACAGTGCATGACAGTCTCTTTCTAGAATCAGCCATGTACATCACATAGATCCAGAGATCTCTCCATTCATCGTTCCAACTGCTCTGCTACTTTTTCTTCAGGCTTTCAGCTCAAGGGGTGTGTCCAAGGCCGGTGTCAGCATCCGGCATACCCGGGCAAGTGCCAAGGCCCACTGCTCCTGGGGGGGCCCCAGGGCAGTACCACCAAATAGGTGAGCTGAGATGATCGGCTCAAGCGGCACGGCCCTGGAGACAAGTGGGGGGTGGCGGCAGCAGCAGGGCCATGGGAAATGAGCGCTTCCATTTTCATTGTGGAAGCGCTCCTCTTTCTACATTAATCTGTATCGCTGTTTTCAGCACAGCAATACAGTTGGATGCTGCAAGAGGGCACAGGAGCGGCATCTTCCTTCCCTGCTCCTCTGAAGCCTATCAGAGGCCGGCACAGGCATCGCGATGATGTCATCGTCGTGCCGCCTGTCCCGGTAGTGTACAGCGCAGGACACAGGCCGGAAGAGGCCTGCATCGCATCGCTGCCAGAAGCACGGAGGTAAGTTTTTTAGTGTTTTTTTATTTATTTGGCACAATGCTGTTGGGTGCACTATATAGGGACATTTTTTCCTGGCACATTATGGGGGACACTATTAGGGCATCTACTGGAGGCACACTTTATAGGGGCATTTTATACTGGAACACATTATGGATGGTACTGTGGGAAAGGGGGTAAGAGGAGCACTATGGGGGGGCATCTACTGGGGACACTATATAGGGGCATTTTATACTGGCATATTATGGGGGGCACTATGGGGAAGAGGAGCACTATATATAGGCATTTTCTACTGGCACATTATGGGGGGAACTATGCGGAAGGGGGGAGAAGAGCACTATGGGGGGCATTTACTGGGGGAACTATATAGGGGTATTTTCTACTGGCACATTATGAAGGGAACTATGCGGAAGGGCAGAGGAGCACTATGGGAGCATTTACTGGGGGCACTATATAGGGGTATTTTGTACTGACATATTATGCGGGAAACTATGCGGAAGGGGGGAGAGGAGAACTATGGGGGCATTTACTGTGGGCACTATAGGGGCACTATATATATTACATGCTGTTTCATTGCTGAGTGTGTCATGCACAATGCCACTGAGACTTTATAGCCCAAGGGCTCACATGAACCTGGAGCTGACCCTGGGTGTGTCCTTTCTGCCTCGGTTCTCTCCCTATCACAGTTCTCCTGCAGCTCACTCCCTGAACAGTCACAGGTAGTGTTGAGTGCATCGAGCTTCGGATAAGTGATCAGAAATCGATTTGTTCAAACACCTTGGTTTTAATGCAGTCTCCGTACAGCATTAAAATGTATTGCCTCTGTGTAGGCAAATTATTAGTTTCAACCAAAGACGCGTGATACATTCGGTGAATTAATTTGGTAATCACATCTGCTTCTTTAAAAACAATCTAAAATAGCAAACCAAAGTCAGGTTTAGTACTGACTGAGCACATGCATGACCACCACTCTTTTCACTTCTACAGGACTGTCGAGTACAGCGCTTGGCTATTCCTGGCAGTCCCACGTAGAATGAATGGTTGACCATCGTTTTCAACCACTTCAGGATACGGGACCACCTTGGTCCTGATCAGTGGGGGATAATTTCTTAGTTCACTCTTGCCTCTCTCTCTAGTTTTACTTAATGGTTGTGTGAGGGTATGTTTTATGTTGGTTACAGGACCAGAAAAGCAATAGTGGAGAATCCCTTTGAGTACAATTGGGGGAATTTTGAAAAATAGTCGAAAAAGTGGGTATGCTAGAGTTTCACTACATATTAAGGCCTCATGCACACAGCGGTGCCGTTTTTGCGGTCCGCGAAAAACGGAAGCCGCCCGTGTTGCCTTCCACATTTTACGGAACGGGCGCCGGCAATATAAATGCCTATTCTTGTCCGCAAAGCGCGGACAAGAATAGGACGTTATATTTTTTTAGCGGGGCCGCGGAACGGAGCCACGAATGCGGACAGCACACAGAGTGCTGTCCGCATCTTTTGCGGCCCCATTGAAGTGAATGGGTCCGCATCAGATCCGCCAAAACGGCGGCTCGGATGCGGACCCAAACAACGGTCGTGTGCATAAGGCCTTACTGTGACATTTTTAAAAAGTCGCAAAAAAGGTCCAAAGCCACTCTAGTAAGGGAGGTAGTGTAGAAAAAAATAAAAGTTATATTTTTAGAAAAAAAGTTTTAGGTTTGAATGGGTTATCCAACTTTAAACTTCAGAGTGGCTGGACTTGCGTTGGGGTTCATACTTACCTGGTCCCCAGCCATTGGGTGGTTCCAGCTCCATTGCTGCCTTCGCATGGTACTGAGTCTCTGGGAATCAGCATTCTGTTGCCGGGGCAGTACATATGTGACCGCTACAGCCTCAGTGGTGATGTGGCCTCATGTGGTACATCACTGGGTTACATGCACATGGGTGATTGGCTGCACCGGTCACATGCGGCCTGCCCCGTCAAAAGGATGTTGATTCGTAAAGACCTGGAACCTGCAGAGGTGGCAGTGGAGCTGGAACCAGGTAAGTATAAACCACGGCGTGGGTCCAGCCACTCTGAAAGGCTGTGATAAAAAAAAAAAAAAACGTAAAGTTGATTAACGCCTTTAATGATGAGCCACATTTAACAAACTTGTGCCGTTTGATACATTTGGAGCAAATAGTGGTGATATACGATGCTTATAATGTAAATGGCTTTGGTTCTCTTCTAGGTGGATCCAGCCAAGCTCAAACATGCAGTCAAAGTTGTCTTGTTTAACCAGTTCTTCCTATCCTTTCCCATGGTTTTCCTCATGTATCCATTCCTTAAATGGAAGGGCAACCCATGTGGTACGGAGCTGCCTACATTTCACTGGGTACTACTAGAATTGTCAGTCTTCGCGATGGTTGAAGAAATACTTTTCTTTTACTCACACAGGTAATATGAAAAGGACAATGGGATGGATTCAAGGGGTTGGACCTTTTATGCTATTACTGTAGGCTGTAAAAGGAGCATGATCAGCGTTACTGTCCCATGCTGTGCAGCACCAGCTCCTGTATATACATAATGATCCTGCCCCAACATGGCCGCTGATGGAGGGGCACATGACCACCATACATTAGTGGCCTACCTCAAGTAATACCATGCACGGTACTGCACATATGCTAGTTACCCATGCCAGATACAGTATATTAGGACATTATTCTCCACAAATTTTTTTAATTATTTAGAACTGAAAAAAAAAACAAGCAAAATGGTATTACAGGGTGGGTATTAATTTTAAGGGCTTGTGCCAACATTTATTATTTTTTTTTTTTTTTGGCGTGGCCCAATACCATGGTATGTATTTGGCTTAAAGGGGTTTTCCAGAAAGTAGATAAATATGCTATTGAGCAGAAATCAGCAACTTTTTGTTTTTGTAGATTGCTCCATCACCCAAGCCTTTACAAACAGATCCATAAAAAGCACCACGAGTGGACAGCACCGATAGGAGTAGTGTCACTGTATGCTCATCCAGTGGAACACATTGTAAGTATGAGACATAACAAGCGATTTTGTATCGTATCGCAGTGTAGCGGGGCTTCCATAGGTATCAGGTCATACTGCGACTCACACATTTGCGGCAACCGTGACACAGGAATCACAAAAAATCCAACAGTGTTGTTTTTTTTTTTTTGTCACTGTTGCAGCAAACCCCATTAATTCCTATGGCAGCCCCGCTAGACTGCGATCTTTGGTCACGTCACACTGTTGTGACCAAAAATTGCCATGTAGCCAAACCCCAAAAAATAAATAAAGGATAGGTAACACTTTTTATGAAACTCATGACAACCAATGCCTATTTATATGCCATGTTACTTTCCACGTGACAATCCACATAGTGCAGACCAAGACTTTTGGGCCTGGAACTTTAACTCCTTAATGACCAATGATGTACATATACGTCACTGGTCTCAAGGGAATGTATGGAGTGGTCTGTGTAGGTTACACACCTGACACCTACCTCAGTAGAGCTGCGGCCTTCTCCAGCTTTTCCTAGGCTGGGTGATGTCACCTTCATTGGTCACATGGCCTAGGCGAAGCTCAGCCCCATTGAAGTGAATGGGGCTGAGCTGCAATACCAAGCACAAGTTTGCTGAGAGAAGGCCACAGTGCTACTGCAAGGGCTGGTGCCTTCTCAGCTGATCGGCAGGAGTTCCAGGTGTAGGACCCCCACAGTCAGACACTGAGTTTTGATTGAAACACCTTTATTACAATCAGTCGTCATACATACATAGTTTAGTACTGTGACGCAGCACAGGCCACGAATCAGCACTTAATAAATTACTTACAATCGTCTTTGCGAGCATGGCAATGTTATGTAAAGCACAGGCTAACCTACACTATACATCACAATGAATGCTACACTAGCATACCTATTCAATCACAAAACCTTCCAACAAAGCATTTAGACAGTGATGAGGGAAGGGGAGGGGGGATCACATGCCCTTAGCTTTATTGAGAAGACAAAAACAAACAGGGGGAGAGGGGTTTAGTCCTCTTGTTCGTCGACGTATAAGATGTTGTAATCCTGCAGCAGACTATGGATAAGTCTGCGGCAGTCCAGGATGGACTTGTTCTCCCTCCTGAGAATGAGCCGGTTCCTAGCAAACCAAATAGCGTCCTTAAAACCGTTCATAAGGCGCCAGGCCTCCTGGGTGGCTCCAACAGAGAGAGTCCCAGGAAATAGTCCATACAGCACCGAAGTGTATTGCAGGCTGTTCCTGGGCACAGAGTCTTTGAGTTCATGTTCCAGGGCATCTAAAGCAACACTCCCAAAACAGGTGATACGATGTTTCCTCCACGAAAGGGCACCTGGGGCAGTACCGGGTTTTGCATAAGTTGCGGGCGGGCGTGCATGAATGACCGAATTGGCAGTCCTTCCTGTATGGCCATCCATGACAAGTCCTTATGCCCGTTTAACCTGTCTGACGACACATTAGTCCAAACTGTCTCTGCGGTGTCGTCGTGGATCCCTGGAATTGACTTCACCACATCCTTTGCTCTGAGGATTGCATTCCATTTTTTTGCTGATCCATAGACTTCAAAAGGGCCATGTCCTGATTTTCACTGACAAGTATAGGACATGTTTAATTTTTTTTTTTTGCTGAGCCGTGCAATGGAAGAAAAGGGCCCCATAGACGTGAATGGGACATCTAATCCGCAAAAAAACGGATCCGCATTTTTGTGGACAGCATACGGGAATGCGTTTTTACCTAATGCCCCCAGCCTGCTTCAGGAAGCCAAAAGTTAATACTTGCCTGCTCCCTGCCACTCTCGTCTCCACACTGGCTTCAGTGTGTCCATGCTCTGCTGCTGCCAATGACTGGCTTCAGCTGTGTCCTGCTGCTTGTGACCATGTCACCCCTGAAGACAGTCATTGCCTGCAGTTGAGCATTTGACCATACAGCGCTGGAAGAAAAACTTGGGACCAGAACATGGACACACCTGAGCCAGCGTGGAGTGGCAGGGAGCAGATAAGCCTGAATCTTTTCGTTAATCTTATTCATAGGAAACCCCTTTACGATGTGGGAAGCATACAATGTCTTATAATTTTTTTTCCTCACAAAGTCCTTCATTCTTGCTGGTCACTGTGGTCTTTATTTTTATTCTTTTTCCAACTGCAGCTTTCCAACATGTTACCATCCATGGTTGGGCCAATGCTGATGGGATCCCACGTAACTACCATCATGCTATGGTTTAGTCTTGCTCTGTTTGTCACCACCATATCACATTGTGGGTACCACCTTCCCTTCCTGCCTTCCGCAGAGTTCCATGACTTTCATCATCTCAAGTAAGTTAAACATCAAAATAACTATTATATTTGTACTGGGGGGAGTGAATGCTTCCCTCTTTTCACAGCCATATCTTAGTCAACCCTAAATATAGCCGTAACATTCAGTTCCTGTACTAAGGGTACTTTCACACTTACGGCAGAGCGATCGCCGGAACTGCCTGCCGGATCTGTCAAAATGTATGCCAACTGATGGCATTTGTAAGACTGATCAGGATTTTGATCAGTCTTAGGCTACTTTCACACTAGCGTTGTTTGAATCCGGCGTTCAATTCCATCAACGGAACTGCCCGCCGGATCCGGAAAAACGTGTGAAAACTGATTACATTTGAATCCTGATCAGGATTTTGATCACAATGAAAAAATGCATTGGGAAAAACAGATCCGCCATTTATGGACTTTTTTTTCACATTTTTCGGATTTAACATGCAAAAGCTGGATCCGTTTTGACAGAACACACGGTGCCGGATCCAGCGTTAATGCAAGTCTGACTGAACGCCGGATCCGGCCTTTTTCCCACTAAGTGTTCCGGATTTTTGGCCAGAGGTAAAAATACAACATGCTACGGTTTCCTAAAAAGACTGAACTGAAGACATCCTGAATGGATTACTCTCCATTCAGAATGCATTAGGATAAAACTGATCAGTTCTTTTCTGGATTTGAGCCCCTAGGACAGAACTCAGCGCCGGAAAAGAAAAACGCTAGTGTCAAAGTAGCCTTACAAATGCATTGAAATGCCGGATCAGTCTTTCTGGTGTCATCTGGAAAAACGGATCCGGCACTACGGTATTTTGAACACCGGATATGGCACTAATACATTCCTATGGAAAAAATGCCGTCATTCAGGCAAGTGTTCAGTTTTTTTTGGCCGGAGATAAAACCGCAGCATGCTGTGGTATTATCTCCTTTCTGAAAAGTCTAAAAGACTGAACTGAAGACATCCTGATGCATCCTGAACGGATTACTCTCCATTCAGAATGCGTTAGGATAAAACTGATCAGTTCTTTTCCGGTATTGAGCCCCTAGGACGGAACTCTATGCCGGAAAATATAAACGCTAGTGTGAAAGAACCCTTAGTTGCCAACTCTCCCAAAAGTCCAGGAGGCTTCTGGAAAAGAGGAGACCTTCTTGGAAGAGCTGACAAATCTCCAAGGTGTCATATGAAGGGGTGCTTGCTCCTCAAAATCAGCCCATTAACTTCCACAGTGTGTGGCATCAGGATACAGCATCATTAGTGCTCAGGCACACGACCGCATGTTAGGTCTGCATTTTTTTGCGGACCTGATGCTGAACCATTCAATTCAATGGGGCTGCAAAAGGTGCTGTCCTCATGCGCACGTTCCTTCCACAGACCCGCAAAAAAGAAAGAACATGTCCTATTCTTGTCCGTTTTGCTGATAAGGATAGGACAATTCTATTGAAGTTAAAAAGAAAATGGCAGCACATAGAGAGCCAGAATCCATGGTTTGCAGATTGCAAAACATGGCCGTGTGCCTGAGACTAAGGCCTCAGGCACACGACCGTTGTTTTAGTTCGCATCCGAGCTGCAGTATTTGCGGCTTGGATGCGGACCCATTCACTTCGCTCCGTTCCGTGGTCCGCCAAAAAATATATAACCTGTCCTATTCTTGTCCGTTTTGCAGACAAGAATAGGCAGTTATATTAATGGCTGTCCGCGCCGTTCCGCAAATTGCGGAACGCACACGGACGCCATCCTATATTTTGCTTACCACAAAACACACAACGGTCATGTGCCTGAGGCCTAAGGCAGACACAAAAATATGCATTGAGGGGTGTTGAAAGTCGCAAAAAGGGGTGTGGGTATAAAGAGGGTGAGGTTTGAAAAGAGGGTTTTGTCAAAGACTGAAAAAAATGTATCCACCCTTCCAGAACAAGACTGAAAAGTAGAAGGAAACTTCCTTACGTTTAGTGAATTTATATTTTCTAATAAAAATTTGCAGCAGCTCATTCACCAACTGGAGACAAATAATCATTTTGCATTTTTATTCATCTTTCCACTCCTCTCTTCTAGATTTAACCAATGTTATGGAGTACTAGGAATTCTTGACCGACTGCATGGCACAGACCTGATATTCAAGCAAACCAAGGCCTATGACAGACACATATTACTACTGAGCTTAATCCCTCTGACTCAAAGCATTCCTGATCCACCCAAGAAAACAGAATAACATCCTGGTGGACTTTCCTTTACCAATACTGGAATTGTATGGGTTCTGTATAGGCAAATACCAAAGTGCTTTCATTCGCTTGGCTGAGTTCACACTTTGGGACAGTAGTTTTTCTGTAGCCATTTTCTAGCCATTACCAGGGTCGGGTCCAAACATTTACAAGTCCATTTTTAAGGGTGAATAATGGCCATCAAAATTTTGTCCATTTTCATTGCCTGACAGCCCTCATACAAGTCAAAGGAGCCGTTATTTTTTCAAAAAAGCAACCATGAAAAACTGACAGTTTAACAAATTTTTTTCTTTACGGACTTGTGAATGAAGCCTGAAACTTCTCTTTAGGGGGACAGCATAATAACACAAACAGCAACCTCTGTGTGATTTCAGCTTAGCGGTTTAGGTTACTTTCACACTAGCGTTCAGAGCGGATCTGTCTGGGGTCTGCCCAGACGGATCCGCTCATATAATGCAGACTTGGGATCCGTTCAGAATGGATCCGTCTGCATTATATTGTAGAAAAAATTCTAAGTGTGAAAGTAGCTTCAGACGGATCCGTCCAGACTTTACATTGAAAGTCAATGGGGGACGGATCCGTTTGAAAATTGAGCCATATTGTGTCAAATTCAAACGGATGCGTCCCCATTGACTTACATTGTAAGTCTGGACGGATCCGTTTGCCTCCGCACGGCCAGGCGGACACCCGAACGTTCAGGAGTCCGCTTGCTGAGCGGAGGCTGAACACTGCCAGACTGATGCATTCTGAGCGGATCCGCATCCACTCAGAATGCATTAGGGCAGTACGGATGCGTTCGGGACCGCTTGTGAGAGCCTTCAAACGGAGCTCACAAGCGGAGCCCCGAACGCTAGTGTGAAAGTAGCCTTAATCTTGTGCTCATCTCAATTTGAACTGTTCCTCCTGTGTCTTCATAAACATTAGACTAGTGGCCTCCAACCTGTAGTGCTTCAGCTGTTGCGAAACTACAACTCCCAGCATGGCTGGTTGTACTTGCACAACAGCTGAAGAGTCCACAGGCAGGGGACCATTCTTTTAGACTCAGAGAATGATGGCGCCAAAGTTGATGATGAACGTGGTGATGTACTGACCCTGCAGGGACCACAGCTTGTCGGGTAGACCACTTGCTAATAATTGAATGTATTAAAAAGAGTGCAATAATCATTTTTATTTTAATTCAATAACTAACAAATGTACAGATAGAATTGTCTTTTCACATTTCATATTTAAAATGAAGTATGACTGAATGATGTGCGTTAACCTGGAATAAAGAAGTAAAGGTATAATTTATAAAACGTGTCTGCCTCTTTCCTCGTCACCGGTTCATAGTTTATATAGAGCCTATATGACCACCAGGGTTGCCAACCATGCAGAAATTTCTGGACAGTCCATGAAAAATAAAAATAAATAAATTAATGCGTTTGTGTTTTTTTTATTTTTAGGCTGGATTATTTTGGTGGTAATTACCATTTTACTGCTCAGTAAATGCTGGTAACGAGGAGGTGTTATCAATATGTTGAGCTACAGACATGGATTACTTAGAATCTTTATCGTTCATTATGGGTTTCAAATTTGTCTGTAAAAATTGTTGGCTTTGGGATAAGTTGTCCAAAAAAAAAAAAATAAGGCTACATTCACACGTCAGTATTTTTCTATAATCCGATTTTCTGTCCGTTTTTTGCGGATCCGTTGTTCCTGAAAATGTTTCCGTATGTCATCCATTTTTTGCGGATCCGCAAAAAACGGAAACATGTGAAAACTCAAATCCGACAGTATATTCTAACACAGAGGCGTTCCCATGGTGATGGGGACGCTTCTAGTTAGAATATACTGAGAACTGTGTACATGACTGCCCCCTCCTGCCTGGCAGCACCCGATCTCTTACAGGGGGCTGTGATCCGCACAATTATTGTGCGAATCATAGCCCCTTGTGAGAGATCAGGTGCTGCCAGGCAGGAGGGGGCAGACCCCCTCCCTCCCCTGTATTAAATGTGACTAGTGTGGCCCCCCCCCCCCCCCTCTATATTCATTGGTGGCCAGTGCGGATTCCCAGTATTAATAAATGTGCCCAGTGCGGCCTCACCCCCCCCCCCCCCCCCCCATCATTGGTGGCCAGTGCGGATTCCCAGTATTAATAAATGTGCCCAGTGCGGCCTCACCTCTTCCCCCCCCCCCCATCATTGGTGGCAGCGGAGAGTTCCGATCGGAGTCCCAGTTTAAATCGCTGGGGCTCCGATCGGTTACCATGGCAGCCAAGACGCTATTGCAGTCTTGGCTGCCATGGTTACTTAGCAATAAATACAAGCATTATACTTACCTGCGACTGCGAGCTGCGATGTGTGTCCGGCCGGGAGCTCCTCCTAATGGTAAGTGAAAGGTCTGTGCGGCGCATTGCTTTTAGCACAGACCTGTCACTTACCAGTAGGAGGAGCTCCCGGCCGGACACACATCGCAGCTAAGTATAATGCTTGTATTTATTGCTAAGTAACCATGGCAGCCAAGACTGCAATAGCGTCTTGGCTGCCATGGTAACCGATCGGAGCCCCAGCGATTTAACTGGGACTCCGATCGGAACTCTCCGCTGCCACCAATGATGGGGGGGGGGGGGGGGGGGGGAGAAAGAGGTGAGGCTGCACTGGGCACATTTATTAATACTGGGAATCCGCACTGGCCACCAATGATGGGGGGGGGGGGGGGGGTGAGGCCGCACTGGGCACATTCATAGGCGTGCGCAGCCTATTGCATTAGGGTGTGCACCCTAAAGCACAAACACAGACGCAGCGCACGCACCTGTGTGTGTATGTATATATATATATATATATATATTATATATATATACATACACAAATACACTCTGTATACATACAGACCTGCACTATCAATATAATGAAGGGAGAAGAAATCATTTTTAAACTTACCGTATTTTTCGCCCTATAAGACGCTCTATTCGCCCTATAAGGTTTTAGAGAGGGACAATAAGAAAAAAAAATTCATTACACCTCAGGTCAGACCACCAATCAGATCCCCAATAAGACCTCAGATCAGACCCCAATGTGAATGACCCCCAATCAGACCTCAGATAAGAGCCCCAGTGCCTCATATCAATCCCCCGTGCCCCATATAAAATAAAAAAACACTTTCCTGCTCCGGACGCTGCCGCTCCTCACCGCTCGCGCTCGGGTAATCCTCTTGTACAGTATGCTGTGTGGGCACGCACAGTGTGAGGTCACAGCGCAGCCTCACACTGTGCGCAGCCTTCACAGTGGAGCGCATGAGGACCAGGAAGAGGTGAGTATAGCGCCTACTAACTTGATTAGTATTCGCCCCATAAGACGCAGGGGCATTTTCCCCCCACTTTTGGGGGAAAAAATGCATCTTATGGGGCGAAAAAGTGCAGCATGGGGGTGACAGAACCAGTGTTCCCTCTAAGCCTTGGCAGCTGCTGAGCGGGATCGGCTCAGAGCTGGGCACAGCGCCATCAAAGGTGGGCGATAGGAAAACCTAAGATAATTGTCACATCAAAGAGCATAAAGTAAGAATTAGTCTTACCGGTAATGATGTTTCCAGGAGTCCGACATGACAGCACTACATGGAGGTTGTCTCCCCCGCCCACTATTGGGACAGGAAACAGAGAGGTTAAAAGCTCCCCCCCCCCACCCACCATCACCAGTGTTTTATAGATTATCACACAATAATGGGTAACATAGTGAAAAAAAGTAAAGGAAGATTACTCTAAACATTAGGGAGGGAACTACCAGTGCTGTCATGTCGGACTCCTGGAAACATCATTACCGGTAAGACTAATTCTTACTTTCCAGGACGTCCTCCATGACAGCACTACATGGAGTAGGAATACCAAATTAATCCAAAAACTAGGGAGGGACCGCAGCCTGAAGAACTTTACGTCCAAAAGACTGGTCAATATTCCCTGACACATTTAGTCTGTAATGCTTACAAAAGGTCTGGGAGCTTGCCCAGGTGGCTGCTCTACATATCTGGTCGATAGAAGCATTCGCATGTTCGGCCCATGAAGCCGAGACTGCTCTCGTTGAATGAGCCCTAATCTCCTGGGGACAGGGAAGCTCCTGGCTCTGATAGGCCTCTTTAATGACTATCTTAATCCATCTAGCTAAGGTTGCTTTAGAAGCTTTCTTGCCTTTATTGCGGCCTGAAAATTGAACAAACAGATTTGAGTCCACTCTAAAGGAACTGGTAACGTCTAGGTAGAAAAGGAGAGAACGTCTGACGTCTAGAAGATGGAACTCCTTCTCCCTTTCGGTCTTTGGGTCTGTGAAGAAAGTTGGTAGTACTATCTCCTGGTTACGATGAAAGGAAGAAGCTACCTTCTAAAGGACGGGTCTAGTCTTAATATGACTCTATCTTCACAGATTGTAAGGTACGGTTCACGGATGGTGAGGGCCTGGATCTCCCCTAGCCTACGGGCTGATGTGATAGCCACTAAGAACATCATCTTTAAGGTCAGGTTTCTTAGGCTACTGTCGTGTAGGGGTTCAAAAGGTGATTTTGTTAAGGCATTAAGAACTAGCGACAGATCCCAGGGAGGGACCTGGGACCTTAGTGTTGGCCTAATCCGTGTGGTTGCCTTTAAGAACCTGCTTACCCACCGATTTTCTGACAGGGAATAGTTTAGAAACCAACTTAAGGCTGCAGTTTGGACCTTAAGGGTACTGGGCCTGAGACCCATGTTAAACCCTTCCTGGAGGAAATCAAGAATATCTCCCACACTCGGGAGTAGAGGATTCTTCTCTCTCAGCGCCATCCAGGAGCAGAATTTTTTCCAGATTTTATTATAAATCGCCGAGGTCACCTGTTTATGGCCTCTCTGAATAGTGGCTATTACTTCTTCTGAGAACCCCTGTAATCTTAACAAGTCCCTTTCAGAAGCCACGCTGTTAATTTCAGCCTGTTTATTTCCGGATTCCATATTGGACCCTGATGCAACAGGTCTGGCCTGAGAGGGAGGGGAACCGGTTCCTCTTGACTCAGGGAGGACAGGACCGGGAACCAGGCTTGTTTTGGCCAAAAGGGAGCTATGAAGATCACTTTGGCCGATTCTCTGCTGATCTTCTTTAGGGCTACTGAAATCAGAGGGAAAGGAGGAAACGCATACGCCAGCTTCATGTTCCAGGACTGAGATAGAGCGTCTACGGCCGTGGGGTGATCGGCAGGATTCCGGGAGAAGAAGGAGGTTGTTTGAGTATTCTCCCTTGAAGCAAAGAGGTCGATGTCCGGATATCCCCATGAGGCTGTCAACTCTAGAAACACCTGTCTGTTCAAAGTCCACTCGTTTGGATCTATAAAGTGTCTGCTGAGGAAATCTGCCGACTGGTTTTTTGAACCTTGTAGGTGTACGGCTGAGATTGACAGCACATTCTCCTCTGCCCAGGAAAAAATCTTGTTTGTTAGATTCTGGAGGAGAGGGTATCTTGTTCCTCCCTGATGTCTGAGGAAAGAGACTGCTGTCATGTTGTCTGACAGGATTCGTATGTTCTGTCCACTCAGAAGATCCTGACTCTGTCTGAGAGCTTCCCAAACGGCCTGAAGTTCTCTGAAGTTTGAAGACCTGTTTTTTATGGTCTGGCTCCAGGTTCCTTGGAAATAGTAGATTCCAACCTTTGCCCCCCAACCCTGTTGGCTGGCATCTGTAGTTACTATGACATACGGATTTAGATTCCAGGAAACGCCTTTTGATAGGTTGCTTGATGTCTGCCACCAGTCCAGGGATCTTCGAGCATTCTCCTTTATAAGGATCCTCCGGTCTATGGATCGGTGGTCTCCGTCCCAGACCGATAGAATCATCTTCTGCAGGACTCTCGTGTGATGTTGACTCCACGGTACTGTAAATATGCAAGATGTCATCAGGCCCAGGATGCTCATGGCATTTCTGATGGTGCACACTGATTTCCCCTGAAATGCTCTCAATTTCTTGACCAGGTTTTGTTGTTTTTGAGGTGGAAGAAAAGACCTCTGTAGGTTTGAATCTAGTAGTGTTCCCAGGAAGATCTTCTTGGTCTCTGGTAATAGGTCCGATTTTTCCCAATTTATGATCCAGCCGAGATCCTGTAAGAGGGATATTGTTGTCTGGGTTTGTGACGCTAGAACCGGTGCAGAGTCTGCGGTCAGGAGGAGATCGTCCAGATAAGGTACAATCTTTATTCCCTTCAGCCTGAGGAAGGCCACTATCTCTATTATCAATTTTGTGAACACCCGGGGGGCTGTTGATATCCCAAAGGGCAGGCACTGAAACTGATAGTGGTTTACTCTGCCTGCTTCCCTTACTGCAAATCTTAGGAATTTTTGGTGGTCCGGATGTATTGGTACATGGTAATATGCATCTTTTAAGTCTAAGGTGCACATTACCGCTCCCTGAGAAATGAGGGGTGTTGTTGATCTTATTGATTCCATCTTGAAACGACGGTACTTTATGAAGACGTTTAGAGGTTTTAGGTTGATTATAGTTCTGAAAGAACCATCCGGCTTCTTGACCAGGAATAACCTTGAATAGAAGCCCCTGCCTTCCTGACCCGCAGGGACGCGAGTCACTGCACCTAGATTTTTTAGTTTTGCGACGTCTTTTAAAAGATTTTCCTGTTGTGTACCTCCTCCGTACCCTGTTAGCACAAATTTGTGTTGCGGAATAGATATGAATTCTATCTTGTACCCTTCTTGAATAATTTGGAGCACCCAAGGATTCTGAGTTACCTGGCTCCATGCTGGGAGAAAGGATCTTAATCTCCCCCCGACTGGTCTGGCGTCATTGTTTGTCCTGGGAAGTGTTGGGGTTAAGCAGAAATCCTCTGCCCCTACCCCCTTTAGGATAGGACCATCTCCCTGATTTCCCCTTATCCTTATACGCTTGGTTTTTTGGCTGGAATTTTTTACGAAAAAACTGCGTCTTCTTAGTTTTAGTCTCAGGAAACCCTATCTTTTTATCTGAGGCCTTCTCCAGAATTTTGTCCAGACTAGGGCCGAACACGTATGATCCTGAGAAGGGGATAGCACATAGCTTATTCTTTGAGGTGAGATCACCAGACCAGTTCTTCAGCCACAAAGCCCTTCTTGCGGTGTTCAGAAGGGCCCCGCCTTTAGCTGCGAACCTGACTGACTCTGCTGAGGCGTCTGCTGTAAAGGCTGTCGCCATCTTTAGGAGTGGGATAGTCTCCAAAATGTCTTCCCTGGGAGTTCCCATTGACAAATGATTCTCCAGCTGAGATAACCACAATAAAAGGGACCTAGCCACTGAAGTAGCTGCCACGTTAGTAGACATCAAGGCCGCAGAAGCTTCCCAAGATTTCCTCAGGAGACCATCGGCTTTGCGGTCCATGGGGTCTTTCAGCTGGGAGGAGTCTTCGAATGGGATCGCTGTTTTTTTAGCTACCCTTGCGACCGGGGCGTCGATTTTGGGGATTTCTTCCCAAATTTTAGTGTCCTCTTTGTCGAAGGATAAACGGCTTTTAAATTCTCTAGGAATAAACAGCCTTTTTTCTACATCCTCCCATTCATCCAGGATCATTTGTTTTAGGCTAGAATTTAAGGGGAACACCTTCCTCTGTTTTGTAATCAGGCCAGCAAACATCTCCTCCTGAATGGATCTCTTAGCTGGTTCGTCTGAGATATCCATAGTCTGTCTAACTGCAGTTAGGAGGGAATCCATATCCTCAGTTGAGAAGCAGTACTTGCGTCTCTCCTCATGGGATGAGGAAGGTAAGGACTCCTCTTCTTCCTCCTCCCCTGAATATTCCACCTCTATGACCTCTGTGTCTGACTCCAAGATTTCCCTAGGTCTTTTAATCCCGGTGGTCTGTTCAGCCACCTTAGGCGTTATTAAGGAGGAAACTGACGCTTTGACCTCTTCCTTAATGATGGCTCTAATGTCCGTTAAAAGGGACGACTGTTCCTCTTTCATCATTTTGTTAATACAATCGGTACAAAGCTTCTTTGTATATGACTCCTGAAGCCTTTTATTGCAAATAGCACATCTCCTGGGCTTCTTTTTGATGTCCACCTTTAGGGTAGGATCTTTCTCTCCCTAGGAGACATGGTGATAGAAAAAACAGGCCATAAATCCCTGAGCCTATCACTATCCCATATGCCAGCTTCACCACATGTAGTGCTGGGTTACTCACATGTCCCTGGGCAGGAGGGTCTGGGGACTGCTCTCTCACACCAGACGAGTCCATGACTGAGGGACTGACACCTAGCCCACCAGACTTTTAAATGCCACTGGCACTTACCCCTCCTGACGTGGATGCTCCTCCCACAAATTCTGGATGGACGCGAGGCCGTTCGCTAGGCCTCCAGCGTCCCTCGCCGCTTGGGGATCGTCCGCAGGGCGCCGCCATGCTGGTTCCGGCGTCGGAGGTCACGCGCATGCGCACTCCTCTGCCGGCGCTTACTCCGGTTCCCGCGCGATCCCTCCTGGAGGAGCGTCCTGCAGCCCAGAGCCCCAGCGGGGTTGCGGCTACCGTATCCCAGCCCCTGGTATACCCGCCTCCAGCCGCGAGTCGCGTGACCCACAGGTACTGGAGAGGGCTGGGAGGCTAAGGGACCCCAGCATAGGGGTTTTAGCCCGGCGAAATAGAAAAAGAAAAAAGGATTATACAGGTCTACAAGAGACCACTCTCTGCCCTGTCCATTATTGGGACAGGAAAAAACACTGGTGATGGTGGGTGGGGGGGGAGCTTTTAACCTCTCTGTTTCCTGTCCCAATAGTGGGCGGGGGAGACAACCTCCATGTAGTGCTGTCATGGAGGACGTCCTGGAAAAACCCCTGCACCATCCCATACAATATACAGTATAACCTCTGCACCATCCCATACAATATACAGTATAACCCCTGCACCATCCCATACAATATACAGTATAACCCCTGCACCATCCCATACAATATACAGTATAACCCCTGCACCATCCCATACAACATACAGTATAACCCCTGCACTAGGGATCGACCGATATTGATTTTTTAGGGCCGATACCGATAATTTGTGAACTTTCAGGCCGATAGCCGATAATTTATACCGATATTCTGGGAATTTTCATTTTTGAGAAAAAAAAAAAATTCCTACACAAATCTGCTGAAAATTAATATGTTTATTGTTAATGTGTATTTTTTGGTTTATTGTTAATGTGTATTTTTTTTTTTATAAGTCTTTCATTTATACTTAATATTTTTGTGTTTTTTTTTTTTTTACTAACTTTTAGCCCCCTTAGGGACTAGAACCCTTGTCCTATTCCCCCTGATAGATCTCTATCAGGGTGAATAGGATCTCACACTGTCCCTGCTGCCCTGTGCTTTGTGCACACAGCAGCATGGAGCTTACCATGGCAGCCAGGGCTTCAATAGCGTCCTGGCTGCCATGGTAACCGATCGGAGCCCCAGGCTTACACAGCTGGGGCTCCGATCGGAGGAGCAGGGGAGAGGGGATCCTATGGCCACTGCCACCAATGAGTAATACTGGGTGGGGGGGGGGGGGGGCGCACTGCACCACCAATGTTTTTACTATTGGCCGGGATTGGGGTGGGGGCGCACTGCGCCACCAATGATTAATACTGGGGGGCTTGGGGGGGGGGGGGGCGCACTGCGCCACCAATGAAGATAAGTCTCTCAATCATTCATATACAGGAGGCGGGAGCTGGCTGCAGGACCACATAGCCGGCTCCCGACCTCTATGAGCGGTAGCTGCGATCCGCGGCACCTGAGGAGTTAACTACCGCGGATCGCAGCTATCGCTCATAGAGACCGAGAGCCGGCTATGTGATTCTGCAGCCAGCTCCCGCCTCCTGTATATGAATGAATGGCTTATCTTCATTGGTGGCGCAGCGGCCACAGCCCCTCCCCTCCTCTTGTCTTCTCTTCTGTCATTGGCGGCAGCGGCAGCAGCAGCAGCACAGGGGGAGGAGACACTGCTTCCTTCTCCCATGTGCTGCGGAGGGAACACAGAACGCGCTGAGAGCAGCGCGTTCTGTGTTCCCCATACGTTATCGGTATATCGGCAAAATAGATGCCGATAACGTTCAAAATCCTCAATATCGGCCGATATCGGCCAAACCGATAATCGGTCGATCCCTACCCTGCACCATCCCATACAATATACAGTATAACCCCTGCACCATCCCGTACAATATACAGTATAACCCCTGCACCATCCCGTACAATATACAGTATAACCCCTGCACCATCCCATACAACACACAGTATAACCCCTGCACCATCCCATACAATATACAGTATAACCCCTGCACCATCCCGTACAATATACAGTATAGTCCTCTCTGTTATCACTGGACATTGCTCTACATATATAAACCATACGGGGGAAAAAAATCTCATTGATCCAGAGAACTTGCATAGAAAAACTAATAACCAAGAGGCTAAACAAAACCCTGTTTCTGACCCTTATGTTAAAACATAACTTTCATTTGATTGCGCTAATACCTAAAGGAAAAAATATATATTTTTTAAAAAAGCTGCTGTTTCTCTAGATGACCTTATGTTGATAGTAGTGGTAATAGAGTCTCAAGGGTCTATAAAAAGCAGCTACACTATTTTTGCAAACCTTTGAGACTCTATTAACACTACTATCAACATAAGGTCATCTAAAGAAACAGTAGGTTTTAAAAAAAAAAAAAATTCCTTTAGGTGTTAAAACATAACTTTCATTAGATTGCTCTAACACCTAAACGGAAAAAAAAAGAATTTAACCTGCTTTTTCTCTAGATGACCTTATGTTAATAGTAGTGTTAGAGTCTCAAAGGTCTGTAAAAATAGTGTAGCTGCTTTTATAGACCCCTGAGACTCTATTACCACTACTATAAGGTCATCTAGAGAAACAGCAGCTTTTTAAAATGATTTTTTTCCATTAGGTGTTAAAGCAATCAAATGAAAGTTATGTTTTAACATAAGGGTCAGAAGCAGTTATTTTTTTAGCCTCTGTCTTGGCTATTAGTTTTTCCATTCATAAAGCTCCACATGGAGCTCCCACCCAGCAGTAGTTAGAAGCCTGCAGGACACTTCACATGGGCACTTCACCTGGGCACATGGTGATGGCTCCATTCCTCTGCTGTCCCTGGCACTTCATCAGCAGCAGGGCCGGCGCGCTTCCTGTCTTCATAATAACTGAAAAGGAAGCTACTGCTGCTGCTGTGTTCAGCTCCCGAGAGAAGGGGGTGTGAGAGGATCAGCCAATAGCAGGGCAGCCAGATGATACTGGCCAATCAGCAGCCTCCTCCCTTATAACAGAGCTCTGTAATGTACAGAGCTCTGTTATTGGAGATTTCAGGCATCAGCTGTATTGCTCTGCTACCTGCAGTGCTGCACATTGTAAACCTCAGTCGGCTTGATTAGGGTGTGGCACACCCCGTGCGCACGCTTATGGTTATTAATACTGGGAAACCGCACTGGCCACCAATGATGGGGGGGAGCGAGGGAGAGAGAGGTGAGGCCGCACTGGGCACATTTATTAATACTGGGAATCCGCACTGGCCACCAATGATGGGGGGGGGGGGGGGGGGGAGAAGAGGTGAGGCCGCACTGGTCACATTTAATACTGGGGAGGGAGCCCCTGATCTCTTATAGGGGGCTATGATATGCACAATTAACCCCTCAGGCGCAGCACCTGAGGGGTTAATTGTGCAGATCACAGCCCCCTGTAAGAGATCAGGTGCTGCCAGGCAGCAGGGGGCAGTCATGTACACCGTTCTCAGTATATTCTAACTAGAAGCGTCCCCATCACCATGGGAACGCCTCTGTGTTAGAATATACTGTCGGATCTGAGTTTTTCACGAAGTGAAAAATCTGATCTGTAGAAAACTTACTGGGAATCCGCACTGCCGCACTGGCCACCAATGAATATAGAGGGAGGGGGGCCGCACTGGTCACATTTAATACTGGGGAGGAAGCCTAATTTCCAGGAACGGAATCCGCATAAAACGGATGACATACGTAATGACATACGAATGTCTTCCGTTTTTTGCGGATCCATTGACTTTGTGTTGGTCCAGGATCCGATTTTTGCGGAAAAGAATAGGACATGTTTTATATTTTTTCGGACATGCGGAACGGAACAACGGAAACGGACAGCACACATTGTGCTGTCCGATTTTTTCCAGGACCCATTGAAAATGAATGGGTCCAGATCTGTTCCTGAAAAAACGGAACAGATCAGGAAAGAAAAAACGGACGCGTGAATGGACCCCAATTATGGTTGGCAACCCCGATGACCACGCATGTTTATGAAGGTTTCTGTTCCTACAATCAGTGCTTTAAGTGGGCCAAAAGAGGTGCCGGTACTCTATTAGGCGCCGGTGCTCCCCCCCCCTGCACATCAGACCCCCCCATCACACACATATATATTAGTTCCTCTATGTACCAGTACAGTACCCCCCCCCCACCACCGCACATTCGTTCCTCTCTGTACCAGTACCCCCCTGCACATCAGACCCCCCCCCCCACTCATCACACACACACACATTAATTCCTCTCTGTACCAGTACCCCCCTGCCATATATATGTGTGTGATGGGGGGGTCTGATGTGCAGGGGCCCCCTACACATCAGACCCACCCATCAGACACATATATATTAGTTCCTCTATGTACCAGTACCCCCCCCCCCCCCACCACCGCACATTCGTTCCTCTCTGTACCAGTACCCCCCTGCACATCAGACCCCCCCCCCCCCCCCCCCCCCCTCATCACACACATTAATTCCTCTCTGTACCAGTACCCCCCTGCCAGGGGGGGGGGGGGGTACTGGTACAGAGAGGAACTAATGTGTGTGGGGGGAGGGGGGGTGCCTGTCACTCACCAGTACTCTTCAGAAGTTGGATTCCAAAGCAAAGTCGATGTTCTTTGCTGCACCGTCCGACTCCTGACTCCAAGGAGGACCAGTCACTGGTCGCCGCACTGATCGCTCCTCAGTCACAGGCGCGCGGGAAGGAGTTGACGTCACCTAACGTGAGGTCAACTCCCTGCCTGCGCCAGCCTGAGCCGTACTCTGCAACGACCCGCCCCCCTCCACTAGCTGCCCAGCCAACGACATTAGGGAGGAGATACTGCCAGCTCTCCGCTGCGCTCCGGTACCGGAAACCCACGTACTGGGCGCACGGAGAGGTGCTGGTACTCTCCAGGGCAATTTTTGGAAGTGGCGGTACTGAGTACCGCCACGTTCCGGCCCACTTCAAGCACTGCCTACAATATATTTCACCTCCAGAGCTACCTTTCCTTCTGTAAGTTTAAACTGAGCAGCCACAGCCAGCCATTCTGGATTCTACAGAGCACCATATTTAGTCAACTGGTCAACAGAACTGGAGACCGGCACTTCACAGGTGGAATCTTGAAGATTCCACCTGTGAAGTGCCGGTCTTCTGTTCCATATTGTAAGTGGGCTTTTCATACCCTGGACGCGTGCACCACGACTCTGCCAGAGGAGTGCCGACTGCTTTCCCCTTTTTGGTCAACAGAACTGAGGAACAGAAGTATTTGAACACCAGTGGCGTAGGGATTGCCATAGCAACCATAGCAGTGGCTATGGGGCCCTACGCCACTGGGGGCCCGTCCGACCGCATTCAGTTTTTTATTAACACACACAGACACTACACACAGGCAGCCAGGAGGTGGCGTAACTACCGAGGAAGCAGCTGCTTCGGAGCCCGACAGTTTATTTTCAAGTTAGTTAAATATCGATGTCTTACTGTTCAGGGCCCCTTCACAGCAGCGGTCTTAATGTTCAGGCCCCCTCGCTAATGTGATCTAATCTTACTGTATTCTAAAGTCTCCTGATGTGTCTGGGATTCGAACCCACAACCTCCAATGTATCAGTGTATCAGAGGCAAAGCATTTACCCTCACAACCATAAAAGAGGCATTGCAACTGATTGAAAAATTTGACACTTCTACTGTTATAGCTGGCTAAGTGTACATCTATACATATGACAGCTGCCCCAACACACCCAGCACTGCTATATCTCTATATGACAGCTATCCCAGCACACTCAGCTCTGCCATATCTCTATATATGAGCAGCTGTCATGCGTATAGATGTACACTTAGCCAGCTATAACAGTAGAAGTCTCATAATTTTTCAATCAGCAGCAAGGTTACTCTTATGGTCTTGTGGTTAGGTGCTCTGCATCTGATACAGAAGGTCGTGGGTTCAAATCCCAGCAGAAACCTTTTCTGAAATACAAGCACTGACTCCATATATGGACATACAGGGAGGGACACAGGAAGAGGCTGCATCGCATCGCTGACATGGAGGTAAGTAGAAGTGTTTATTTTTATTTTTTTTTAATACCCGACTGTTACTGCCATGGGGGGAGCGGGGGGGCACTTGATGCTGGCACATGGGGGGAGGGGGGTTGGTACCTGACCTGATACTGGCACCTGGGGGGGGGGGTTGGCACCTGATACTGACTGGCACATGTAGGGAGGGGGGATGGCACCTGATACTGTGGATGGCACTGTTTAGGGGAGGGGGATCTGTGTATGGCACTATTTAGGGGAGGGGGGGGGATCTGTGGATGGCACTATTTAGGGGAGGGGGGGGGATCTGTGGATGGCACTATTTAGGGGAGGGGGGGGGGGATCTGTGGATGGCACTATTTAGGGGGGGGGGGATCTGTTGATGGCACTATTTAGGGGAGGGGGATCTGTTAATGGCACTATTTAGGGGAGGGGGATCTGTGGATGGCACTATTTAGGGGAGGGGGATCTGTGGATGGCACTATTTAGGGGAGGGGGATCTGTGGATGGCACTATTTAGGGGAGGGGGATCTGTGGATGGCACTATTTAGGGGAGGGGGATCTGTGGATGGCACTATTTAGGGGAGGGGGATCTGTGGATGGCACTATTTAGGAGAGAGGGATCTGTGGATGGCACTATTTAGGGGAGAGGGATCTGTGGATGGCACTATTTAGGGGAGGGGGATCTGTGGATGGCACTATTTAGGGGAGGGGGATCTGTGGATGGCACTATTTAGGGGAGGGGGGGGGGCCCATAATTTTTTTTTGCTATGGGGCCCATGCATTTCTAGCTACGCCCCTGTTGAACACCCTGCGATTTTGCAAGTTCTCCCACTTAGAAATCATGGTGGGGTCTGAAATTCACATTGTAGGTGCATTCCCACTCAGACAGAATAATAAAAAAAACAAAAAAAAAAAAACAGGAAGCCACATATGTTTTTTAAAGAATATATTTGTCTTGCATTGCTGAACATAAGTATTTGAACGTGTGGGGGATTCAGCACAACCCTGTATGCAGGTGCACATCGCTATGGCGAAATACATATGCAAACTCAAAAACACAAATGCAATAGCACTCTGCAACCAGAGTGCTGGTTGCAGAGTGCTATTGCATTTGTGTTTTTGAGTTTGTATAAGTATTTGAACAGCTGAGAAACCGCAAGAATTCTGGCTCTCAAAGACCTGTTACTGTGCTTTTAAAAAGTCCACTTATTGATCGAGCTTAGTAGCGCAGTCATGGTTTCAAATCATGCATTGCACGGAAGGTTCCCCTGATCAAGTCATCACATGTCCAGGCCCGTGTGAAGTTTGCCAATGACCATCTGGATGATCCAGAGGTGGCATGGGATAAAGTCATGTGGTCAGATGAGACCAAAGTAGAACTTTTTGGTCCAAACTTCACTAGTCATGTTTGGAGGAAAAAGAAGGATGAGTTGCATCCCAAGAACACCATCCCTACTGTGAAGAGGACAGGATAACTGCACTGTATTAAGGAGAGGATGAATAGGGCCATTTATTGTAAGATTTTGAGCAACAACCTCCTTCCCTCAGACAGAGCATTGAAGATGGGTCGTGGCTGGGTCTTCCAACATGACAACGACCCGAAGCACACAGCCTGGATAACCAAGGCGTGGCTACGTAAGAAGCATATCACGGTTCTGGAGTGGCCTAGCCAGTCTTCAGACCTAAATCCAATAGAAAAACTTTGCTAAGCGACAGACCCGAAACCTGACAGATCTAGGAGATCTGTGTGGAGGAGTGGGCCAAAATCCCTGTTGCAGTGTGTGCAAACCTGGTCAAGAACTACAGGAAACGTTTGACCTCTGTAATTGCAAACAAAGGCTTCTGTACCAAATATTAACACTGATTTTCTCAGGTGTTCAATTACTTATGTTCAGTAGTGCAAGACAAATAAATTCTTAAAAAATCATACAATGTGATTACCTGATTTTTTTTTTCATTCTAGAGTGGAAATGCACCTACAATGTGAATTTCAGACCCCTCCATGATTTCTAAGTGGGAGAACTTGCAAAATCGCAGGGTGTTCAAATACTTGTTCCTCACTGTAAATTCTGTCTGCCTGCTGCCAATACTAGAGAAAGCTATTAAACTGAATTGAAGATACAAGCAATGAGCTCCCCCTAGTGGTAATTATCAAGACTGGCATTTCATACACTAATCTTGAGTTTTCCAGGCATTTAATATACATATGACCTATCCCCAGGATAGGTCACCAATATCAGATTGACAGAGGCCCGGCACCCCTGTCGACCAGCTGTTTGAGGCCAAGCCTCATTGTACCAAGCACAATGCCTCCATTGGATAGCGGCTGTGTTTTGTATTGCAGCTCTGCCCCATTTGCTTAAGTGGGACTGAGCTGCATTTAGGCCATGTGACTAGGCTTATGATCGCATGTTCAAACGATCCTGAAGATAGGCCCATCAATATCAAACTCTCAAGACAACCCCTTTAATCAGAAGTGCGCTGGAGTAAGCCATAATAAATATGCACATCTTCTGGCAGTCCATGCACCAGAAAAGCAAATCTAGGCCAGCGATAAGATAATCTAGCTTTGTACTTTACCCCAATTAGCTGCACAAGTCAGAGACCCTGTCCCTACCCACAAAATCTGACTTTTTGTACAGCCAAGGATATAAATTCCCCCAAAGATGTTACGGTAAGCAGCCTCCCACTGCTAGTCCCATAAAAAGTCGTATACCCTGGCTCTATCATAGGTACTTGGCATTGTCCATCCCTTCTGTATGAAGGCACACAAAAAAAAGTGAATATAAGAAAATCAATCACAACAGAGTTTGGTCTTTTAAGGTTTTTATTTTTATACATTTTTTTTGTATTAAAAAGGAAAAAGTAGAATTACCACAAATTACCATGACTAAAGCACAGCTATAAGCAAAATCATAACGCAATAAGAATGGATACTCTGAATAATATTAATGTTATAATACAAGCGCTCATTCAAGTATTTTACATTTTTTTTTATTTTTTTGTTGTTTTTAGGTTTTAATTTTTCTGTTCTTTAATTATTTATTGGTCTATAAGGGTCAGGAGTAGGTACTTGTAGCATTCCATGTTGAGGGAAAGCAGCTTGCAGCATGGAGTCAAATCTTTGCATGTGTATGGTATTTTGAGGTCGGCATGTGATTGCATGGGGGGCTAATTGGAGATTATGACAATGCCAGAACCCGATTATCTGGAAGCCAAGAGTTATCTAGAACAGTTGTAAAGCCTAGTGTGTTGTCCCTAACAAGTGGGGAGTGAAGCCCATCCCAGGGCTAAAAATGCCACTAGAATACCAATTACGCACCAGGTAGCTTTTGAGGAAGCTGCTCAAAAGTAGGCAATGGTATAAAGATTCCCTGTACCGGCACTAGGTAGCTCAGTACCAGTAAAGTTCTACCAGTACTAGAATAGTCAAAAATCTTGTTTAAGGTGCAACAAATTTGGAAATTGTATTTTTTCCCCACTTTTTTCCCCTCAAATATCAAAATTCAAAGAGAGGAACAATTAAAACAAACAAAAAAAAAAAACCCTGAACATATTACAAAGAAAATTAGGCCAAATAAGGGTGTAACCATGTAGTCATGACCAATATCTATATATATCTATACATAATAGAAGATATATGTTTTCTTAGCGCAAACATACCCTTCCCTCCCAACAAAAAAAGAAAGCATATATTGGGTTACGATTTACCCTTTCCACTGCATAAATATAAAAAAAGGAGGGGTATTGAGAGGTTGTCTTAAAGCACCATCAAGATGTCTTCAAAGGGATTCTGAGGGTTACATACACTCATTCCTACCCCTCAACCACACTCCACAAAAGACCGCTAACAGAAAAGTAGGGAAATGCCGGTACCCAGACACCAGCAATGGTGAACTTTATTTTTTTTTTTACTTTTCCGCTGCAGGGAATACGAAGGGAACCATCTGCCTCCATTAAGTCACCAGCATTATATTTCCTTAAGGATCCAGCCCTAAATTTTATGCAATGAAACCCAACTGGATAATTACAGCTTGCAGTGAGAACGAGTACTCGAAAGGAGTACAAAAAATAAAAAAATTAAGGAAATGACGACCTCTCGATGTCAGCGGCTGCTGAATCGGAAAATAGCAGGGAAGCAATTCTGTGAGCTGAGATCATGATCACTTTGCAATGAATACAAACAGCTCACAAAATGGCTGCCCGCGTGGGGACGCCAAGTTTATGTTGAAATCTGAGACTCTTGTAAAACAAAACTGACCAATGCATAGGGACCATTCGTTATGTGGTGTGTGAAAGCCACGGGAGAATACAGTAATTTGAGGATCATAACATTAAGTTTGTCACATGGCATCACATTTACCTTCTGAGGGGATACCCCTATTGCTTGCCTTGACCCAACCTAGAGTAGGAAATGTCAGTTCACATTGCAAGGAATGGCAGTTTATGCCTGGCCGAAAACATACAAAAGGATTCTGCACCTTGTTTGAACTGCTCTCCGTCAACCTTTGAGAAGCAGCCGTCCTACTTGGTGGTATATATTTTTCTTATCAGACGTACCAGCTTTCAAAAGCCCAGATGACAATGTGGCAGTGACATGGTTGATCAGTCGAGAAAATGTTGGGGACTTTTCCTAACATTTGGTAGAATTATATGCCTAAAAAGGACACAGCAGATGCACAACAACCAACCCACAAAGTGTGTATACACCTATGTATACATGCGTATATAAAAAGGTATACACGCCTATACATATGTGTACACACGCCAATACCCAATGACCATAATTCAAGGGGATAAGGTAAAAAAAAAAAAAGGAAGGAGGGGGGGTGACGGTCATTCTCTGCATTGAGTGAAACAGTTCTGTAAATACCCAGTAACAATCCTCTGGAGACAGCAAGCGACAAAGAGATCTGAAATGGGTGGCAGTGATGAGAGGGCGTGAATTTGTTGCCACGTGTTGTCACCGCTCTGCATTCTTTGCTTTTGATTGACTGCTGCCAATTTTTTGGAAAACGGCAGCTCTCTGCAAGTTTCAAGGTTACAATAAGGCAACTTTTTGTACTGTGTTTAATCATCGCTTACAATAATTTTAAAGGGAAAGTGAAGGCAGTTTTTTTTTATATTTTTTTTTTTAAGTTTTTTTTTTTTACCATTTTTCTTTTGCAGCCATTTGCTAGTAAAGTCTTCTGTAGTTTTCTCTTTCACAGTCTGAAGTAACAATAAAACAAAAAACAAATAAAAATATATATATATCTTTAAAAAGGAAAATAAAATAAAAATAAAAGCAGGGCTGTCGTGAAAGCAACGAGCTGTGAAGAACTTGCAAATGAAACCAAGAGATACAGCGCCATCTGGTGAGCAACTGCTAGATCCTCCACGTAGCAACCGGAAGAGAATCCTCTCAGAGCCGCAAGATGACAGCAGGTGAACTCCAACAGGCTTCAAACTTTCCACCAGAGACGTGTGTGATGACATCTTGTTCTTTCAAAGCCTGTACCATCAAAGTTCTGGTCGTCCAATCAGCAATCAGAGCAGAGATGAGGCCTGCACTCATTTTGCCACCCAGGCAGCCCCCTGCTCAGAGGCAGGGCATGTCAATAATTTAAAAAGGAAAAAAAAAAAAAATTTCTCCCTAACACGAGCCCCTTCCTCCAGGTTCCTGCTAAAAGAAAAACTAAAATTTATATCCCTAAGCAAACTAAAATTCTTTGTTTTGGGATAAGCATCCGCCACCCTTGCAGGAAAGCCATGGGATCAGTCAGTTTTCTCCAGCACATGGAGTCTCTGATTTTTGTAGAATTATTTCCAGTGGGAAGTGGAGGGAAGTCCCACTCAGTTTGTGAATCATACGTTCCTCCCCACGGCCAGGAAATCTCCCACATCTTCACCCCCCCTCCCAAGAAAAACCATCATTGTTTCCAAGCTTTCTAATTTCCTCCTCTTGACGTTTCGGAATCCAAGGTGGCAGATGAGGGTTGGCTTTGGCCTTTGGTGTCCTCCTTAGTTGTGTTATTTGATGACTGGTGACCTGAGCCTTTGCTGGAAGACTGAGAAGGATATCTTCTCCTACCTTCACCTGCTGACAGAGAGGAACGCCTCCTGGAGCCTGCATCCTCTCCCATTGGTGGCTGGAAATTAAACAACGATTGTGAGTATCAGTAAGTTGTATAACATTAGTTATGCATGGCTACTTTCAGAGACCGTGCCACTGATGAAGAGGTGGTGTCACCTGACTAGGGCTCATTGGCAACACCAGGCACAGCCTATGGACAAAGGTGGTGCTGTATCTACAAAGAGTCTATGTTCTTCTAATTCCTTTAAATATCCACACAACCAAAAACCATTAATTATATTAATGACTCTGGAGTGTGAATAAGGTGATAATGGCCACAAAGGGCTACAATGCAGAGGTACAGTAGTAATTACAGCTCCACATGAGAAAGGTACATAATAACGTGATGTCAAGTGCATGTAGTACCACTACAGGTGTACTCAAATATCAATTTACTCTCGTCTTAAAGGGAATGTGTCATCAAAATTACAAGACAGTAACTTCTTTTTTGTTAATCTGTTATTTACTGATTATAAATTTGTTTTATAGTATTTCCTGATGGTGATTATGGGGGCTGCCATCTTGCCTGAGCTGGTTTTAAAGAGGACCTGTCATCACTCCGGACATGCCTGTTTTAACCCTTAGGATACCGGAGTTTATTTCGTCTTTTATTTTTCTTCCCCATTTTCCTTGAGACATAACTTTTTAAGATTTCCAGTCACATAGCTGTATGAGGGCTTATTTTTTGCGGGACAAGTTGTACTCTCTAGTGCGACCATTAATTATGGCATAAGATGTAGTGGGACAGTAAAAAAAAATTCCAAATGGGGTGGAATTAAATAAAAAAAAGCGCAATTTCTCCACAGTTTTACGGGTTTTGTTCCCGGCAAAACTGACCCATGCCCTTCACTCTCTGGGTCAGTATGATTACAATGATACCCTGGGATAAGTATAGATTCTTTATGTCCAAATAGTGTAAAAATAAGTTTAAACTGATCAATTTTATTTTACATCACCATATTCTGACCCCCATAACTTTTTTTTATACTTATGTCTACAGAGCTGTTTAGGGGCTCATTTTTTGCAGAACAATATGTAGTTTTTTATTGATACCATTTTGGAGTGTGCGTGACTTTTTGATCACATTTTCTAAAAAAAAAATTGGGTAAGAAAAGCAATGAAAAAAATGGCAAATAGTCCATTTTGACCCTTTTCCCCTTGTTATGCCATATTGGAATTTTTTTTCTCCATTTTAATAGTATGGGCGTTTTCAGTCGTGGCGATACCCATGTTTATATTTGTTATTTATTTATTTTTTTATTATACGGAATGGGGGACGGGGTGATTTAAACTTTTTTTTTGTGATTTGGTGGCTCATATATATGAGCCTATAAATTAGGTTTATTAATTTTTAATTTTGGTCTATCAGGGATTTTTAAAATGCCATTTAAACTCAATTTTGCTTATTTCTTACCCTGGCCTGCCATCTGGTGGCCAAAATAAGAATTGCAGCATGAACACTTTCAGCCTCATCAGCGAGGCTGAAAGTATTCAGTACAAATACCGATGCCCGAATTGGCCACACGGGGCAGCGGTAGGAAGCGCTTCCGGGTTTTTGTGCATTAAAGGGAATCTGTCACCTGCTTTTACCATTTTAAGCTGTCACCATCGCCATGTTCACTAAAGTACCTTATTTCCAGCAGTCCTCTTCTTACTTTATTTCGTTTTGTCCTTTTGATAAAAAAAAGCCCTTTTTATGATATGCTAATGAGGCTCCAAGTTGCCCAGAGGGGCGTTTTTTTCCCCCCTCTCCGGTGCCCAGTGACGCCCCCCTGCAGTGCCCAGCCCGCCTTATTTTGAATTTCAAGAATGCCTCCTGATCCTCAAATAACCTCCCACAACCCTACAAACGGTTCCGCCCCATGCCCACGTCATAGTCTACCTTCTAGAAACGCCCCGTCCTTCTTCCTGTCGCTTTTTTATCAAAAGGACAAAACGAAATAAAGTAAAAAGACGACTGCTGGAAATAAGGTACTTTAGTGAACATGGCGATGGTGACAGCTTAAAATGGTAAAAGCAGGTGACAGATTCCCTTTAAGATGCCGTGACCTCAATTGGTCACGGCATCTAAAGCATTTAATTACCGCGATCGGCATTATTGTCAGTCACGGTAATTAACCGCAGGTCTCTGCTGTTTGAAACAGCAGAGATCTGCCGGCCATGTCGCCTACATGTACGGTGCTGGTAGCGAACCGGTTAATAGCTACATGCATTCCCCATGTAATAATTCTGGAGCATCTATTCTTATGGCTCTATGTTGTGCCATTCCTGTGTTATTTCTACTAGAAGTTATGAATGAATTGCTGGCAGTCTGCAGTAAGGGTACAGAGGGGTGGTAACCAGTTGGGGGTGTGGACCTGCTCAGTCTCACTCTATCCAATCAGTGCTGCCATTCTCAGGCTGTGCAGGTACACCCCCTAACTGGTTACCACCCCTACTTACTGCAGACTGCTAGCAATTCATTCATAACTTCTAGTAGAAATAATGGAATGACAACATATAGCCATAAGAACAGACTGGCTACTAAAAGAGGCAAGTAGGAAGTGGTGACAGGTGTTCAACAGCATTTAGAGATATGCTTTACAGCAGCCAACATGGGTAGAGGTGATATTTCTCATTCTAATCCTGCCTGTAATGATAAGCAGATAAGTTCAGTAAAGTGATCTGTACAGACTATGGCTTAGCGACTAGTGTGAAAACTGCAGGATTTTGTTTTTTCAATAGATATGGACATGGAAAATTATAAATGTTTAACATAAAAACATTCATACAAAAGGTCATTTTCTGATAATACAGTCCTTAAAGGGAGTTTCTAGATTAATGATACTGATGACCTATTCCTCAGGATAGGTCATCAATATCAGATCCATGGGGTCTGAGACCAGGCACTCCCACCAATAAGCTGTTCTCTGCCACCTTTGGCTCACTGAAGTGGATGGGAGCTGAGGTGCAGTAACCTCGTCACAGGAACTACACTTTGAGCAGAGCTGTGCTCCTGGCTCTGTTCAACATCTTCATTCTGGCACCAAAGACTGCAGCTGAACAGTTGGGGTGCCTAGTGTCAGCCCCCCTCCAAATTGATAATATATCCTGAAGATAGGTAATCAATACCAGATTGGTGGGCATGTAACGCACGGATTAGCTGTTTGCCACAGCCATTGGAAACAGTGGACAGAGCAGTCATCCACGGTGTAGTGGTGCTGTCAGTGTACTGCAGTTCAGCTGCCAAAATGGAACTGAGCTGTAGTACACTGGTCAGGACCACTACACAGTGGACGGAGACTTTGGCATCTATATCCGTCCAGTATTATGTTTTTGGCACCAGTGTTTGCCGAAAACAGCTGATCAGGTGGGCTGCCAGACCCCCCAAAAAACCTCTTACTGATGACCTATCATGCGGATAGGTCATCAATATCTAAAAGCACAACATCTACTTGGCATTACTTACATCTACTCGGAAATCCTCTAGCCGGTGGAATTTGCTCAGGAATTTCTGCAACTTTGGATCAATATCCAGGTTTTTGGCTTTGGAATATTTCAAAAAGGCCCAAAATTTTTCAAGTCCGTACAGTTGACCTTTGAAAAATGAAATGGACATGGATTACCCTGATGCAAAGTTAAATGTAGCAGTTTGTATCATCAAGGTGTCACATTACTCACCTGTCTCATAGTCCCTCCTGGTCTCTTCCTGGAAGTCCCTGAATATGTCCACTCGGAACTTCTTCTCTAGGCCATAGCTGTAATATCGGAAAAGGCACTCCAAGCCATACCTAAAAACAAATTTCAAGGTAGGAAAAGCAAACATCTAAAAAAAAATTCAGATCTTATGAAAAATAACCCAAGAAGCCGCTACCAACCTGTAGCCTTCCATTCCATCCTCAACAGCAAGCTGCCGGAATTCTTCATACATCTTCTTGTTAAAGTGATCTCGAAGGAAGAAAGACCAGAAACGGAAGAGGGTGTTCATCTCCTGGGACTGGCCAATGCCTAGCCGTTTCCTCTCTGTCAAAGAAGGCAAAAAAATTATAATTCCCAAAAGCGCAAAGGCTATACATCGGACTTTATAGGTCATTTTTAGCTCATGCTCCTCACCATTAAGGCAACGTCGGCGGTACTTGTGGTAAACATGTTGTGTGAATCCATTCTCTTTCAGCAGCTCATGAGAAGGATGCTGGAACTTTGGCAGAGACTGAGGTGTACATCCATAGTTGCTCAAAGCTGGGGCACCCTCAGAGGGACTGGCGTTGGAGCTAAAGGAAATATAAATGGAAGCTATTCACAAAATGAAGTATATGCACATCTTATGAGTTAGGAATAATCAGCTTGATAAATTCTCGATACAAACATGGCTACTGCTAGATTAAACTAAAATCTTAACTTACCTGACAGAGGCAGTTCGTGGTCGATGTTCCCTTGAATCCATCACCCACCCAACGTGGCATTCCATGGGAGGGTTAGAGCTGTGACGTGTTTTTCTTTTTCGAGGCGTCTAAAGACAGAAAACATTTCAGGAAGGTTAGTGATGGGCAATCCTGTGCTGATCATCTCAGAGGTCTGATAAAGGGCATTTTATACCCAAGTCAGACTTCTGGGACACCAATAATCACCATGACTAAGGCCCTTTGGACATTTTCTCTACATAGCACCAATACGCTTTAGTCCCAGATGTTCAGTCTGCAGCTACAGTTTTCTATGGACATCAAATAGGACATAAAAGCAAACTGGATGTGGCTCTAGGGGGAAGGCTCAAAGCCTTACCAGCCTAACTGGGCATGTAATCCTAGATAGTCTGCCCCATTGATACCATTCAAGGTCAAATCAAACCCCAAATGTCCAGCGTGGTGAAACACTTGGATATGTTTGGCCATTATAACCGAGTGCTCTTCATTAAACCTGGGAATGACAAGAGCAATTCAAATTATCAAGACATTCTCACCTTGGCATCGATCGTCCTGCCCTCCTTGACAACAGGGTAAAACCGAGGAGTAAGTGTGGGATCCTTCAACCGGGGTGTCCGAGGCGTACGGGGCGTCCGAGCATTGCGGTAATTTGGAGATTCAGGAACTGTGGTTGGTAGGGAGCGGGCAATTGTGGAGGGTTCAGGAGCACCAAACAGTTTATTAGCCAAGGCATCAGTGGGAACTGAAAATTAATAACAGAGTGAGCCCTAATTTCCAGGATGTGCATGAAATTAAAGTGGTTGTGGAGCCCATTACAAGTCTTTAAATATGGCTTACAATGGTGTAAAATAAAATCAGTCATACCCCCATCACTTGATTCCCCCGGGTCTCCTCCAGTCCCCTCAGGGTCCATCGTGACACAGAAAATGAGGCCAGTGATTGTGTTGAGAAGGACTGGCAGGGGACCCAGGGAGTGTCAGAACAGGAGCAGTGGGGATTTAGAAGAGCATTACTTATATTCTACCATTGTGAGCATTAGTTTTATTTATTTTAATTTAATTGGACAGACTTGCCCTCTAAATAATTCTTACATCTATAAAAACAAAGAGCCCCCCCCCCAGTGACGCTCCTGGGACTGCCTTCAATATGGCTGCGTCCTGCACGTGGTACGCCGATGGAGAAGAAGGATGCAGTACGGTGCAGAGAGCCTCTCCAGAGAGGAAGCGGACACCGCAACCAGACCACGCGGCCTCATGGGGTACTGGTAAGGCTGGGGGAGCTAGCTGAGCCCTCCAATTCAGGGATGGAAGGAGAGGCATAAACCCCCCCCAATCCTATCCTGGGCTCCTATGCCAAAGCATAAACTTTTCCCCATAACAGGGATCCCCTTGCTGCTGACCTGTAAGGGACTGGAAGAACACTGGTGTTGGAGGGGCTTTTAACACCTGCCCCTTTAGAGGTATATAAGGACATCCTCCATGTGTGCTGTCATGGAGGACGTAATAAATGATAAAAAATTACCTTTCTGAAATCTCGGAGGTCCAGGTGGAACTTCTTGATTTGGATCGACAGGTGGTTCTGGGGTTAAATTGTCAAACTGCTCCCGACTGATCATGTTCACCTTTTTGAAGTTCTCCACCTCTTGCTACAATGAAAAAGGAAGTAGATGGTTAGAGGGAGCACAGACTTGTAGGTATTACACTGTGGAGATTGGCACATCACACTTTCGTTTAACACTTAAATGGAAATGGGTCCCCTATTTATTTCAAATCCCCCTTTTCAAGTGGCCTGAAACCTAAAGCTCTGATTAATGACGTTACCTCTAACCAAGCACTAGACAATTAACATAAGGCTATAAAACCAGATTCACAATTATTTAACCATACATTACCACACTCCGGCATTTGAAATAAGAATCTTTATTTTACACCCTTTAAACCATAGTGAGTATTCAAGGATGGCGAGTACGCATTTAGAACAAAGTAGATTAAGAACATAGTTATGTCATTATTAAAACGTCAGCCGCAAACTGGTTAATTGGGAACATAAAATGCAACCCAATGTGAAAAGAAACCAATATTGGAATATTTAGAGCCATAATCTACCAGTACCTTCAGGAAACACAAGGCAGTGCTAGTACACAACGTACTACCAATAACAGGACCTTGTCTGAAGCCCAGCCAACCTTCTCTGAAATGAGGTGGTGATCTGTTCCAGAGGTTCTTCACAAAGACAAGGCATTGTATGCCTCCCCATCACCACTTCACGGATCATGCCCAGCACTCACATGCAGGTAAACAGCACTAGAATGTGCCCATTGACAAGTCACAGGGCTAGACTATCCAAAATGAAAGGCCGGACCTGGAAAGTACTGTAAAAACATGTGACTGACAAGAACACGTCACACGGTCAATACAATTAACCATGACAGGGTACATACCTCTGCTGTACCAGGGGGATGTATACCATAAAACTTTATTAAAGCGGTTCTCCAGGAATAAAAAAAATATATAAATATAATACAAAAAAACTTTCATTAGTTAGAATGGTTCGTTTTGTCTAGGGAGCAGTCATTAAGAGAAATAAAATGGCCGCCGTCATATTAGTACACACAAAACCTGTCCTAATCACACAGGAGGACAAGTTACTTCACAACACTGAGGTAAAGAGCTGCTTCCTCCTCTCTGCTCTACTTGTCAGGGATTATGATCATGAATACAGATGATAAAATCTTCAGCTGAATCTCTGGGGAATGGAGTTCATGAGGAGACATGAAGTACAGAGAGGACGGACAGGACAGACTGTGGTAATGGAGACTGCATACAAGAGCTGCTGCTCATCAGTCACATGCCCCTCCCCCCTCCCCTTTACTTCATGTCTCCCATTCCCACAGAGATCCTGCTGAAGATCTCATCTGTATTCAGGACCATAATCCCTGACAAGCAGAGCAGGGAGGAGGAAGAGGCAGCTCTTCAGTGTTGTGAAGTAACTTGCCCTGCTGCGTGATTAGGACACGTTTTGTGTGTACTAAAAAGGTCAGAGGCCATTTTTATCCCCTGATGATTGCTCCCCAGACAAAACAAGCAATTATAACTGATGAAAGGGATTTGGTAATATATTTATTAATTTATAAAAACTAATATTTAAGTATTAAGTAATTTTCTTTATTCCTAGAGAAACCCTTTAAGAACCAATGCCTAGTGGACATTCATTTAAAGGGCATCTGTCAGCAGATTTGTACCTATGACACTGGCTGACCTGTTACATGTGCACTTGGCAGCTGAAGACATCTGTTTCGTTTAATATATGCAAATGAGCCTCTAAGAGCAACGGGGGAGTTGCAGTTACACCTAGAGGATCTGCTCTTTCTGCAACTTCTGCGCCCTCTTCACGTTAAATGACAGGAACAGGCAGTGAAATCATCATCACGACTGCAAGGCCCTGTCAATTACCGTGCAGAGGGCGTGGCAGTTGCAGAGAGAGCAGAGCCTCTAGGAGTAACGGCAACGCCCCCACTGCTACTAGAGGCTCATTTGCATATATGAACACTTCATTATTTTTTTTCACATATGAACCAACATAGATGCCTTCAGCTGCCAAGTGCACATGTAACAGGTCAGCCAGTATCATAGGTACTAAACTGCTGACAGATGCCCTTTAAGTGAAACTCCTTGAAGAGGATCACAACAGACTAAGGCCCCATTCACACGTCCACAAAAGGGTCCTCACCTGTTCCGCAATTTTGCGGAATGGGTGCAGAACCATTCATTCTCTATGGGCCCAGACGTGAAGCAGAGAGCACACTATGTGCTCTCCGCTTCCGCATTTGCGGAGCGTGGCCCCGAACTTCCGGTCCGCAGCTCCGCAAAAGATAGAACATGTCCTATTCTTGTCCGCAGCTGTGGACAAGAAAAGGCATTTCAATAGGGGGTGCCGGACGGGTGTGTTGCAGATCCGCAACACACCACGGACGTGTGAATGGACTCTAATACTACAGACTAGGTAATTACTCACATAGCAATTACATATTAGGAATCATCTGAAAATATGGGGAACTGCACGTTCACAGAAGCTTTCTTCCTTTACAGTATGTTGTATACCAGTCAGTCTGCATTCAGTAAAAGGAAATCCCTAGTCTTCTGATCGCTCTCGAGTGAAGCTACTATGGGTAAATCTGATACCTGCAAAGATCTAAATGACATTCTTAAACTGCTCCCCATAAATCTGTGTTTTTGGTAACAGATAACTGCTAGTTAAATAATGCCCTAGTGTATTCTGACGTATAGCAAGTATGATCTCTAAGGCCGGGTTCACATCAGCATTGTGAACTCCGGCGTATATACCAGGACAAAAAAAATGCTACACACATTTTTCGTCAGCATATATGCCAGAAAATGGGCGGGTTACTGCCAGTTCCCATTACAGATATAATGGAAACGGTAAAGTCCGGCAAGCTTGGAAACCATTATGAGCAGTTGCCTGCATAAAGCCTACCAGGTATTATAAAGTAAAGTAGCCCCTCGATCAGCCTGGCAACATGTTTGGGTTTAGGATAGTGCCACTTGCACTCACCTTGATCTGTGAATACTCTGGCTCAAACTGCTCCGTCCACAGGTCCTGCTCATAGTAGTACAGACCATCATTGATTACTTTGGCCCATTCTGAACTCATCTTCGCCCGAGACGTATGGTTGCCAGTCCGATCTCCTCCAGGATGCTTGCGCAGTGACGGTGGGGTTTGAGTGACAATAAGGATTTTGTTTACATCCCGGTCATCAATCTCATAATCAGAGTCCTCATCCGACCAGTCAGTGAAGGTGTTCTTCCTGCCATCAATCTGCTCCATCTCCTCGTCAAACATAAAGTCCAGCTCTTCCGGTTCATCTTGCTCTTTGGGCGGTTTCGGGGTCGTCACTGGGGCAGGTGTCGTCTGTGCTTCAGGCTGCTGCACATCATCTGGCTTCTAGGTTAATTTAAAAGAGGTGTTACTACTAGCATCCCTGGAGCTGGAAAGAACACAACGTCATTCAACCAAACTTTCAGTAGAATATACTGCATTCATCTCAACCAGAAATGAAAAAAAGTGTACCGTAAAAAAAGGGATAAAGATATACAAAATAGAACCAGTGTTAAAGTAGCACAAAAAAAAGGAAAAGCGGCAGTGCGTCTTAATAGTCCAAATGCTAATGACCGTTCCATGATGGAAGCAGTCATCAGCATGTGAGAGGCGCAGGAAGTGCTGCGCTGGCTCTACTCATCCTCCCTGGTCTTCTTCTGGGCCCCAATCTACACTGTGCCCTGACTGCATACAGCCTTAGGACATAGTGTGCGAAGGAGCGCACTATGACCCAACGCTGTGCGACAGTGTATAATATATATTTTTTTTTTTTAAGAGGTCTGATCTGAGGCTGATGGAGCTGGGGGGGGGGGGGGGGTCTGATGAAAGAAAATATATATATTTTATTTTCCTCTCCAAATCCTAGGTGCGTCCAAAATATGGTATAAAAATTTGGTAAAGCCATAACCACACTGATTGGCAAAATAATTTTAGGATGTCTTTAATGCTGCCCTGCGAATGCAGTTTTTCATATGTACCTCCAAAATGGTACCAGCAAAAAAAGGAAACTTACCAAGCAAAAACAATCCCTACAATTTACACTTAGAAAAATAAAGACGTTATGGTTCTTGGAAGGTTGAGATGGAAATGCAATTTTGTGGATCACATGTGGACCCGTTAATTTCAATGGCAATGCAACCGTATGTCCATTACGTGGCCCCGTAAAAAGATAGAACATGTCCTATTCTTGTCCGTAAACAGCACATTGATACAGTCGTGTGAATGAGCCCTAAGGGCCCATACACACAACGGTAAAGACTCAGTGTTCCTATTGTGGACCGCAATTGACTTACATGGGTCCGCGATCTGCAAAAGATCGCACATGCTCTATCTTTTGCGGAGTGGAGGTACCCACGGAAACACTCTGAAGCGCTTTCGGGTCTGTGTTTCTGCACCGCAAAGGATCGGACATGTCTTATCTTTTACGGACCGTGGACCCATTCGAGTCAATGGGTCCTCACCGCAATACAGGATTCACAGTGCCTGCTATTTGCAGACCGCAGCACAGGCACGGAGCCCCTATGGTTGTGTAAATGAACCCTACAGCAGACGTTCCCAACCTGGAAGTTAACTTTGCAACAGCCGGATATCTACAATGAGGAGAATGTTGGCATCAAAGTAATATGAACGTAAGAATGTACTCAAAGGACAAGCAAGCTATGGCTCCAAACTGGGATTAAGTAAAATCAATGTTGAACTTTGGAGTATATTTGTCAAGCAAAAAGTTTTTTTTCCCCCTGAAATTCTTACCTTTGCTCTGGCTGGCGAGGGCCGTGGCCTCTTCTTTACCTCTATCCAGCTCTCAGAGTCCAGATCTGGTAAACTGGCAGAAAGCCCTTTTGGCATAGTCTTTAGGTTGCTCACTTCCTCAGTTTTAGTAGGCAAATTGGGGCTGGCAGTCCGTGGAGAGCCAGGTGCAGATTCTGAAAAGAGACAGGGGGTCAGGCAGAGCCGCAACACATTGTAGGACCATACCGTTACTTAGCAATGGGCAAAATGGGAGGACTTGAGTTTCATACATTTTGCAATATACATCTAAGGTTCTGTTAAAACTGGAACACATGATGCAGTTGTGAAAAGAAAAGCGAGTGGTGGGAGCACCAGACCAATACTTTTTAAAGGAGATGTGTGATCGCACCCTTTCATGGCCAAGAAGGGAATAATCCACAGAAAGGATCGGCCCAGGGAGGTGGAGTTATGGAAGTGTCGGTCCTCCGTTGTTCGTGTAATTCCCGTAGTAGTGTAGTAGTAGTGCTGTGCTATTTGCGTAGTTCGTGTTCAGTGAATTGAGAGTTACAGACAGCGAAGAACCATAACTTCGGCCTGGGCCAGCGCTTACTGTGGGTTATTCCCAACTCAGCCATGAAAGACAACATGGGCCACGAAAAGACACAAAGGGGAAGATTTATCTAAACTGGTGTAAAGGAAAACTGACTTAGTAGACCATAGCAACCAGATTCCACCTTTAATTTTTTTAGAGCTCCTTTGAAAAATGAAAGCTGGAATCTAGTTGCTATGGTCTACTAAGCCACTTTTCCTTCACACCAGTTTGGATAGAGCTTCTGCAAAAAAACTAACACAAAACACCCCTGACTGTTGCCACTAACAGCCAATGACAGTGCAGCCTTCCTTTCATTAACCACTTCACACCCGCCCATAGGATATAAACGTCTCCAAAAGGATGTTCCTGAACGTCCATTCAGAGATGGCAGCTGCACGTTAATCGTGCAGCTGCCGAGCGGGGGGCCTGCTGCCTTCTAGAGCGCTGTGTATACATATCAGGAAGCGCTATGCATTTCCTGTCCCGGCCCAGTGGTCATGTGACTGCCAGGGCCGAGAGTGCGCAGGAGCTGTCGGGTCTTCCACAGACCTCAATCAGCCCTGCAGAGGCTGTACAGCGTTGTATTCTGCTGTACAGCCTCTCTGGGGGGTGTATTTTCCCTGTAACTGGGGCTACTATGTCAGCCCCAGTTACAGGAGAAATAAAGTGGGGAAAAAAAATAATGTGAAGTTAAGTGTCCCCCAGAGGTCTTGTATGACCTTATGAGGGTTGCAAAGTGTATAATAAAAAATAAAACACATTAGGTATCGCCACATCCGTTACAACTAGCTCTAAAAAAAATATATGCCTCAGGTGAACACCGTAAAATATATATATAAAAAAAAAATAATAATAATAAGCTATGGCTCTCAGACTATGGAGACACTTTTTTGGTTTCAAAAATGTGATTTTGTAAAACTTAAATAAGAAAAAGTACACATGTATTGCGACGTCCGTAACAATCTGCTCTATAAAAATGTCACATGATCTAACCCCTCAGGTGATCGCCGTAAAAATAAATAAAATAAAAACAGCTAAAACAACCAATGTTTTGGTCAACTTGCTGCATAAAGTGTAATAATGAATGATCAAAAAAATAAGTACCCAAAAATGGTACCAATAAAAAAAAAGTCTACTCTTCCTGCAAAAAAACTAGCCCCTGCACAAGACGATCGGCATAAAAAAATAAAATATGGCGTTCAGAAAATGCACACAAATTTTTTTCAAAAATGCTTTATTATAGAAAACTGAAACAAAGAAAGTATACATATTTGATATCGTCGTGTCCGTAACAACCTGCTCTATGAAAATAGCACATGATCTACCCTGTCAGATGAATGTTTTAAAAAGTAAAAACAGTGCCAAGACAGCCATTTTTCAGTTACCTTGCCTCACAAAAAACGTAATATAAAGCAAATAAAAATCATATGTACCCGCAAAATAGTACCAATAAAACTGGCACCTTATCCCCTAGTTTCCAAAATGGGGTCACTTTTTGGGAGTTTCTACTGTAAGGTGCATCAGGGGGGCTTCAAATGGGACATGGCATCTAAAAACCAGTTCAGCAAAATCTGCCTTCCAAAAACCATATGGCGCTCCTTTTCTTCTGCGCCCTGCCGTGTGCCCTTACATCAGTTTACGACCACATGTGGGGTGTTTCTGTAAACCGCAGAATCAGAGTAATAAATATTGAGTTTTGTTTGGCTGTTAACCCTCAATGTGTTAAAGAATTTATTTTTTATTAAAATGGAAAAATGTGCCAAAAAAGTGAAACTTAGAAATGTCATCTCCATTTCCCTTTAATTCTTGTGGAACACCTAAAGGGTTAAAGTTTGTATAATCAGTTTTGAGTAACTTGAGGGGTGTAGTTTCTACAATGGGGTCATTTATGGGGGGGTTTCCACTATGTAAGCCCCTAAAAGTGACTTCATACCTGAACTGGTCCTAAAAAAGTGGGTTTTGAAAATGTTCTTAAAAATGTTAAGAATTGGTTCATAAACATGTCGTGCAACTGTCTAATGCATGAACAACTTCAGGAGCTGTACGATTGTCTCTTCACACTCCAATATCCTATTGGGTGGATAAATGAATTATAGGGAATTCTGTAAGTAAAATCAAAATATTAAACATGAAGCTGCACTTAAGTAACAACTCATGGTGCATGCAGTGGCCAAGAATCGAATACAGGCCTCAAAACAGCGTAATGGAAGGGCTGTCCCACAGCAACCAATCACAGTGCTGCTTTCAGTTTACAAAAATGAGAGCCAAGTTCTTATTAGTTACTGTGGGAAATGAGGCCTACTATGTACACTCACCCGTCTCTTTCTGGTATTCTTGCCTAGGTACAAACTCTGGGCAGTTGATGAGCTGGGTGAAGTCGGTCTGAGAAGCATCGGTGAGAGAAGGGCCGGGCAGAGGCCAAGCATCGGGATCTTCTTTCCGTCTGATCTTTTCATCAATTATTTCTACGACTTTACTATCCTTTAGCGCCTGAAAACCAAGATTTTCATAAAAATTATTAAACCACAGAGCCTCAGAAAACAGGATGAGGCCTGGAAAACGCAGAAGCAGATCAGCTGCCTCACCTTAACGATCAGTCCGACGTCAGTGGTGAGAGCCTGCACCCTATGAAAGCTTGCTATTAACCCGATGGGCAGGAAACCCTCAGAATCCATCTTCTTGCGCAGGAAAAAGTCTCGCTGTAGGTTGTCCACACTGAAGTAATATTCTCTGGAAAACAGACAACAGAAAGATTACCAAAATTGTGTACATTGCACTAAATACAAAGCAATTTCACTTTTTAGGTTACGGTGATCTGCCCGAAACGGGAGTGATGGTGAAATTCTCAGGAAGACAACTGTTGAGTTGACCATGTTCCAAGAGGTCATCAAATGGGGAAGGTCATCTAATGGTAGAGAGGTTGGCCGCTAACATGGAGTCTTACAGTTGCCAAAACCTAACTATTATGTATTACTTCGTCTGCCATTAAATGGGGATGTCCAATATGTAAGAGATGAAAATCATATAGTACATGACACTCTCTAACAAAGCTGGAATCAGTCCTGTACCTCACATGGGTCCAGGAATCTCCACATTTATTGCTCTGCTACATTGATTTCGAGCTGGCAGCTTAGGGGTCATGCATTTTCCCCGGGGAGGTGTCCATTCTACTACGGCTGTTGGCAACTTAAGGACTGAACCAAGCGTGAGCTTCCATCTCAGTGAGCAGGACAGAGAAATTATAAAAAGAGCAAACCGCAGGAGGCACTATACAGATAGATTTCAGTTAACTCAGTGGACAAATGAATTTTGGGGGGGGGGGGGGGGGGGGGTTAGTGGTCTTCAACTGTTGCGAAACAATCACTCCCAGCATGTGCAGACAGGTATGCTGGCAGTCATAGTATATCAACTGACGGAGAGCCTCTGCACTGGACTACGGTGTGAAAAACCTACAGCCTTCCAGCCTATGAAGGGGGTTAAACTATGGATTTCTGCATGTTCAATGCATGGTAGAGCTAGTGAAAAAATTCCAGAGACTGCTGTCACCCCGCCAGAAGAGCACCATTACTACAAGATTCTCAACTAAGTAATACGTCAACTTACATCTGCCTCTTGATGTAATCCTTCAGCAGCTCCTGATCGACACTGTACAGCTCCGAACTGCTCATGTTGTCATAGTAGTAAGTAATATTACTGGAATATTTAGGACCCCGAGGCCCATCGGTACCGTCAAATTTCCTGTATCCATACTGATAGTCAAAATGAGCTGTGAGAAAAATAATTATTGTAAGGTTCACCATCGCTTTAAAAGGGACTTTTCTAGGAGATAAATACTTATGACCCATCATGATTGGCGGTTTGACCCGGCACCCCGTTCATCAGCTGTTGGCAGTGACCCCAGCATTTGGAGGAGAGCTGTGGTCTCTTCCTCGACCTGTGACGTCATGTCCACCGGTCACATGGCCTTTATACAGCTCAGTCCCATTCAAAATTAATACCATGTACTGTGTTTGTTGTACCATGAAGAACCCGAAGATTGCCGCGGCCTCTTCAGAAAGCTGATTAACAGAGGTGCTGGGAGCCAGACCTCCCACGAGGGTCAGACTGTGTATGTAGGGACATCTTTATTGATGAGAATGCTAATATCCATTTGGCAATTCATATTTGCACAAGGAATAACAAAAAAATGAAACCATTCCAGCTATTTCCGCTTCAAAAACTGAAAGTCAATCAATATGGATCCTCACAACTTCCTCTCCATCAGTAACTATAGGTATGTGGGGTGCAGTGTGGGTATTATGCAATGTAAATACATATGCCTACATAGGGCAGAGACAAGCCCACCTTGTCTTCTAGTAAGGCCATGTTCAACCTCAAAGTGCCCTGACAAAAACAGGACTCGTGTGGGTCAATATCATGCGATTTGGCGGAAATTCTATTAGTTCTATGGCCATTGTAGTGTTTATAACTGAAGTGGATGTAATTGTGTAGTATAGTAGGAGGATGGGTCCTAAAGTCTTATATTGTACTTACAGCGAGTGCCACCACGCCCACGTCCTCTCCCTCTTCCCCGTCCACGGCCTCTTCCTCTGAAGCCACCTCGGACCGCTCCTTCACTTTTCACACTGGAAGTGTCATCGTAATCAGGCCAGTCCCTCTCCTGCTTGTTATCAGGATACCAAGCTATTGGGGAAAGCACAACACGTAGATCAATAACCCTGTGTTTAAAGTTGCCATACACAGTTAATAGCCGTCAACCCCGTACCTCTAGGAGCAAGGCAAAATGATTCGAATGTCAGGTCGGGCATGCAAACTGAAGCTCCATTCACCTCTATAGGAGTTCCGGGGACAGCCAAGAACAGCGCTCTGCTATTTCCAGAACTCCAGAGATGAATGGACCTGTCGCTTCGATCATTTCAGGGGGATGGAGGCTCCATTCTTGTGATCAGTGGTGGTCCCAGCAGTAGGACCTCCACCAATCTAATAGTTATAGCTTATGTTGTGGCTAGAGGATAACTCCACATAACCAGAATTGGAGCTAAATTGCAGCCACAGCAAGGCAAGTACTTTAAGCTACTTGAGAATTGGCCTACAAACATGAAAATATAATGAACATAAAATGAGAGGACTACAAAACCAGCAAAGGATTAGTCCGACAACACAATATGTATGAAGTCCTTAAGGTGCCCAAAGTCTATCCACAGCAGAGCAAGCACTTGAAGCTGCTTGAGGTTTGGCCAACATACAGGAGAATATAATGAATGCAAAACCAGCAACTTATTGATACACCTCCATAATGGCAGTTCAGGGTCCTCTTTTCTTGGGATTGATTGGTGGAAATCCCAGCAATCGATCAGATGCTTACTCACATTATATGGCTAGGGATACGTTTAAATCTTGGTACAAACACTTAAAATCTTCAAATTAAGTAGCTGAAAGGTGTGCAGGGCACAGTAAATGATACGTGTAAGAAAAGACATCTGGCAAAGAGAGCCACATCCTATAACGCACATGTCTTAAGGGGACAAAAATGCAAATATTTGCTCCAATAATTAAAGCTATGTAAATATTGAATGTAATAATCGCTCATCCAGTCAGAAGCTTCCACCTATAAAACTGTAAGGGTACTTTCACACTACCATTTTTTTTTTCCAGTATTGAGTTCCGTCCTAGGGGCTCAATACCGGAAAGAACTGATCAGTTTTATCCTAATGCATTCTGAATAGAGAGCATTCCGTTCAGGATGCATCAGTTCAGTCCCTCTTACGTTTTTGGCTGGAGAAAATACAGCAGTATGCTGCAGTTTTCTCTCCGGCCAAAAATCCTTAACACTTGCCGGCATTAATTTCCATTGAAATGCATTAGTGCCGGATCCGTTCTATCCGTTAGTGCCGGATGCGTTCTTTCAGTCTGCGCATGCACAGACCATTAAATCTGTGAAAAAATATATATAAAATATCGGATCCGTTTTTCCAGATGACAACCGAAAAGACGGATCCGGTATTGCATCAGTTTGCGTCGGAACTGCCTGCCGGAATCCTCTGCCGCAAGAGTGAAAGTACCCTAACCCATTTCTGTGCCAATAATGGCAAGTATATAAATAGTACAGTGAGAGCAGAGGGGGCAATAATACCTTTGGGGTCACTCCTGTTGAGGGCGTGACGCTGTTGCTCATTCTGACGATTGTTCCTTGAAGCAGTTTTCTCTCTTTGCCCCTCTGGTTTCATTTCGATCTGCAGGGGAACCCACTTGTGTTTATTTCCTGTTAAACAGAAGTAGAAATAATATGATGAAAGAGAATGAGAGTTGCATACAATGCAGGGGAAACGTAGCATTATCAAATGAACGGCCGCCCTTGTAATGCAGAGCAGGCATGCCCAACCTGTAGCCCTCCAGCTGTTGCAAAACTACAACTCCCAGCATGCCTGAAAGCTTACAGCTATTAGGGCATGCCGGAAGTTGTAGTTTTGCAACCGCTGGAGGGCGGCAGGTTGAGCATCCCTGGCATAGAGGATACGGATCTGACAGAGCAGCAGTTTGACCATCTCAGACATTGATGGCATATTGCTAAGGTATGCCATCAATAACTGAGAGGTGTGGGTTCCACACCTATCTCCAGAATGGGGACCCTGGAGTGAACGAGAGCACACTCCACAAGAACAGCCACCCTTTACTCACTTCTATGGGAGTGACGGAAATAGCCGAGCCAGTGCTCAGCTATTTCTGAAACTACCATAATGGTGAACGGAGGGCGACTGCGCTTGTGCGGTGTGCGCTCCATTTCAAGGGGCTCGGTTCTGGAGATAGGAGTGGGACCCGCACCTGACACTGACGGCATATCCTTGTGATACGGCATCAATGTCCAAGATGGGAATACTCCGTTAAATGGCAGTTCCTGGATCTAGATCATAGACGGGGGCTCCGAGTGGTGGAATACATAGAGGTCATCATGAGACAACCCTTTTAGTAAGTAGAAGTATAGCAAAAAACATTCCAGGTTCCTGGGATTTCATGAAAGAAAAATGCTAGATTTTGACTTCCAAAGCTGCATGCAGAAACCTCTGGCCATACTTTTAGGAAGGGGAGCACTTTAGGCCACTAGGGGAAAGCAGCCACAAAGCAAATGAATTTGCCACAGCTGCTACTCCCAACACCATCAGCAGAATATGTGCACCATTAAATGATAACTACACCTTTCTTGAAAAGACGAAGAAACAGAATCTCCATCATAGCGCCTCTTTGGCTTTCCTAAGCTCTACTTGGCTTTTTGAGCGTGTGTAGTATGCTTCCTATATGCTTCCTATTGATATGTACTCCATACACTGAAAAGACAAGCAGAGCTGACGAAAGCCAAAGGGGCAGAGCACCAAGTGGAGTTTCTGCCTCTTCATTTTTTTCAACAGAGGTCTAGTTACCCTTTAACTACTGCCTGGTCCTGTCTCGACATGCAGGAAATGCATGGAGCATGAAGAACCGGTAAGCATTGAAACTTAGAGCAACTGAAATCTAAATGCCCATGTGTATGGTGGCCACCTGACATTCCCCAGACATCTACCATCAGGGGAGTGTCAGATACCCACCATACAAATTAGATGGTTGGCCAAAACTACCATAACTGGTGGGTCTGGCCAACAAACATCTAATGTGCATGACCTGCTTTCAAAAGTCTTTAGGTTTAATAAGACCCCAATTTGTTTTTTATGTGACAAGTTTCATCCTACAAAGTTCAGAGAAATTATTTGGAACCCTGGCAGTCAGGTCAGACTGGTCCAATGTGTGAGATGGGACAACCCCTTTTAACATTGTTGCCTACTAGTTTCAAGTTGTTGCTTCGCTTGTTCTCCACATATTCTTCCACAACTTCCTTTTTATTTAGAGAGGCAACCAGCTGACTGCAAGGTCATAGTTACATAAGTTGAAAAACAGAAACAAGTCCATCAAGTTCAACCTCTCTCAAAGTTTGCCTTCAGAAACCCCTGGTGACCTAGAGCTGGTCACTTAAATGAATAGCCAATTCATTTGCATTGGCAACCTCTCCAGAACTACCTCAATGTCTGCTTGCCTTAGTCATTTTTCGTTTGACATGCTAAAATGGGTCAGGTTTAAAATACATGGTGGTCAATATAAAAGCACCTTTCTTTTTGTGAGATGATCTCTGACCATCATCATCCCCATTCTTCTCCTCACTGGACTCATCAGATTTTACTCTTTGGTTCTCCTTTCCGTCAGCACTCTCTTCTTTCATCTCCTTCTTTACGAATGACCTTCTGGTTGGCTGCAGTTTCTGAGGAGGCTTTAGGGAAGACAAACAAGTTATGGGTTACTTACATACTACAAAATAAAGCAACATGCAATATCCTACATGAGTACAGGCAATGACCTTCATACCTAGGTGCTTTTACCTATTGGATATATGAAAAGCATGGAGCCTTCCAGCTTATTTACTGGTCAGGTTTCTCTTCCATGGAATCTCTAGCCCCCATTCGTCACAAGACAAATGGGACACATTGCATTGCGTGACCAGTGTCAAACAGGAAGTTGACATGGGGAGACCGGTGCGGGCAGCAGCGGACTGAAGGGAGTCGGAATCCAAGAGTGAGGAGCCGGTAAAGTATGCTACCTCATGCAGGGGTTGGCAGAAAGGCCTGCTGATGGTGAACGACCCCATGGAGCACATGAGGAAAATGGGGCAAATCCCAGCAGTCAGGAGTGGCCAATGCACATACAAATTTGCTTCTGGTTCATAAACTTTACGTGTTAAAGGTCCGATTAGACGGCCAGTCCTACCAAAAATGATTAGATTCAGCAGGCGCACATCTAATGTATATGGCCAGCTTTAGGCACATTTTCAAGTTTGCAAAAGAGGAAATGTCTCCTATAACACGTCTCTTAACCCTGACAATAATGACTCCCTGAAAATGTAGAAACAGTTTCCCACAACTCCTATCAGACCCTCGTTCCCACAACTCATATCAGACCCTAACTCCCACAGATCCAAAGCCTGTGAACCGACTTCTGGTCAAAGTCACAGTACCCACCACGGCGCAGGACACACCCGCTCATTAATAAAAACTAGCCTCATTACACTGGCCGCAGCACGAGAGCCACCAAGCATACCAACACAGATAACTCATTCCTGAAAGTCCAGACCCATAATCTACCTAGTCCTGGGAGGTGAGAGGAGGCATAATCTGCAGCTTAACCAGGGGATAAAAGGCTTAGGTGATGACCATTCGAGTAAGAGAAAAAGAGGACGACAGAATAAGAAATGCAATGGAGGAGTCCAGATGAAGCAGAGCTGAATGTGTCAAATTCAAGAACAACAATGCTTAATGGGTTAACTGCATTCCTATGTAAAGCCACAAATAACATAACATGCTGTGTCAAAAGCATACACCCAGCTCAGAACAGGTCACAGACCCAGCTCTGCTGCATTTGTACACAGAACTACCTCAAGCCTAACATCCTCCATTTCTAAACTGCAGGAAAGCGGCTAAACACAGATTTTCTCTTCCAAACAAGTGACCACACATCTCCCTTACCTGTGTCCTCAAAGAGCTAATGAAACCCGAGATCTCCACATACCCCCAAGCCAAGTTACTCTACCCAGGATCCTAAAAATACTTCCCAGGATGAAGCCTTCACCCAGAGAGCAGTGCATGCTGCATCGGAGGCTTCCAGTCCCAGAATAGAGACTGCCAGCAGCAGACCTGGTGGGAGGACTTGGAAGGAGGGCATCCCCTAAATGGAAATCCTGCTCGGGGGGACCAGTCTGTGCTATTCCTGGTGTCACAGCCCCTTCCAAGCTTCTTGCTTCAAATGTGACTGCAGTACAAGGCCAGGGCTGACTGCTGCCATTCACGCCAGTCCCAACACATTCCACATCACCGTGCACACGGAATGGGAAGGGGGGGGGGGGTTAATGGAAGACAAATTGCTTTTCACATTTTCGCTAACGATCACCGTTTTCCTGATCAGTCATAGGAAGAGAACTATGGCAATAAAGGGGGTGCAGGATCCGACAAACATCAAACTAATGGTGCAAGACAGACCCCACTATGTATAATGGAGCTTGTCTGGTTTCTGTTATGGAGTGCATCATAACCCTCGCAAGGATGTCACAAAATGTCTGAAAAAGGTGTAGATCCCACCTTTGGGACCCTCTCCTATCTCCAGAACCAGGTCCCTGAAGTGAAGGAGAGCACACTGCGCATGCACGGCCACCGTCCTCCATTCACCGCTATGGGAGTTCGAAAAGTGAGCGCACTTGGCTATTTTCAGAAGTCCCATAGCACCGAGTGTAGAACGCACCATGCAAGTGTGGCCACCTCTTCATTCGCCACTACGGGACTGCCCGAAATAGTCGAACCAGTGCTTGGCTATTCTCAATAAAAGGCAGACACACATGCGCAGATGCTCTCCCTTCACCAGAGGGGCCCCGTTCTGGAGATGGGCGTGGGTTCCACCACTGATAACCACTCCTATCGGATATTTGTGGCACATGCTGGCAATGTGCCACAAATGTTGATACAAATACCCCTCAAATACACAACAGTGCATATAACGGCTACAGATGTTGGTCCAACCAAATAGTAGGAGACCCAATGCAAAGAACAGCACTTCGTGAATTCAACTAATATTTTATTGATGTCAAAAGGACGGCTGGGTTACATTCAGTAACAGCATTTTTCTTACCGGTGTGCTTTTATGGGCAATCTCTCCAGGCGTTGGCCAGTTGGTGGCATCACCAAAATCTCCAACCTGCCAAAAGTGACAGTAATTACATATACCTGGCTACCATCAATATACAATAGTAACAAATACCCCAATAAAGTGCCGAGACCCGACACAATTAGACATCTTCATTACAACATTGTCCCTTAGGCTACTTTAACACCAGCAGAAAAAAGAAAAAAAAGAAAGCTAGGAACTTTTTATTTTTTAAGCACTGGCTACTTGGCTCCTGGGATTTGGAAAGGCAATGTTTATTAAGTTGGCCATCACTTACTGGATCTTAAAGGGGTATTCCAGGCGGTTATGGTCATCTCCTATGCACATGCGCGCGGCCGCTCCGTTCTTTTCAGGGCAACTGCAGGGGGCACGAGGCCACCATTCTTGTGATTGGTGGGGTCCTATTGGTAGGATCCCCACAGATCTGATAGTTATTCCTTATCTTCTGGAATACTCCTTTAAAGAGTGGGTCTCAATTTAAAACAATGATCTAAAATCTTGGAAAACCCTTTTTAAGATGTTGTAACTGATGACCTCTGGATAGGTCGTCAGTATCAGATCGGTGAGGGTCCGATGAGCGAATTTCATGTTATGAAATTAGTTTGCATTTAGTTTGATGGTAAAAGCAGAATTGCGTTATGGATTCCGTTACCACAGACCTTAACGCAATTCTATGACTGAATGCCTTTAGAGTAGACACCATGGTCAGCATTGACCATGGCATTGGAGAAATGAACGGGATCAGTTATCTTCCATCCAGCTGTTATAGGGAGGCAGTTGAGTAACAGCCGTATAGGCAATCGGAGGTGATTGCACGAATCAGCTACAGAGTATGCGACATTAGAGCAATGTACCATTAGGGGTTTAGTGGCTAAACTTATGACACCAGTCATGTTAGGTCAGAAGAATTTTCCTTTTTTTGCAGATATCTTGCAGTGTTTGGCTATTCCTCAACTTTCACCGCAACAGTGAGAAATATTGAAATCCTGGCTGAAGGCAGATTGATAGGATTATGGCCAGATTATGAAGGGTGGTAAATCCACAGTGCAAGGGGAAAAATGCCAACCAACCCCCGAGCCCATCTGCCAACTGAAAGCCATGCATAAAACTGGAGAATCTTCTAAAGGGTATGCTCACACAGGACAGATTTATACAGAAAGATCTGTGACTACTGCATACATTTGAATTACGCTTGTAGAACATAAACCCCATTCATATGAATGGGACAGATATTCAAGTCACATACATTTCTAGAGCAAATTTCATCATCAGACATGCCAGACACTTTGGGCAAAGAGAAGAAGGGATCGGACATGTTGAAGTCTAAGGGCTCTTTCACACTTGCGTTGTTGGGATCCGGCGTGCACTTCCGTTGCCGGAGGTGCCCGCCGGATCCGTAACACCGCAAGTGAACTGAAAGCATTTGAAGACTGATCAGTCTTCAAAATGCGTTCAGTGTTACTATGGCAGCCAGGACGCTATTAAAGTCCTGGCTGCCATGGTAGTGGTGGGGAGCAGAGTGCTTGCCGCCCGTGCGGCTCCCGGGGCGCCCCATGCGCATGGATCGCGTGATCCATGCACGTGGGGCTCCCCACTACACTTTACCATGGCAGACAGGACTTTAGCGTCCTGGCAGCCATGGTAACCATTCAGAAAAAGCTGAACGTCGGATCCGGTAATGCGCCGAAACTACGTTTAGCTTAAGGCCGGATCCGGATTAATGCCTTTCAATGGGCATTAATTCCGGATCCGGCCTTGCGGCAAGTGTTCAGGATTTTTGGCCGGAGCAAAAAGCGCAGCATGCTGCGGTATTTTCTCCGGCCAAAAAAACGTTCCGGTCCTGAACTGAAGGCATCCTGAACGGATTTCTCTCCTTTTAGAATGCATTGGGATAATCCTGATCAGGATTTTTCCGGCATAGAGCCCCTGTGACAGAACTCTATGCCGGAAAAGAACAACTCAAGTGTGAAAGAGCCATATGGCTGATAATTTCTTGCACCTTCCCTCCTACAGCCACCATGCTGTACAAATACACACAGTATGTATGGGTAGCTTAAAGGGGTATTCCAGTGCAAAGTTATCTACTATCCACGGGACAGGACAGTGGTCCCATGTCCCCCGTTTGACTGTAGTGACATTGAGCATGGGCACCACTGATCCATTCAAAGTCTATGAGGCTGGCGAAGACGGCCAAATACAACTCTCCAGAGTCTGAATGGAGCAGCAGGGCGAATGCTCAACCAATAGAGGACACGGGACCCCCATCCTCATGGTTGAAAGGGACCCCAGATGCCAGACCCCCCCCCCCAACCAATCTAACAGTTATACCCTCACCAGTGGATAAAGGGTAACTGGTTTCCAGAATACCCCAAGGGCTCTTTCACACCTGCGTTCTTTTCTTCCGGCATAGAGTTCCGTCGTCGGGGCTCTATGCCGGAAGAATCCCGATCAGGATTATCCCAATGCATTCTGAATGGAGTGAAATCCGTTCAGGATGCATCAAGATGGCTTCAGTTACGGAACGGAAAGTTTTTTGGCAGGAGAAAATACTGCAGCATGCTGCGCTTTTTGCTCCGGCCAAAAATCCTGAAGACTTGCCGCAAGACCGGATCCGGAATTAATGCCCATTGAAAGGCATTGATCCGGATCCGGCCTTAAGCTAAACGTCGTTTCGGCGCATTGCCGCATCAGACGTTTAGCTTTTTCTGAATGGTTACCATGGCTGCCGCGACGCTCAAGTCCTGGCAGCCATGGTAAAGTGTAGCGGGGAGCAGTATACTTGCCATCCGTGCGGCTCCCGGGGCGCTCCAGAGTGACGTCAGGGCGCCCCAAGCGCATGGATCACGTGATCGCATGGACACGTCATCCATGTGCATGGGGCGCTCTGACGTCATTCTGAAGCGCCCCGGGAGCCGCACGGACTGTAAGTGTACCGCTCCCCCGCTCCCCACTACTATGGCAACCAGGACTTTAATAGCGTCCTGGCTATCATTAGTAACACTGAACGCATTTTGAAGACGGATCCGTCTTCAAATGCTTTCAGTACACTTGCGTTTTTCCGGATCCGGCGTGTAATTCCGGCAAGTGGAATACACGCCGGATCCGGACAACGCAAGTGTGAAGGAGCCCTAAGAACTGCATGGGAATGCCGTGGGCTTAGCTAAAAAACTGATATTCTATTTCTATAGAAGTGTTTCTATATAATTTTTATTTTTTAGCGTACCAGAATTTTTTTTTTCTCCCTACAGCGGACAATTACTGTAGTTGCCTGACAAACGGCAACAAACGATTATTGTAAGAATAAACCATTACCTTGCTGCCTCGTCTTGGCCGATTGGCACCAGCTTTCACCACCTTGGCAGGCGCCGGAGGATCTGCAAAAGGAACAACTAATTATTATAACACTAGTCATTGCATGTGTGTTACCAACCGAACTGTGATGACAATTGTTAAGTCTGTAAAGGGTTAAACAGTTAGGCCCCTTGCACACGGCCGCTGTGCTCACGTGGCCGTATTGTGGGCCGCATACGGTGGTTCCGCAATACACAGGGAACATGCCGTGTGCATTCGATGAGGACCCATTCATCTGAATGGGCCCGCAAATCCGGTGCGTAATGGAAGCACGGAACGGAACCCCACGTTCCGCAAAAAAAAAATATATATATAAAAAAATAAATATAGAACTTGTTCTTTTTGCGGAATGGACGGATTACGGACCCATTCAAATTGAATGGGTCTGGATCCGTCCCGGCCGCCGCACAGATGCTGCCCGTGCACTGGGGACCGCAAATTGCAGTCCCCAATGCATGGAACGGAACCACAACGGCCGTGTGCAAGAGGCCTTAGAAATGCATGTCAGGTTTCTTCCAGGAATGGTGCCACACACGTCCATGGGTGGTGTCTGGTACTGCAGTTCAGTTTCACTGAAGTGAATGCAGGTGGTGTGCAATACCCCACTCAACCTGAGAACGGGCGAGGCACTGTATTTGGAAGGAGAAGCCGTGCTTTACCTTGTGCAACCCCTTTAAGCCGTTCCATTGTTTTGTTTCTAAACCCAGTTACAGCGACTGCACTCCAATACGCAGAAAATTACAGGAATGACAAGGCCCATAGCAGCAACAACACAAACTAACTTTACGAGAGGAGAACCAGCGCGAGGGAGGTGGTTACCAAGGTGACACCACAAGATGGCTATGCCCTGGTGTAAGGCGTCGTAACTTTTAAAGAAAAAAATGTAGGTTTGTCTATGGATCATAAATGTGTACAGTTCGAACATCTAGAAAAAGCGTGTAAGGAATGCTGGTTCACAGGGATGGGCAGAGATAATCCAGATTTAGGCAAAACCAGGCAGCTCCAGTTCAAACCGTATAAAAAAAAAACTCAACATGTATAATATGTAATAAATTTTCCGTTGCCAGGGAAGCTGAGTGATACAAGGCCCTTTCAGTTTTTCTGAACGCCGTGAGATTATACATACTTTATATGTACACACTATAAGCAGTTTATTTGGAAAACCCTAAAACCCACATTTACTACATGTACCAACCGTGTATTTGGCGAGGGTAGACATTTATCTAGCCTTCACTGGCGGATTATGACCCGCCAGTGTATCAGGGGCCTGCAGCATGAGTGCACGCATTTAACGAGTGATAAGGTGTCCTTCAGAAAACATATGGAACAAGTCGCTAGAGTGACGTGGCCTGCAGACGCAGTGACAGGGCCCGGGGCATGTCAGCAGCACACACGGGGGACACACAGAACACAAGCGGTTAAGGAGCAAACGTTCCTTCCCAAGATGAGGGAAGGGGCAAAGAGCGATCATTTACATAAGGAGAAAAATCCAGCTGGGGAGGGGGCAGGGCGAAGCAGGATCAGGGCCCATGTGATTTTACACATGCTGGCTTGTGACAGGGCTGCTATTTCATGCCCCGCAGCTAAAACATGGCGGTGGAAAGAGCCCCTCACAGAATGACTCCTCAAAAGCTCACACAAAGCAAACTTTTGTTTAGGGCGGATGTATGCTTATTACGTTTTATAAGAGACCAATTACACCTCAAACACACAGAGAGGTAAGTTCACTGTCCATTTAATCTTCCGGAGATAATTGCAGATGACTCCTCGAGGACCCTCCTCTAATACAAGCTGGTAAAGAGTCTATTCGGCCTTTCCTCACACCAAAACCTGTCTGGAAATGCTGTGCGACAACCAACATGGCCACCAAAACAACCATATGCCCAGTCCATACAATGGGGCAGATTTACTAATCCAGTCTAATATTCAGACCGTGTAAGGCCGGGTTCACATTAAGTTTTTCCCATCCATTTAACATATATAAAAAATACACATGTTAAAAGGATGCCTCAGACGGATCCAAACACCATAAAGTTCCATTGTAAAATAAAATAAAAATACAGAACGGAACGCATCCTGATCAGTTTCATCTCCCATTGACAATGAATGGGGACAAAACTGACCCATTTTTGAAATCCTCTACCGGATGTCAAACCCAAAAAGCCACAACGCTGGGGTGAAACAGGCCTAATTTATGACCAGGCCAGAGCCTCGACATAAATTAGGTGCTTTCTCGGCCAGCGCAGGGAGAGAGGGGGGGGGGGCCTGGGGAACAGAATGGGATAAACCGCTAGCCTTTGTAAATGACCCCCATGATGCCCTTTACCCAATTTACTATCCTCGATGAAGAAAGCAAGTTTTCACCGACTGACTGGGACTTTTTTCAGAAGCCGACAAGAGGGCGAATGGGGGAAGAAATTTTTAATTCTCCGTGTCAGAACTCTAAGCAAATGAGGAAGAGTGGAGGGAAGTAATGATCTCTCCATGTTGTTTTGTCGGGGATCATTCATAGTTTTGAGAAAGTATTAAGCCATGTGTCCTTTCATTCGAGTCTACACCTGACCAGCCAGCAGCAGGCGTCAGTCACCGATATGAAGGCAAACGTGTCCCTCACACATTGGATGATGCATAAACCAAAACGCGTTTCAAGGCAAAGCCATTTCAAGATGGAAAAGTGACAGCTTCTTGCACAAGGTGAGCAGCCATGAGAACCAGCACCTGAGTCAATACGAGAGGTCCCCCCAGCTTCAAGAGGAGAAAGGGATTAGGTGTACGTTTTTCATTGAGTGGATGCTTTCTTGCTGTGACTTTGGCCAAGGTCTCAGCTATATTTAAGAAGAGATTAATGGAATTTCACGATACAGATACCGCCCTGCCTCCAACACATACTTCTCCAGAGAAAGCAGGTTACATATAAACAGCAACTGAAACCTTGGAGAGATCTACAGGTGACATCCCAGTGCTACAAGCTTCTCTGAGGACAGATTCTAGCCCGGGGAGTAAAGTGTGCACATCATTTTAATAGGGAGAGATAAGCAGCACCAGAGATATCTGGCAGCCACTTATCTCCTTTCGAAAACTGGATGAATAAGGGTCCTTTTACGTGGGCAGATTTGGGGGGAAAAAATGAGTGATCTGCACTTGCTTAAAGGGCCCATTACATGGCTTGATGCAAGGTGAAAGGGGGGCTGACAACTGTTACCATGGTTGGGTGAGCAGCTGAACTTTTAGGCTAAATGCCCACAATATGGATTGCGTGCTGATTTTCTGCGTGGAGAAAATCCGCACTGTAGGTCATAAATATTGTTTTCTATGAGAAATTGAAATTCTCATGCACATTATGCAGATTTTTTCAGTGCAGATTTTAAAATCCGCAGCATGTCAATTTATTTTATTTTTATTGTCCGGATTTTCTCCATTCACTTCAATGGGGAAAGTAAAATCCGCACCAATTGTGCGGAATGACCACACGGATTTCACTGCGAACAGATGCAGATTTCAGTGCGGATTGTCCACACAAACCCTTAACGTGTGCTTTTACCCTTAGGGTACATGGCAATTTTGCACCCCAAGTTTCCCAGCGTAGGCCAGCCATAGAAACAGGGGGTTGCAGTGCAAATCGCACATTTGTTCACACCTGATCCTCATTTGGGGCCCATACAGATCCCTGTATTTTTTTTTTTTTATGGGAAATATATCATCATATGCAACGACACTGATGGCGTGTACCGTGCAACATATCTGTCACTGTGTTGCGGCTCTCTAAAAAGGATCGGTCACTTCTCATATAGGTTTGAACAACAAGTTCTATCAACCATGTAATAATTGTAAGTCATCTATTCGCCTGACTCTGATGGAACATTCCTCTATTATTCCTGTCAGACGTTATGAACGAATTACTAGCAGTCTGCAATGAAGGTCCAGAAGAGTGTTACCAGTTGAGGGTGTGCACTTGAACAAACTGACACTATCCAATGAGCACTGCCAGTGGAAGACTGTGCAGGGGTACCCCTTTCATCCAACTGGTAACAGCCATCTGGACCTTCATTGCAAACTGCTAGTAATTCACTCATATCTTCTAGCAGGAATAATAAAGGAATGGTTCTACTACAGAGTCATAATAGATGCTCCAGATTTATTACACGAGGAAGGCAAGTAGTTGCTAAAACATGTCAATTAAAACACGAAAAAAGACTTTTCGGCTAACCTGTGGCGAGAAGACAGTTGAGGTGCAGTTACCCTCTGCGATGTCGGTTGGGACTGGTTGCAGACTCTTCCTGTGACGTTGCGACCAATGGTGCTTCTCTCTTCTCCTGTTCAGCTAAATCAACATTATGCAGCTGAACAGGAAGAAAGAGGACCACATCTGGTCACCAGGTCAGAAAAGCCAGCAGTCACGTGATAGCTGAACGACAGATGGGTAAGTACTACTCAAAGTGTCTTCTCTCCACAGGTCAGCAGAAAGAAGGTTTTTAGGTACACCTCCAGAGAACCCCTTTAATAAATAGAAACCGCAATGCACGTGTGAACAGATCCTATACTCCAAGCATCTACTGGTCAGTCCACCTACACTTCAGAAACCAGAAGGAACCTCTTTGCTGATGACCACTACTGGCCGGGATAGGATAGTCCAGAGAAGATTATGGATCGATCGCTAGGAACCATCAGGGTAAACAAGCATTAAGGTACATTCGGTTTTATGTCAGAACATGGTGACAGGTTCCCTTTAAATTAAACTGCACATATATGCGTGCAGGGTCAGAAGAAAGTCGAGGGTCAACACAATGAGGAGTCAGCAGTGAGACAATTTCTGACCAATTTCCCAACCAATTCTCGAAACTGGAATGAACAAAGCAAAAATAATTTTTTTTGGGGGGTAAATAAGCTCAAAAAGTCACAAGTCCCCATTTTGCGACCTTTTGAAACCAGAATGCTGGAGCGCAGGGCGTGATCACTTCCATCACAGACTGTGTACGAAAAAATATTTCCAAATACTAGACCCTGTTAAACAAGGGTTAAAAAAAAAACCAAACGTACAGGTTTATGGTAAAACCAGCTTGTTCTTTGCTTGGTGTTAAGCTGAAATATTTGCATGACGAGAGAATGAAACCTGCATTGAAATACAGCCATTTTCTGCTGAGAGAATCAGCAAATCCCTATAGGACAGGAGGCACAGCGCGCTCGCCAATCACCGGGAGACAGCTCATACCCTGCGCTCACATCTGATAAGTTTGGTCCTTGCTTGGTGAAAAGCCACGTGACGTTTATTCAGGTGCAATCACAGTGTAAAGATCGCATTACACCAGTATCAAGACAAGCAAGATTCTCCTATGGCAGTAGTAGGGACATGCCCAAAACCTCACACCCCTTCCAAGGAGCCTCGGCAGACTAACTGCAGTTGCAAACTTCTTAGATACTTTAGGCCAGGGATAGCCAACCTGTGGCTCTCCAGCTGTTGTAAAACTACAATTCCTACCATGCCCTGCTGCAGGCTGAAAGCTAAAGGCAGTCTGGGCATGCTGGGAGTTGTAGTTTTGCAACAGCTGGAGAGCCACAGGTTGGCCATCCCTGCTTTAGGCAGTAGAAAAGTCAATCTGGCTGCAGTGTAAAGTATGCTGCCTACCACTGGATTTGTGCATCACCTTGGTAGAAAATTACTAAATAATAATTTTATCTCCTCCTTTCAGAGCCAGTGAAAGTTTATGAAAAGTTTTACTTGGGCCTCATGCAAAAAATACAGATGACGTCGGAACAGCCAGCCCCTAATAGAACAGTCCTATCCTTGTCCGTAAAGCGGACAATAATAGGACATGTTCTATTTTTTTTGCGGAACGAAAATATGGACATACGGAAACACAATGCACACGGAAGTACCTTCCTTTTTTTTTTTTTTGCGGACCCATTGAAATGAACGGTTCCGTATACGGTCCGCAAAAAACAGACCGGACACTGAATGAAAATAGGTTTGTGTGCATGAGGCCTTAGGTTGCAGTTTGAGGAAACCTCCGTCCAGCTGGGGACTTCTCTTAAATGAACACTATGCTAGCTGCAGACATGTTGCCTATCCTTCCTACTTTCACTCTGGGTCTCTTTAAAGCAGCATTACTACTGGAATATGCCATCAGTTTAGGATCGGTGGGGTCAAAGCGCTGCAGCAACATAGCAGCCCCTTCATTCTCATTAAGGGTAGGAATCATAGAAGTCACCATCGATAGACCATCAAGGAAGGGGGGTACCCCTTTAGCACAGTGCAGTGCGATTCCATGAGGCCTTATTGACTGATTTTACCACTAGTTCATGTACCGTATTCACTCTTGAATGTCTCAAAAGGGACTGTAGCACTGTTCATACTGGGCTTCCTGGTTCCTGAACGGAATCCCAGAAGTCCAGTACTCTTCCCCCCCCTTACACGGGCTTATCGGCAGGGACCACACAACTGCTGACTTACAAACCCATTCAGAGTCCACGTAGAACCAGGTGACACAGCCCTTTAAAAAAAAAAAAGGTATGGTGCCCCCTGGACTCTCTGCGCACATGACAGGACTCCTGGGAATGGGTGCAAGGGAAACTATGCACTTCTATTAATAGGCTTTTACAGAAGGAAGTCATGGCATGCCATTGATCTTCAGGTACTGTACTTGAAATCCAAGCAGTGCCAGAACAATGCCAGCCTTGAGTGGTGCAGTAAAGGGTTAACAACAGTCATGTGCTAGAAAAGCAAATACAACTATGATATCCTACAGCACGCCCATAGCACAGCCATGGTACAATATGTACAATATGTCCACGAGCTATCACAATGCGCACACGTCCACCAAATAGGGGAGGACACGCTGGACACTACCTGCAATGTGACATCTTTCAGCCAGAGGTCACCTCATCTGCTACGCTCAAAACCACTGCCCCCCGGGTATGGATATTTTTGGTACATTTCTAGCCATGCTTATGAATACACCTCCTTCAATCCAACAAAATATACATTAGAAAAAGACGAAACGTGCAGACCACCATACCCATATCACATCACCAGAGAAGTTATTTATGGACACTAACAATTCAGCCCCCCCCCCGTACTCCAGGAGATAAAAACCCCACCTCTACGTACCCCACCCTACCATGACCACAGAAACAAGATCATCAATGGACCATCACCGGGATCTGCAGCTCCGCTCAAGCTCAGATAGAAGACTAACCAGCAGCTGGGAAGGGTTTGCTCCACCCCTCCATCACCCCCACCCATTGGTTAAAATACAATGTACTCCGACTCCTTAAAAAAAAAAAAAAAAAAAAGTACACATATGCAGCCAAAGAAACAAAGCAGCATCATAGTTTGCAAAGTACTTGGCAGGCTGTGCAGGATTTGCACAGGTCTGAGGCTCCAGGAAGCCACCAGAACCTGTTGCATCAGCATTACTGAGCCCTGTAACATGACTGACTCATTCAGCCCTGGTAGCGCTTTATAATGCTGCCCTGCAGCCCTGGTTAGCATACATTAACCACCTCAGCCCCCAGTGCTTAAACACCCTGAAAGACCAGGCCACTTTTTACACTTCTGACCTACACTACTTTCACCGTTTATTGCTCGGTCATGCAACTTACCACCCAAATGAATTTTACCTCCTTTTCTTCTCACTAATAGAGCTTTCATTTGGTGGTATTTCATTGCTGCTGACATTTTTACTTTTTTTGTTATTAATCGAAATTTAACGATTTTTTTGCAAAAAAATGACATTTTTCACTTTCAGTTGTAAAATTTTGCAAAAAAAACGACATCCATATAGAAATTTTGCTCTAAATTTATAGTTCTACATGTCTTTGATAAAAAAAAAATGTTTGGGTAGAAAAAAAATGGTTTGGGTAAAAGTTATAGCGTTTACAAACTATGGTACAAAAATGTGAATTTCCGCTTTTTGAAGCAGCTCTGACTTTCTGAGCACCTGTCATGTTTCCTGAGGTTCTACAATGGCCAGACAGTACAAACACCCCACAAATGACCCCATTTCGGAAAGTACACACCCTAAGGTATTCGCTGATGGGCATAGTGAGTTCATAGAACTTTTTATTTTTTGTCACAAGTTAGCGGAAAATGATGATTTTTTTTTTTTTTTTTTTTTTCTTACAAAGTCTCATATTCCACTAACTTGTGACAAAAAATAAAAAGTTCTATGAACTCACTATGCCCATCAGCGAATACCTTGGGGTCTCTTCTTTCCAAAATGGGGTCACTTGTGGGGTAGTTATACTGCCCTGGCATTCTAGGGGCCCAAATGTGTGGTAAGGAGTTTGAAATCAAATTCAGTGAAAAATGACCTGTGAAATCCGAAAGGTGCTCTTTGGAATATGGGCCCCTTTGCCCACCTAGGCTGCAAAAAAGTGTCACACATCTGGTATCCCCGTACTCAGGAGAAGTTGAGGAATGTGTTTTGGGGTGTCATTTTACATATACCCATGCTGGGTGAGATAAATATCTTGGTCAAATGACAACTTTGTATAAAAAAATGGGAAAAGTTGTCTTTTGCCAAGATATTTCTCTCACCCAGCATGGGTATATATAAAATGACACCCCAAAACACATTCCCCACCTTCTCCTGAGTACGGAGATACCAGATGTGTGACACTTTTTTGCAGCCTAGGTGGGCAAAGGGGCCCATATTCCAAAGAGCACCTTTCGGATTTCACTCGTCATTTTTTACTGAATTTGATTTCAAACTCCTTACCACACATTTGGGCCCCTAGAATGCCAGGGCAGTATAACTACCCCACAAGTGACCCCATTTTGGAAAGAAGACACCCCAAGGTATTCCGTGAGGGGCATGGCGAGTTCCTAGAATTTTTTATTTTTTGTCACAAGTTAGTGGAAAATGATGATTTTTTTTTTTTTTTTTTTTTTTCATACAAAGTCTCATATTCCACTAACTTGTGACAAAAAATAAAAACTTCCATGAACTCACTATGCCCATCAGCGAATACCTTGGGGTCTCTTCTTTCCAAAATGGGGTCACTTGTGGGGTAGTTATACTGCCCTGGCATTCTAGGGGCCCAAATGTGTGGTAAGGAGTTTGAAATCAAATTCAGTGAAAAATGACCTGTGAAATCCGAAAGGTGCTCTTTGGAATATGGGCCCCTTTGCCCACCTAGGCTGCAAAAAAGTGTCACACATCTGGTATCCCCGTACTCAGGAGAAGTTGAGGAATGTGTTTTGGGGTGTCATTTTACATATACCCATGCTGGGTGAGATAAATATCTTGGTCAAATGACAACTTTGTATAAAAAAATGGGAAAAGTTGTCTTTTGCCAAGATATTTCTCTCACCCAGCATGGGTATATATAAAATGACACCCCAAAACACATTCCCCACCTTCTCCTGAGTACGGAGATACCAGATGTGTGACACTTTTTTGCAGCCTAGGTGGGCAAAGGGGCCCATATTCCAAAGAGCACCTTTCGGATTTCACTCGTCATTTTTTACTGAATTTGATTTCAAACTCCTTACCACACATTTGGGCCCCTAGAATGCCAGGGCAGTATAACTACCCCACAAGTGACCCCATTTTGGAAAGAAGACACCCCAAGGTATTCCGTGAGGGGCATGGCGAGTTCCTAGAATTTTTTATTTTTTGTCACAAGTTAGTGGAAAATGATGATTTTTTTTTTTTTTTTTTTTTTCATACAAAGTCTCATATTCCACTAACTTGTGACAAAAAATAAAAACTTCCATGAACTCACTATGCCCATCAGCGAATACCTTGGGGTCTCTTCTTTCCAAAATGGGGTCACTTGTGGGGTAGTTATACTGCCCTGGCATTCTAGGGGCCCAAATGTGTGGTAAGGAGTTTGAAATCAAATTCAGTGAAAAATGACCTGTGAAATCCGAAAGGTGCTCTTTGGAATATGGGCCCCTTTGCCCACCTAGGCTGCAAAAAAGTGTCACACATCTGGTATCCCCGTACTCAGGAGAAGTTGAGGAATGTGTTTTGGGGTGTCATTTTACATATACCCATGCTGGGTGAGATAAATATCTTGGTCAAATGACAACTTTGTATAAAAAAATGGGAAAAGTTGTCTTTTGCCAAGATATTTCTCTCACCCAGCATGGGTATATATAAAATGACACCCCAAAACACATTCCCCACCTTCTCCTGAGTACGGAGATACCAGATGTGTGACACTTTTTTGCAGCCTAGGTGGGCAAAGGGGCCCATATTCCAAAGAGCACCTTTCGGATTTCACTCGTCATTTTTTACAGAATTTGATTTCAAACTCCTTACCACACATTTGGGCCCCTAGAATGCCAGGGCAGTATAACTACCCCACAAGTGACCCCATTTTGGAAAGAAGAGACCCCAAGGTATTCGCTGATGGGCATAGTGAGTTCATGGAATTTTTTTTTTTTTGTCACAAGTTAGTGGAATAGGAGACTTTGTATGAAAAAAAAAAAAAAAAAAAAAATCATCATTTTCCACTAACTTGTGACAAAAAATAAAAAATTCTAGGAACTTGCCATGCCCCTCACGGAATACCTTGGGGTGTCTTCTTTCCAAAATGGGGTCACTTGTGGGGTAGTTATACTGCCCTGGCATTTTCCAGGGGCCCTAATGTCTGGTAAGTAGGTAAATGACCTGTGAAATCTGAAAGGTGCTCTTTGGAATGTGGGCCCCTTTGCCCACCTAGGCTGCAAAAAAGTGTCACACATCTGGTATCTCCGTACTCAGGAGAAGGTGGGGAATGTGTTTTGGGGTGTCATTTTACATATACCCATGCTGGGTGAGAGAAATATCTTGGCAAAAGACAACTTTTCCCATTTTTTTTATACAAAGTTGGCATTTGACCAAGATATTTATCTCACCCAGCATGTGTATATGTAAAATGACACCCCAAAACATATTCCCCAACTTCTGCTGAATACGGAGATACCATATGTGTGACACTTTTTTGCAGCCTAGGTGGGCAAAGGGGCCCAAATTCCTTTTAGGAGGGCATTTTTAGACATTTGGATACCAGACTTCTTCTCACGCTTTGGGGCCCCTAAAATGCCAGGGCAGTATAAATACCCCACATGTGACCCCATTTTGGAAAGAAGACACCCCAAGGTATTCAATGAGGGGCATGGCGAGTTCATTGAAAAAAAAAAATTTTGGCACAAGTTAGCGGAAATTGATTTTTTGGATTTTGTTCTCACAAAGTCTCCCTTTCCGCTAACTTGGGACAAAAATTTCAATCTTTCATGGACTCAATATGCCCCTCAGCGAATACCTTGGGGTGTCTTCTTTCCAAAATGGTGTTATTTGTGGGGTGTTTGTACTGCCCTGGCATTTGAGGGTCTCCGCAATCATTACATGTATGCCCAGCATTAGGAGTTTCTGCTATTCTCCTTATATTGAGCATACAGGTAATGAGATTTTTTTTTTCCGTTCAGCCGCTGGGCTGAAAGAAAAAAATGAACAGCACAGATTTCTTCATTCGCATCGATCAATGTGGATGAAAAAATCTCTGCCAAAAAAAGAAAAAGGAGGGGAAAGGCGTCTGCCAGGACATAGGAGCTCCGCCCAACATCCATGCCCACTTAGCTCGTATGCCCTGGCAAACCCGATTTCTCCATTCACATCAATCGATGTGGATGAATAAATCATTGCCGGGATTTTTTTTTTTATATATACAAAGTGTTTGCCAAAGTATATGAACACCGCCACCTCCTCAGCTCATATGCCTCGGCAAACGTATCTTTTACTGCAGAGGAGAAATCTCGTCTTGCAGCGCCGCATACACCGACTTGCGTGTAATCTGACAGCAGCGCAATGCTTCTGTCCGAATGCACATCAGTGCTGCAGCTAGTCGATCGGTTGGTCCACCTGGAAGGTAAAAAAAAAAAAAAAAAAGAGAAAAAACCAGGCCGCAACACAATAATTTTATTAACTTTGGAAGAGAACATAGAAACTTTAACTTTTTGAACTGAACATTAACCTTTTTGCTTACTGGTGTTTTTTTTTTTTTTGTTTTTTTTTTACCTTTATAGAACAAACCTCTCCTTCCCCATGGGTCAATGTGCAAAGCGCAAATCGCCCAAAGATGTGGCGAAGTACGTTATGCACTTTGTCCCATGTGAAAGGAGACGTTTGCAGCAGCTGTGAGTGAATGGGCCCTAATAGCCCTGTGTGCCTGTCCTGGTGAGATGTGATCCCTATGCTAGGTGTACCTGTGTGTGGTACTTCCGGAAACACTCTCCTAAGCATAGGGCAGGGTGGTCAGGGCAGTCAGGACAGAAATAGCGGGTGTCACGCCTTATTCCACTCCTGCTACAGACACGACATCTTTTTCGGGGTGACGGTTGGATTGAGGTACCAGCAACGACATTGGGGAAATGTCGCTCGTGTAGACGGCTAACTACACTGGTGGATGGGGCCACGGAACCTTCTGGATACAGGAGGTTCTCGATGATCTCTTCCTGGAATTTGAGGAAGGATCGTGTTCTCCCAGCCTTACTGTAGAGAACAAAACTATTATACAGCGCCAATTGAATCAAATATACAGACACCTTCTTATACCAGCGTCTGGTTCTGCGGGAAACTAAATACGGAGACAACATCTGGTCATTGAAGTCCACCCCTCCCATGAGCAAATTATAGTCGTGGACTGAGAGGGGCTTTTCAATGACACGGGTTGCTCGCTCAATTTGGATTGTCGTGTCTGCGTGAATGGAGGAGAGCATGTAAACGTCACGCTTGTCTCTCCATTTCACCGCGAGCAGTTCTTCATTACACAAGGCAGCCCTCTCCCCCCTTGCAAGACGGGTGGTAACAAGCCGTTGGGGGAAGCCCCGGCGACTAGGTCGCACGGTGCCACAGGCGCAAATCCGTTCTAGAAACAAATGCCTAAAGAGGGCCACACTTGTGTAGAAATTGTCCACATAAAGATGGTACCCCTTGCCGAATAAGGGTGACACCAAGTCCCAGACTGTCTTCCCACTGCTCCCCAGGTAGTCAGGGCAACCGACCGGCTCCAGGGTCTGATCTTTTCCCTCATAGACACGAAATTTGTGGGTATAGCCTGTGGCCCTTTCACAGAGCTTATACAATTTGACCCCATACCGGGCACGCTTGCTTGGGATGTATTGTTTGAAGCCAAGGCGCCCGGTAAAATGTATTAGGGACTCGTCTATGCAGATGTTTTGCTCGGGGGTATACAAATCTGCAAATTTCTGGTTGAAATGGTCTATGAGGGGCCGAATTTTGTGGAGCCGGTCAAAAGCTGGGTGGCCTCTGGGACGGGAGGTGGTGTTGTCGCTAAAATGCAGAAAACGGAGGATGGTCTCAAATCGTGTCCTGGACATAGCAGCAGAGAACATGGGCATGTGATGAATTGGGTTCGTGGACCAATATGACCGCAATTCATGCTTTTTAGTTAGACCCATGTTGAGGAGAAGGCCCAGAAAAATTTTAATTTCGGAAACTTGGACTGGTTTCCACCGGAAAGGCTGGGCATAAAAGCTTCCCGGGTTTGCGGTTATAAATTGTGTGGCATACCGGTTTGTCTCTGCCACGACTAAGTCCAAGAGCTCCGCAGTCAAGAACAGCTCAAAAAATCCCAGGGCCGAACCGATTTGAGCCGTCTCAACCCGAACTCCAGACTGGGCGGTGAAAGGGGGAACTACAGGTGCGGCTGAAGTTGGTGACTGCCAATCAGGGTTTGCCAGCACCTCAGGGACTCTAGGGGCTCTACGGGCCTGTCTGTGCGGTGGCTGCGACGGGGTAACTACTGCACGTGCCACCGTACCAGCTTCAACTGCCCTTCTGGTGCTCGCTACTTCACCATGTTGTACGGCAGTGCTGGTACTAGGTCCAGGAAGGGCTGCGCTGCTGGTGTATGCCTCACCACGTGATCCGGCAGCGACAGCCCCACTCTGCTGCTCTTGAAGCGGATCCTGCGTAACCTGTGGTCTAGCGACACGGGGCCGGGTACGCCTGGTGCTATCAGGGACCTCAGCCTCCTCGTCCGAACTTTGGGTCAGAGAGCCACTGCTTTCCACAGGTTCATATTCTGACCCGCTAGATTCGTCAGATGAGGGTTCCCACTCCTCATCCGACTGGGTCAGAATCCTGTAGGCCTCTTCAGAAGAATACCCCCTGTTTGACATTTTGGACTACTAAATTTAGGGGTATTCCCTGAGACTACCCAAGAAAAAAAGCAAACCTGTCTTACAAAGGGGAGGCTAGCGAAGTACCGGAGGCCGCTGCGGTTGATAAAAAATATCAAAACTGATTTTTTTATCGCCGCAGTGCGTGTACAGTGAATGTGCAGTGATCAAAAAACAAAAAATTTTTTGTCACTGCGGCGGGGCGGGCGTGGGTGAACGCACGTGTGGGCGACCGATCAGGCCTGATCGGGCAAACACTGCGTTTTGGGTGGAGGGCGAGCTAAGGTGACACTAATACAAGTATAGATCTGACAGTGATCAGTTTTGATCACTTACAGATACTATAAAAGTACAAATGCTGATTAGCGATACGCTAATCAGCGAATAAAAGTGACTGCGGTGCAGTGGGCTGGGCGCTAACTGACGCTAACTACCTAACCAAGGGGCCTAAACTATCCCTAAAACCTAACAGCCAATACTAGTGGAAAAAAAAAAGTGACAGTTTACACTGATCACTTTTTTTCCTTTCACTAGTGATTGACAGGGGCGATCAAAGGGGTGATCAAAGGGTTAATTGGGGTGCAGGGGGGTGATCTGGGGCTAAGGTGTAGTGTTTGGTGTACTCACAGTTCAGTCTGCTCCTGTGCTGGATCCAACCGACGAAAAGGACCAGCACAGGAGCAGACAAGCCATATAACAGATCATATTTACTAATATGATCTGTTATATGGCTTGTGATTGGATTTTTTGAAAATCGCCAGCCTGCCAGCCAATGATCGTTGCTGGCAGGCTGGTGACGAAATTGTTCTTTAACTTTTGCCGGCCCGCGATGCGCATGCGCGGGCCGGCAATACCCGAAATCTCGCGTCTCGCGAGATGACGCACGGATGCGTCCAGGAGGAATGAATCAACCACCTTCCGGACGCATCCGTGCGTTAGGCGGTCGGGAGGTGGTTAAAGGATAACGGTCAGATTTTATTTGCCAGTTTGTTAGAGCTAGGCATGTATACCCGAGTTAGGCTACAGGCACACGGCCGTGTGCCCCCCGTGGCCGTATTGCAGCCCGCATACAGTGGGTCCGCAATACACGGGCACTGGTCGTGTGCATTCCGCATCACGGACCCATTCACTTGAATGGGTTCGCAATCACGGACATAAGGAACGAAGGCACGGATCGGAACCCCACGGAAGCACTACGGAGTGTTTCCGTGTTTTTTCTGGCCGTGCCTCCGGACAGCAAAAAAGTAGCGCATGCACTACTTGTTTTGCGGTGCGGACCGTCTGATGCAGATCGCGAACCCCATTTAACGGGTCCACGATCCGCATACGCTGCCCCGTGCATTGCAGACCGCAATTTGCAGTCCGCAGCACGGGCACTGAGCCCTAACGTTCGGGTGCACGTAGCCTTAGGCTACTTTCACACCTGCGTTCGGGCGGATCCATCTTGTATCTGCACAGACGGCTCCGCACCGATAATGCAAACGCTTGTATCCATTCCGGATCCGTTTGCATAATTCTTTAAAAAAAAAAAAAAAAAGTCCAAGTCAATTGCACCATATTGTGTCAGTGAAAAGGGATCCGTCCCCATTGACTTACATTGCAAGTCATCAGGACGGATACGTTTGGCTCCGCATCGTCAGGCGGACACCAAAACGCTGCAAGCAGCGTTTTGGTGTCTGCCTCAAAAGCGGAACGGAGACCAAACGAAGCCAAACTGATGCATTCTGAATGGATCCTTATCCATTCAGAATGCATTGGGGCTGAACTGATCCGTTTTGGGCCACTTTTGAGAGCCCTGAAACGGATCTCACAGGCGGACCCAGAAACACCAGTGTGAAAGTAGCCTTAGTCTGTCAATGATTGCCAAAAGATCTGTAATTACCTTATAATAACGGCTTTCATTAATGTCCCCTGTCCCTTTCCACTGCTCCCTTAAAAGACCTTGCTATGGCTCATCTGTCTCCGGCTAGGAAGACAGAGGGGCGGTCCTTCACACTGCATGCCTGCATTAGGCTTCAGAGTGAGGAGGCGTGTCTCTCAGTAATCCAATCTGATATGCTGCCGGCTACAGCATGTTTGTATGTGACCTGAGGGAATGCAGTTTTGGCCTCAGAGAATTGGCAGAGGAGCCATCTTGAGAAGATCCTCATAATATAGGATTCAAAACAACCAAAGGAGAAAACTCAAGGAAAGCAGTGGTAAGTGAAGAAACTAAAAATTGCTTTATGAATAATGCTGCGGCAGCAGTAACATATGCTAAAATAGATTTTTTTTAATGAAAACATGACGGTTATCCTTTAAGCAAAACTGCTCCAGTGTGGCATCTGCCAAACTGCCAGTGTGGTAGTAGCCGAACCATAAGTTCTCATAAAGGAGAAGAACACGGGCTCCTAAGTCCATAACCTTCACAGCTATGGGATTATACACACGCAGACACTACGGGCCAGATCATTGGCTAAAATCAAATTTATGGCGTAAAAAAAAAGTCGCAAACTTTTGCGCAATTGGTAAAACTGCGCAAAAATTTGCGACTTTATGGCTCTGCGCTATGCTCGCCAGTTTTCTGAAAGTGGGCGCGTTTTTTTATGTAATTAAATCTCTAGACTGATTTAATATTGCGACAATTTAAAAGACGCAATAAATTGCGCAATTTCACTCCAGTGAGGGCCATGCTTATGTTGGGAACACACACACACATATATATATATATATAAACGGGGGATTCATCGAATCGATTCGTGGACTCGAATCCCGACGTAATTTACCCGATACGAATCCGACGAATCCCGGTGGGAGGGACTGGGAGGAGGAGCTGGGGGCCGGTGCGTTCACTGTGCTCCGGCCCCTCCGCTCCAGTACAGTTATAAAATGTGTAATTCTGATTAATAATTCATGCTGCCCCCTCTGTAGTATAACATTCAATATATATATCCTACTCACAGGGCTACTGATATCGTAATGCAGGCCGGCCGGGCAGACGAGCGGCAGAGTGAGTGACTGACTGACGTGCCTGCGCCGCCTGCTTCATTCATAAAGCAGGCGGCGCAGGCACGTCACTCAGTCACTCTGCCGCTCGTCTGCCCAGCCGGCCTGCATTACGTTATCAGTAGCCCTGTGAGTGGGATATATTGAATGTTATACTACAGAGGGGGCAGCATGAATCATTATTAATCAGAATTACACATTTTATAACCGTACTGGAGCGGCAATGGGGGGGGTCTGTGGATGGCACTGTTATGGGGTGGGGGGGTCTGGATACTACTGGCACATTATGGGGGGAGGTGGCACTATAATACTGGCACATTATGGGGGGAGGTGGCACTATAATACTGGCACATTATGGGGGGAGGTGGCACTATAATACTGGCACATTATGGGGGGAGGTGGCACTATAATACTGGCACATTATGGGGGGAGGTGGCACTATAATACTGGCACATTATGGGGGGAGGTGGCACTATAATACTGCACATTGGGGGGGAGATGGCACTATAATACCGGCACATTGGGGGGGAAGATGGCACTATAATACCGGCACATGGGGAAAGGGGGGGGGGGGAGGCACTCCGCACTTGATACTGGCACATGATTAGGGGGGCATCTATGGGGACACTTACTGGCACATTATTGGGGGGCACTATGGGGGCATCTATTGAGGCCACAAAGAAGGGGTATTTTATATGGGGGGCTTTGTGTGGTACTAGTATTATCAGGGGTATTAGCTGTTTCTGCAGTATAGTATTGGGGAGCACAGCGGCACAGTATTGGGGGTGTTAGGATGATTTGTCCAGAAGATGGGAGGATGATGGAAAAGTAGTAAACTAAGATTTTTTTTTTGGTCAAACTGCAGAGATGAAAAATGGTGGTCTGGTCTGAAAGGAGAAGATGAGGAAAGAGAACATCTACATCAAAGGAGACGGCGCTGTATTACCCTGTATGTTCTGTAGTGATAGGAGCAGGGGTCATCGCGGTCATATAGGGTGCGACCATGACTGGGAGGTGGAGGTTCAGACAAACTGACGCGGTCTGACTTTGTTTCTTACACCGTTCACACAATTATGTACAGGATTCGAGAACCTTTTCGGATTCGGAAAAAATTTGATTCGTCCCACCTTAAATTATATATATATATATATATATATATATATATATATATATATATATATATATATATATATATATATATATATATATATAGAAGAAAAAGTCCAGTGGGAGCACCAGCCAGCATGTGGGTGCAAGGTCCAACGTAGGGTAATGGCAATCCCCAATGGTATAGAGAACAAAGAAGTAGGACTGCACTCCCAAGATAGTGATAAAATCAGCAAGTGGTTTATTCACCCATAATATGGCAAGTCTTGCGACGTTTCGGCTCACAAGAGCAGGAAGGCTCTTGTGAGCCGAAACGTCGCAAGACTTGCCATATTATGGGTGAATAAACCACTTGCTGATTTTATCACTATCTTGGAGTGCAGTCCTACTTCTTTGTTCTCTAATATATATATATATACACACACACACACACACACACACACACACATATACATACATACCCTGCGCTTATAACATTGGCATCAAACAGAAGACTCTTTTTTACCTTTTTTTTTATCTTTTAACCTAGGGTTGTCCCGATACCGATACTAGTATCGGTATCGGGACCGATTCCGAGTTTTCTCGGCGGTACTCAGCCGCCGATACCCCGCCCCGATACATAAATAGAATACTATGGGCGTAACTATGGGCGGGGCCCGGTGCAGTCACTGTACTCTTACACCGGGCCCCGCCGCTCACCGAAGTATTTATAAACGTGAATCCTTATCCTGTTGTTAAGTTGAACTAACGCTGCCCTCTCCCATGTTCCCATGTCCCCCCTGTATCCCCACAGCACTTACTTAAGCTTCCATAGCAGGCAGAGCAGACGGCACCAGTAACGTCACTCACTGACGTAGAGCGCCTGCTCCGCCCACTTTATGAGTGAAGCAGGCGGAGCAGACGCGCGACGTCAGTGAGTGACGTTACTGCTGCCGTCCGCTCTGCCTGCTATGGAAGCTTAAGTAAGTGCTGTGGGGATACAGGGGGATACAGGGGAACATGGGAGAGGGCAGCGTTAGTTCAACTTAACAACAGGATAAGGATTCACGTTTATAAATACTTCGGTGAGCGGCGGGGCCCGGTGTATTGGGGGACACTGTTATGAGGGGGATCTGTGGATGACATATAGCAGTGTCATCCACAGATCCTCCCCATAACAGTTCCATCCACAGATCCCCTATAACAGCACCATCCACAGATCCCCCACCAAATAACAATGCCATCCTCAGATCCCCCCACCCCATAACAATGCCATCCACAGATATCCCACCCCATAGCAGTACCATCCACAGATCCCCCATAACAGTGCCATCCACAGATCCCCCATAACAGTGCCATCCACAGATCCCCCATAACAGTGCCATCCACAGATCCCCCATAACAGTGCCATCCACAGATCCCCATAACAGTGCCATCCACAGATCCCCATAACAGTGCCATCCACAGATCCCCATAACAGTGCCATCCACAGATCCCCATAACAGTGCCATCCACAGATCCCCATAACAGTGCCATCCACAGATCCCCATAACAGTGCCATCCACAGATCCCCCATAACAGCGCCATCCACAGATCCCCATAACAGTGCCATCCACAGATCCCCCATAACAGTGCCATCCACAGATCCCCATAACAGTGCCATCCACAGATCCCCATAACAGTGCCATCCACAGATCCCCCATAACAGCACCATCCACAGATCCCCATAACAGCGCCATCCACAGATCCCCCATAACAGTGCCATCCACAGATCCCCCATAACAGTGCCATCCACAGATCCCCCATAACAGTGCCATCCACAGATCCCCCACATGACAGTGCGTCATCCACAGATCCCCCAAAACGGTCACATGACATTTAAAAAAAGTATCGGTATTCGGTATCGGTGACTACTTGAAAAAAAGTATCGGTACTTGTACTCTGTCCTAAAAAAGTGGTATCGGGACAACCCTATTTTAACCTATAAAAATGTTGAAAGTTAAATGTAAAAATGTTCAAAATAAATTGTTTTCATTATTTTACAAAAATTAATGTTTTATTAATGTATATTTGGTTAATTATTAAAGTATAACATGTATTTTTTTTAGTTTCCTAAAAATAAAATATATTCCAAAATTTTTGGTTTTGCACGGTTTAAAAAAATAGAAAAATTGTTTTCTATAAATGAGGACAGTCGGATGGGTATCGCAGACCACATTTAAAGTTAATGGGTCCTATAACTGCATGTGGCGATCCCACGAACAGATTACACAATGGATGTTAAAAAGGGACAAAAAAAAAACCGCACTTCACATTCAAATATTACACTATACACACTTATTACACATTAACTGATTTTTTTTTACCTTTTCAATAATTTTTCTGCTTCTGTAAAATTATTTTTCCTTTTATCATTATCAAAAAGATCTGTCATCAAAAGATGGGCCCATGTTTGCCAGGTTCTCTCAGGTACAACTGATAATGAAGTAAATCTTGCGACTTTTCTGTCAGAAACCTATAAACGTGCAACTTTTTCAAAGCCACTTACTGAAGGATAAACTGCTACCGTCAAACCTCATTTATCACACTATTAAAAGACCATTAATAAATCTGACTTGGTCTACTTTCACACTCGCATTTTGGCTTTCCGTTTGTGAGATCCATTCAGGGCTCTCACAAGCGGTCCAAAACGGATCAGTTTGCATTCTAATGCATTCTGAATGGAAAAGGATTCACTCAGAATGCATCAGTTTGCCTACCTTCCGTCTCCATTCCGTTTTGGTGTCAATCTGATGAAACTGAGCCAAACAGATCCGTCCTGGCACACAATGTAAGTCAATGAGGACGGATCAGTTTTCACTGACAATAAAAAACGGATCCGTCCTTCATTGACTTTTGGCTATGTTAAAGATAATACAAACTAATCCATTTCCTATCCATATGCTGAGAAGGTCCAGCAGGGACAACCCCTTTAACGCTAGTGAACAACGGTGAGAGAATATAATGGGTTGAAAGACTATATGTGACCGGCATATAAAATAATTCCGCCCTGATTTTGGGTAGATAACCAGCAGCAGTGACAATATCCACCAGTCATAGACCTACACAGTCATATGACTTTGCCTTGTAACCAATGGTGGTAATATCAAGGATGGGCACATAGTGGCAACCAGGGCCAAGTTTATCTGCTTTATATTTCGAGCATGCATCTTCTACCTTGAAGAATTAAAGGGGCTCTCTCACTTCAGCAAATAACATTTATCATGTAGATAAAGTTAATACAAGCCACTTACTAATGTAGTGTGATTTTCCATATTGCTTCCTGGAGTCATTTTTCCACCACATTATACACTGCCCGTTGCCATGGTTATGACCACCCTGCAATCCAGCAGCTGTGGCCGTGCTTGCACACTGTAGGAAAAAGTGCCTGCCTCTCTTGGTGGCCAGGATGGTGGGGGCTCACATAGGTTGGTGCTTTTTTCTATAGTGTGCAAGCACGACCACTACCGCTGGATTGCAAGGTGGTCGTAACATGGAAACAAGCAGTGTATATTGTGATGAAAATAAATGAACCCAGGCAGCAAAGGAGGCAATATGGTTAATCACAATACATTAGTAAGTGCCTTGTATTAGCTTTCTCTACATGATAAATGCCACTTTCTGAAGCGAGACAACCCCTTTAAACCATTGTTCTTGGATACAGCTCTAAAAAGGCACCCATACACCTTCAGCAGTTACCTGCTGATAGCTATAGCGCCCAGCTACCTCAATTACATACAGACTTGATTTATGTGAGGATAAAGGCGCTGGCAGACACTTCTGACAAAGACTTACCTAGTAAAAGATGATATCTTTAGGGAGGGCATAGACTGAGTTTGGCAGACAATAGTTAACATGTATGGAGGTCTTAAAGGGATTCTGTCACCTGGTTTTAGGTTTCAGAGATGCGGACAAGCACGGCTAGATCACCGCTAGCATGTCCGCAATATACCAGTCCTATAGGGCTGTGTGCTTTTATTTTGTTTAAAAAATGATTTTAGAGATATGTAAATGAGTCTTGTAAGGTGCCCAAGGGGCTGTACGAACCTTCCTGGTGCCCAGCCACGCCCCCCTGTGAAGGAGCCCAGCACCGCCTATGTCCTCCGAATCTCCTCTTTTCGACACAGTTAGATTGCCGTAATCTCGCGATGCGCAGTTCCTTCCCTGAGGCTAGCAAGGGAAGGAACACTATACCGGCACTGCGCATCGCAAGATTACGGCAATCTAACTGACGAAAGGAGGAGATTCGGAGGACATAGGCGGTGCTGGGCTCCTTCACAGGGGGGCGTGGGCAGGGCACCAGGAAGGTTCGTACAGCCCCTTGGGCACCTTACAAGACTCATTTACATATCTCTAAATTCTTTTTTTAAACAAAAGCACACAGCCCTATAGGACCGGTATATTGCGGACATGCTAGCGGCGATCTAGCCGTGCATGTCCGCATCTCTATAACCGAAAACGAGGTGACAGAATGTCTGTGAAGGTTCTCATTTATCCAGGTCATGGTATATCTGTAAAGAATAAATCAAGAAATCTACAGTACGTCCAGTTGCCTTGATTTATTCTTTACAGATAGAGGTGACAGAATCCCTTTAAGAGGTTTTGCCAAATCACCATACTTGATTCCTTACATATTATGGTGTCGGCCAAAATATTTTACTTTTTTTTTTCAGAACCAGCCACCGTTCTAGTGTGTATGGGGAGGTCTAGACTTCTCCACGTAACAGGAGATATTGGTGGTGGGAAGGCTGTAGCTGTTGAATGTCAGCATACCTGCTCCATTGGTTTTCAGGGGAGATAAGCCATTGGCCAGAGGCGTCTCCCAGCACCTTACTCCCCTCTCGTTATTCACACCAAGTGCGGGGTTAGACAAGGGGAACAGCTGCCTGCAGTGTATGGTCTGCCTAAGGGTACATTGACAAGACCATATGGATTTTGTGATCCATTAAACATCCGTTTGGCACACCCATTCACTTGCTGGCATTTTGCCAGCAAGTATAGGACATGTTCTATCTTTTTTCAGAACGCACATATGGATGCGGAAACAGATGATGGAAAAAAAAAAACTCATCATCCCTATTTTGCAGATAGAAAAAGATATACCGTCATTTAAATGTACCTCTAGGGTAGATTCACAAGAAGTTTTTTGGAGGAGAGAGGCAGATTTTTATGCAGGTCTAAGCCAAAAGTGGATCCAGCAGGAAGGAGAAGTCCTTCCTTCATATTTCCCATTCCTACCAAACCCACGTCTGGCTTTGGCTGAAAAACCTGAAGGAAAATCTGCCTCAAAACCTTCTCCAAAAACTCCATGTGAACCTAACCACAGGCCATAGCACTTAACGAGAACTGGTTCTAGAGAACGTGCCCCAGGTCAACCACCACTGGGACTCTTTTCTTCAATTAATGTCTTCAAGGGAATGGGTGGGGCTGGATAAACAGGTCTCCCCTCCTCCACATCTAGCAGAGGATAAGCAAATACTAGCAACCCCCACCCAAACCTCTAATCGGAGGAAATCCACCACATGCACTGCCAGGCCTGTACACCAAAATCTATTGGCACAGTACCTGGTTCATATAGTGCTGACAGGTGCTATATAGAGGCCATAGAGCGCACACAAACAGCACCGCCGTTACTACAAACTTCAGGATTCAAAGCCACAAGGTGTCATAGGGATCAAAAAACAAACATAGGAGTCAGTCGCCAGCGAGTTGCCAAGGTGCCTATACAAACTAAGTTAGTCTTCTCCACTGTTGAGTGAAGTAGACCAGAGCTGGGTGGTGCATTTTGTTAGCAGATGTACTGTGCAAGTACAGGGCTTTGGTCCTGAAGGTCAAAGAAAAGGGTTAAAAAAAAAAGATATTTAATAAAAATCAGGCAATCATGAATACAGTACCTACAGTCCCGCAACTGCAAAAACCACACAAACTGGACAGGTGTTGTAGTGGAGAAAATTCAAGGCAAAATATTAGTGATGCTCTCCCTTTAAGACCAACAGATGATGAGCCTGCAGCTACATACGACAAAATGGTGACCATGCAAACCACCAGATTTCTATCGACATATTAATGACTTTCACATTAGGAAAGAATTATGGCCTAAAAGTACTGCTTCTATGGGAGCACCATATGGCAATTAAAGGTCTGTATTTTTACCCATAGGGACACTCAACATACAGGGCATGTGCTGCATACACAAGGGCTGTTAACGCCCCATCTAAACACGCCTTGGGCAAGACTGAATGTGTGCTTGAAGGGAACCCATCACGCTGCACATGGTGTCGGAGCAGGAGGCGCTGAGCACATTAAGGACTCATGCACACCAACCTATTTTCTTTCTGTGTCTGTTACGTTTTTTTGGCAGACCGTATGCGGAACCATTCATCTCAATTGGCCCACAAAAAAAAAAATAATGAAGTTACTCCATGTGCATTCTGTTTCCATATGTCTGTTCCGGAAAAAAAAATACATGGCCCATTATTGCCCGCATTACGGATATAGACAGTACTGTTCTATTAGGGGCCAGCTGTTCCGTTACTCAAAATACAGAATGCACACGGATGTCATCTGTATTTTTTGCGGACCGCAAAATACATATGGTCGTGTGCATGAGTTCTAATAGACAGTTTATGAGAAAAGATTTAATCGAGGAGAGGTCCATGACTTCAAAGCCAAGAATGAGCAGAAATTTAAATGAATGAAATACAAGTTAGGGCTCGTTGATGCCGGATCCGCAATACACTGGCACCGTTCCGTGGCCATTCCACATCACGGATGTGGACCCATTCATTTCAATGTGTCCACAAATCCGGAGCTCAACACTACGGAGTGCTTTCTGGGGTTCCGTTCTGTGCTTCCTCACCGCAAAAAAATAGAGCAAGTTCATCTTTTTGCGGAACGGAAGGACCGCGAACCCATTCAAGTGAATTGGTCTGCGATCCCCATGTGCCTGCGGCATTGCAGGCTGCAATTTGCGGTCCACAGCAAGGGCTTCACACTTGTGTGAACGAGCCCTTATTCTGAATCTTTTCCCACCAATCTATTTATCAATCTGCTCAGCTCCTCCTGCTCTATATCATGCTGCCTGCAGACTGCACTGCATTTTCAAACTGTCAGGTTCCCTTTAAAGGGAATAAGTCATCAAAAAAAAAAGGACCTATTGTTTAAAAAAAATTGTAATGTGTAGGGGAATGACAAGGATAGTTTTTCATATATATTTTATTAAAGGGGTTGACCACTGTTTGTGAGATGACTTTACGGCACTTACTAATATAGCCTTTGTTAAAATGCTGATATTTCATAAGGTATGCCCCTTGTTTGTCCGGCCATTTGTGCTGTCCACACAGAGGTCCTGTCCATAAAATGGCTGCTGATAGAGGGTCATGTGACCAAATCATCTCCATGTGATGTCTCCTCCATTCAAATACACTAAACTCCCAACAGTACAAGTACATATGACAGGTGCAGTGTGTTTGATATGGAGGTGATTTGCCTGGTCACATGACCCTCTATCAGCAGCCATTTTATGTAAAAGTTCTCTGGACATTACATAAGACCTTGTAAACAAGGGGCATACCTCATGAAGTAAAAAATGGTGCAGAATTTCATCAAAGGCCATATTAATAATTGCCGTATAATCTAACAAACACATTTGTCATCAGTAACCAGAAGATGGCCATTAAGTGAATTTGTATGAAAAAAAACTGACTTTGAAGTGTCCCTTAGGCCTCTTTCACACTTGCGTTGTCCGGATCCGGCGTGTACTCCACTTGCCGGAATTACACGCCGGATCCGGAAAAACGCAAGTGTACTGAAAGCATTTGAAGACGGAACCGTCTTCCAAATGCGTTCAGTGTTACTATGGCACCCAGGACGCTATTAAAGTCCTGGTTGCCATAGTAGGAGCGGGGAGCGGTATACTTACAGTCCGTGCGGCTCCCGGGGCGCTCCAGAGTGACGTCAGAGCGCCCCATGCGCATGGATGACGTGATCCATGTGATCACATGATCCATGCGCTTGGGGCGCCCTGACGTCACTCTGGAGCGCCCGGGAGCCGCACGGACGGTAAGTATGCTGCTCCCCCGCTCCCCGCTACACTTTACCATGGCTGCCAGGACTTTAGCGTCTTGGCAGCCATGGTAACCACTCTGAAAAAGCTAAATGTCGGCTCCGGCAATGCGCCGAAACGACGTTTAGCTTAAGGCCGGATCCGGATCAATGCCTTTCAATGGGCATTAATTCCGGATCCGGCCTTGCGGCAAGTGTTCCGGATTTTTGGCCGGAGCAAAAAGCGCAGCATGCTGCGGTATTTTCTCTGGCCAAAAAACGTTCCGTTCCGGAACTGCAGTGCTCGTCTGATGAGGAGGTTGAGCGAAGTGCGCGCATGCGCACTTCGCTCAATGAGGCTGATTGTAAATGTCCGCACGGGCGCATCAGGCACAGGCCTGTGCGCACGCGCGGGATCTTTTAAAAGGAGGGGGCACTGAGCGAGAGCCGGAGGCGTATTTCATTATATTCAGGCGGCGCTGAAAGCATCAGGGGAGGAGCTGGGCACCAACAGCGGCGGGCGGCAGCTTGAGACCAACAGAAACGCCCTGGGCACCTTATCAAGAAGATTGACAGGTTAGATAAAAGCTCTTTTTATCAAAAGGAGACGGCGAATTTATCTTCTAACAACACCTTTGTAATCACAGGGGCGCCATGGAGATAACAATACTTTTAAAAGGGGGGGTTAGAAAGTGGTGACAGAGTCCCTTTAAATACAGATTGTGATATTGAAATTGAGATTGTGATTTTAAAATACTTTTAACACTAAATTGAAATGTAAATAGGTCATTTTCAAATGACATTCACTTTAAAGGGGTTTCTGAGATTTTGATATTGATGGCTTATCCTCGGACCCCAACTGATCAGCTACGTGAAGAGGCCGTGGTACTCTGGCCTCTTCCTAGGCTAATGAGGTCACATTCATGACATGGCCTAGGCACAGCTCAGTCCCATCCAAATGATTTGGGCTGAGCTGCAATACCAAGCACAGCCACTGTCCTGTACATTTTGCCATTCCTCTTTTTCCTACTATAAATTTATAAATAAATTGACAAGGTGTTTCCTTCCCCGCTGTCAAATGGAATGCATTCCTGCCAAGTTTGACACTGGTAGAACTGAATGTACAGTAAGACTGTGTCCCTTCTTCTTGAAGATATGGGAGAGCGGATCTCCAGGACATGTTGTAGAAAGGACCTAAACGGGGACAGCCCTACAGTCCTAACCACTGGATTGCAAAATGCTTGATCTTTTCTACATAAAATGGTCTCTACACAAACTGTAACACAGTAGGTTGAGTTCCCACATGGTTCCACCATCATCTTCAGATGACATTGTCCAAAATACAAATGAAGATCAAGAAAGGATTAACCTGCCCAGGAAAAGATAACCTGATCGGATGTGGACCAAAACCATGGTTGTGTGCATGAGCCCATATTTAGAGGAAGCAGCTAATCAGCAGGAATGCTGGGTGTTGGAACCCCGCAGATCAGATACTGAGGAACTATCCTGAGGATAGGTCATCCATATATACAGCCTGCACAACTCCTTTAAGGTCTCATGCACACGATCGTAAACATTTGGTGGTCTGCAACCACACATCTGCAAAATACGGATGCGGTCCTTATGCATGCTACATTCATGGATCTGAATTGTGACAAGTATAGGTCATGTTCTATCCTTTGCGGAACAGACATACAGATGCATCTGTATTTTTGCAGAGCCATGGTCTGTGGACTGCAAAAGGCTTACGATTGTCTCAAGGACATTTTTCTGTCCCAAAATAGAAGTACATATAATGGATTGTTCTGGAACACCAGACTCAATGTTCTCCTAGTCCAGGTGAATCTTCTGTCCACACTAGAAGCACTATGGCCTCCTTCTCAGCTATGTGAAGGGAACTGACACTCGAAAGACATTTATGGCGCAGAACACCACTTTCACACACTCCGAAGGACTAATCAAGAGATACCACATGGATTTCATATCTTGCAACAAATATAAGAGGACACCCGAAACATGTTATTTCCCTGAATATGAAGGCAAAAACCAACATATGCCGGCAGCATCTGATCTGACCCTCGCCCTGGTTATACAGCAGATGTATTTAGCTGGAATGGAAGAGATTAAGTGATTAACTGAACAAAACGCATAATCGTGGTTGCCTCTATGTGAAGCACCTGTCAGGATGTAATACCAACACTCTGAAAATGCACACAACCTGCCCCAGTATGTCAATACTTGAGTTGTTTTTCCATATTTTTTATTTTCTCATGCACTGCTTTGAAAAATCAGGCAGAATGCTAGCTTTGGAGAAAAAGTCTAAAGCTGGCCACAATCTACTGGAATGAACTCATTTGACTAATCAACTATCGGGTGAAATTTCTACTCTCTCAGGAAGCGTAGACCTGAAAACAATATGGTGATCCAAGGCGAATCACTAAGAAAATTAAAGGGGTAATACAGGACTTATGTCTTTAGGATTGCTCATTAAAGAGGTTCTCCAAGACTTTGGAAAAATTTCACGGAGGAAAGAAAAAACATGTACCTACCTTTAAAATGCCCAGCGCCGCTGTTCTGCTTCCCTGTGGGCCTGCAGCCATTTATGGTACATGTGAACACAGCAAGCTGCAGCAGTCACAGGACAGATGAAAGTGATGTCATCCATATAGAAACAGCATGGATAGGTGAATTGTCACAGGACATATGGACATTTTAAATTTAAGTATGGTTCTCTTTTTTTTACTACCCCCTTTTTACAAAAACTTGGAGAACCCCTTTAATATAAGATCCATGGGCATTCTACTCTTAACGGACTGAAAGGGCTGCAGTGCCATGTCCTTTATTTTTTACCAGGCACAGGTCCATACTTCAGTTGCTTCCAACTGCATTCACTGTGACAGTTACAGGGAGTGAGCTTCAGCTGAAAGGACACACCCGCTGAACTGCAGCAGAAGGGACTCTTTCCCGAGAAAGGATACGTCCTCTGCACTGCCAGCTTGAAGAAAATCATCCAGTGCAACTAGAATGAAAGGGGGAGCTCTGGATCCATATCAAGTACAAGGCTGGTTCTAGCTAAAGAGATTATGTACTATATGATGTCCGATTTTCGTTTTCATATTAATCGGACAACTTAACAGTTAGTGTAGGTAGATCCAGGGAAGGAACCAGGTGTATTTCTGTGGGGGTTGTCTAGGACGTTAGGGTATGGCCCAGTAATGGTGCATGTAGTTCTCACACTAAAAAGGCCTATTATGGTATTTCAATATTAACATACCCCGGACAGGTCATTGAGACATATCAAAAGTTTTGATTGTTGGGGATCTGAGTGTGAAGACCCCCACTGAACCCTAGAACGATTAGAGGGGAGCTCGTACAACACGTTCTCTCTGCAGAGGATGGAATTGAGATGGGTGCTTCTCTCTTCTCATTCTAGCGACTGGTGGGGGTCTTCGCTCTCAGACCCCCTACAATCAAAAGCTTTGCTATGTCTCTATGACATAAGTTTTTTGAAAACTCAGTGACCCTCAAGTTTGCCCTGGCAGGACAACCTTTCAATCAAGAGATTACTTTTGGTGCATTTACTCCAAAGTGCGCAAACTCTTTAAAGAGATACAGATATCCTCTGCCCTATAAACTGGCCATAAACACTGTAAACTATATCCTGGCTGTAGAAGGCCACGATTAATAGAATAGCTGGATCCATGAGTGAGAACAATTATGGGGCTTGCTTCAAATTTCTAGGCTATACTTAACGAAACACAATCTTGTGTGAAAATACCAATTGAAAAGAACTAATTGTAACAGATATATTTCATGCATGTCCTTTTAATGCCCCTTTCCTGCCTAAAGGGAAAAAAATAAATAAATTTTGGTCCCACACTGAACAGAGGGGTGTGCACCCAAGGTTCCACTTAGAGTTAAAGGACCCAGCCGTTTGCTATGACTCAACTATGAACATGCCCAATCCGGATTTCCCCCATTCTGCCTTTGAGAGAGGTAAAGGGGTATTCCGTTTATGGGAAGTTATTCCACATCCACAGGATAGGGGATAACTATTAGATTGGTGGAGGTCCTACTGCTGGTACCCCCAAAGATCACAAGAACAGGGACCCTATACCCTGTGGAGTGCCCCCCTCCACAATCATTTCTATGGGAGTTCTGGGATTAGCCAAGTACAGCGCTCATCTGTCTGTAGAACTTCCACAGAAATGGAGAGGCTGTGCTCATGCCAGACCAGCCACTCTTCGTTTCGGGGACAATCTTCTGTCCAGAAACAATTTTGGTGTCCACATCAACGGTGCTTTCACCTGATGAATAAGCGTTTCCTCAAGAACAAGCATTCATACGATCAACTGTTGGCCTGCATAAAAGGACCTTTAGAAGAAGAACATACACAGAAGTTCATCAGCGGTCCAGCCAGCTTATCTTATGGGCACTTTTAGTGGCAAATATAGAGCATTAGCTTGTTGTGGGTATGCATCCAACTGTAAAAGGAGTACAACTTAACCCCTTGACGAGATGTGCTGTACATGGCTCTTTAAAGGGAACCTGTCATTAACTTCATGCTGACCTCACTGAGGGCAGTATAAATTAGTGACAGAAATGCTGATGTCAGCGGTGTGTCACTGAGGAGCTAAAGGTAAGTGGTTTCCAAGAACCAGCATCATAACTATTGCAGCACAGGCCTGGAAAAGAGTTCAAATTCAGAATCTCCTGCTCTCACCCATCTGCTGATGATTGGCAGTTCTCTCCTAGAGAGAAAGGGAGAAAACTAGGTAGAAGACTGTCAGTCATCAGCAGGTGGGCAGGAATTCATGAATAACCAGGACTCTTCTCAGGTGGCTGTGACTTTTTTCCAGCCCTGTGCTGCAATGATTGTGATGTTGGTTCTCGGCAACCACTTACTTATAACTTTTAAATGACAGACGGCTGATATCAACTTACCTGTCTTTACTTTATGCTGCCGTTAGTATGGACAGCATAAAGTTGATGACAGGTTCCCTTTAAAGATCAGAGGAGTGGGCACCATAGCTGCTGGGTGCCTGCTGTTTTACACAGAGGGCACCTGGGTTAAAAATGTCTGTGATCCGCGTTATTGCAAACCCGCAGATGTCATGGCCAATCGTGGCCACAGCATTGAAGATGGTGAGATTGGAAAAGCCGTACCTTGGAGGCGATAGGCCTGGTAGCCTTGTACAGGCCCCAGCCTATAGCAAGTATATTCCAATGTGGACCAGCAAATGGTAGTAAAGTGTTGAAATATAATAAACTTCTCATAAACTAATGTATTAAATCACATTAGATGCAGCGATACACACCCTAATGAAATCACGTCCCCCCCCCCCCCCAGGAGTTTTTTTTATTCTTTTCTTTAAAGGGAACTTGTCATGTGGATATTTCATTATAATCTAATTATATACAATCATTAACTACTAAAAAGTGCCTTCGGTGTATTCACTTACTGGTGTGACAGATGGTTACCTCATAATATACACAAAGATGCCACATGCTAATGAGCTGATTCGAGTCCAGCGTGATGTCATTGAGTCCAGCGTATATTTAATTCAGAGATATAGCCACTCCCCTGCCCACCTGCTGCTGATTCATATGGAAAAAACTGTAAATCAGCAGCAGGTAGGCGGGGAGAGTCAGGAGCTCATGAATATTCAGGACTCATCATTATCAGCTGGAGCTTTTCAATACAAGATGTTGGCAGATTGACTGGGTCAATTAAAGAAAGTGAGCCAGCATTGTGCTAAGAGAATCAGTCACTTATTTATGTTGCCCTTAGTTAGGACACCATAAAACTGGTGACAGGTTCCCTTTAAGTTTTTTTCATCACATATTAACAGTCTATGTAAAACAGATTAATGGTTTTCTGGTTATGACTAGAGATGAACGAATTTAATATTTTGAAATTCGTTCACACTTCGTTTGGTGGTGAAAGGTGAATTGAGTTATGGATTCCGTTACCACGGACCGTAATGCAATTCTATGACGGAATGCCTTCAGAGGCATTCAGTCATAGAATTGCACTATGGCCCGTGGTAACGGAATCCGTAACTCAATTCACCTTTCACCAAACGAAGTGTGAACGAATTTCATAAGTGGAAAAATCGCTTATCTCTAGTTATGACTTATTGAAGTCACTCCATGTGTTATACTTCCTTGCCCAGGCTTTTAATATTGATGACCTGTCCTCAGGATAAGTCATCAATATCAGATCGGCTGGGGTCCGAAACCCGACGATCAGCTGTATGAGGAGGTGAAGCGCACTGAATGAGGGTAGCTTTATTGTTCACGTATGTCCTGTCAGCACTAGTTTCTGTAAAGTTGTCCCGTTATGTCTCTGAACTCCCCACATACACACTCCGCAGGGGGTGTGGGCACTTTATAAAAGCCGAATTTACATGGCCCGATTATCTGGAAAGAGCATTCCTATAAACGCTCTCAAGAATCCGCCTGTGTAAAGGAGGAGCATATCACTCGAAGGATCGAAATGCTCGTTCTTTGAATGAAATGATCCCGAGATATGTACCCCAAAGTCATTGCTCCTAGGAAGCAGATCATGCGGTCTAGACAGCGCTCTGCGGCCCAGGAACAATGATTTAGGCTGGGTTCACATAGAATTATGACACCCCACCGGGATTTCCTACAGAGGTATAGGTTGGAATACCCCAGAGTCAGTCAAAATTATGCCACGATATGTACATAGTCTTGAACGAGGCAGTCTTTGGACTCTTTACCTGACTTTTATTCCAGTTTTTCTTCAACGGACAGAATAGGGCAGTCTATTACACCGTACTGTCCAGTGAAAAATCTGGCCCGTTGGCAGCACTGCTTGGGACAACTGGGAATGTGCTGCCGGTTGGGGTGAAGGCTCTTTGAACAAGCATCAACGGACTTGTTTCATCATTCGGCACTCGTTATGGCCTCACATCCATTGTCTAGGAGGTTGCTAACAAATGGGAATGTCTATTTCTGGCAGAATTCTAGTAAAAAAAAACTGAGACTCTGAAGATTACAAGTTAGAGTAGGTTCACACTTGTGAGCGGCCTAGACGGATACTGCCGTTCACCGTCAGATCCCATTGACTATAATAGGATCCGGCGGTAATCCAGCTGGTTTCCGTCTCAGCTGGACAAGAACCATTGCGCTTAACCCAAACGTGAACCTAAATCACTGCAAAAGGTGCACCACAATGATATGCAACTGACAATACTGGCTAATCCCTCAGGCTGAGGTAAAAATTGAGACTTTAGCCAATGTATTCCAGTCAGGAACACATCAGAGCCCCTTTGCACCACCGTCAAGGTATCTCGGTATGTTCTACCACTAGACCAGCGGTCCCCAACCACCGGGCCGCGGCCCAGGACCAGGCCGTGGAGGATTGTTAGCCGGGCCGCGGCGATCAGGGCAGTCTTTAACTCTGTATTATGGAAGCGCTTCATTAGTACAGAAGGACCAGGGAGCGGTGAAGGATCTGTACTCACCGCTTCCTGGTCCTCGGCTCGGCTATGCATGGCTGCGCACAGCAGAATGAAGAGGATCGCGATGGTGACCAGGAGCAGGAGAGGTAAGTGTTTTTTTATTTTATTTGCACTGATGGCTGACATGGGGGGCTTATGGGCTGGCTGACATGGGGGGCTTATGGGCTGGCTGACATGGGGGGCTTATGGGCTGGCTGACATGGGGGGAAGCTTATGGCTGACATGTGGAGCTAATGGGGGGGGGGGCTTATGGCTGACATGTGGGGCTAATAGGTGGGGCTTATGGCTGACATGAAGGGCTAATGGGGGGGCTTATGGCTGACATGAAGGGCTAATGGGGGGGGCTTATGGCTGACATGAAGGGCTAATGGGGGGGGCTTATGGCTGACATGAAGGGCTAATGGGGGGGGCTTATGGCTGACATGAAGGGCTAATGGGGGGGGGCTTATGGCTGACATGAAGGGCTAATGGGGGGCTTATGGCTGACATGAAGGGCTAATGGGGGGCTTATGGCTGACATGAAGGGCTAATGGGGGGGGCTTATGGCTGACATGAAGGGCTAATGGGGGGCTTATGGCTGACATGAAGGGCTAATGGGGGGCTTATGGCTGACATGAAGGGCTAATGGGGGGCTTATGGCTGACATGAAGGGCTAATGGGGGGCTTATGGCTGACATGAAGGGCTAATGGGGGGCTTATGGCTGACATGAAGGGCTAATGGGGGGCTTATGGCTGACATGAAGGGCTAATGGGGGCTTATGGCCGACATGAGGGGCTAATGGGGGGCTTATGGCCGACATGAGGGGCTAATGGGGGGCTTATGGCCGACATGAGGGGCTAATGGGGGGCTTATGGCCGACATGAGGGGCTAATGGGGGGCTTATGGCCGACATGAGGGGCTAATGGGGGGCTTATGGCCGACATGAGGGGCTAATGGGGGGCTTATGGATGACATGAGGGGCTAATGGGGGGCTTATGGCTGACATTGGGGGCTGATAGATGGCTAAAGGTTTGGTGGTTGATCTGAGCCATTGGGGGTCTAATCTGAGGTCTGATTAACATTGGGGGTCTGATTGCTGGTCTGACCTGAGGTGTAATGAAAAATATTTTTTTCTTATTGTTCTCCTCTAAAACCTAGGTGCGTCTTATAGGGCGAAAAATATGGTACAGTGCAGCAGAGACCATAGTCAGTTTATATAGTCATTATATAGTGTTATATATTTTAATATGCACATTTGTGTTTTGTTATGCGCGTGAATCAGTCGGTCCCGCCCACCCCCTCCCCCCAACCGGTCCCTGGGAAAATCGTCTTGCATGAAACCGGTCCTTGGTGCAAAAAAGGTTGGGGACCACTGCACTAGACTACCTATGGTGTGTGAAGACGGCCTGAGAGGTGCCAAGATACAACTTACAGCCAAGCTCCCACATACCTCCATAGTGAGATCACCAATTGCATTTGTATATTTTCATCCACACACTACTCCATCTTGTGTAGGATGCCTTTGTGGTACATATGGTCCACTGCCGACATCCTCCATTGTATGCATTTTTGCTGGGGATTGCCGCTAGCAACAGATCACATGCGGAGGAATTGCTCCCCGGTTATAAACACGCTACAGTGTTTGGGGTTTCCTCCCATTTAGGCCACTTTACTTTAGTGATTTTTCAAACATGAACCTACCCTAAAATGTACACTACAGATAAATGGAACCATTAATGAGAAATTTAAGGCGGCTGTTCAGGATTCTGACTTATCTGCCTAAAAAACCCTAAGTAAGGATTGGTGGCTGCAGTCACATAGCATTAACATGAAGTAATGTCAAGTGACTGCGCTGTCCAGCCATGGCAGGCTGTGGTCACGTTTGGCTCAATGATTTAGCGGCCTACAGCAGCCGTTGTATGCAATGGTTTCATCTGAAGGAGTCTGCCAGGAAAAAAAATCTTCTAGAATCATTACTTATATCATTTTGCCATAAGAAGGCACAATATGGCTGTGTATGAACTACAACAATTCAGACTCTGGGCAGATGAGTTCTTCTCTGCAGTGGGTGCTCCTTATGGATAATAGACTGACACGATCCTTCCGGCGTTATGTTGGCAACCGTTCTAACTCCCATCTCAAACGCTTCCCAAGAGGATAGCTGTAGGCAACACTTCCTTGCTTGGCCATTTCATATGGAGCTCTGCCAAAGCGCTTACCTACATTTTGGCAGTGAGTCTAACACATTTGATTTACTTAGAGATATGGGCATTTGTCGGTTTAGTAGTGGGTGGCCATTTTTTTTTTAACAGGAAATGAGTTGATATCCATAAATTCCATCAAAAACAATTCAATGACTACCCAAGAAGCTAGTTCAAAGTTGTCAACCAAAATGGCTGCTCTTCATTGCAAAAAGGTCTACCACAGCAAATATTCACATACTTGTCAAATTCAGAATTATGACTAAGGTAGTTAGCACAAGTCATTAAGGCTCTGGCTCGGATCAGGAAACACGTCCTGCGTGTCAGCTGCGTCTTCCATACCTGAACTGACTGCATCATAAATCACTACGATGATCTTAGTTTGGGTCAAAAGAAACATCCTTGGTTCAGATGTGGCCAACACATAGGTGTTTCCCACACCAATTGAGGTTGTGTGCATAAGCTCTTACTGTCTGAGTTGTGAAGGGTCCACCTGACTACTGGACGTTTTGGGCTATCGTCTGCTGGATCCTGAGTAATCCAATCAATCAACCAGAGGCTGCATTAGCAAAAGTGGATCTCCTAAATGGACAATCCCTTTAATTTTACAGAAATAAAAGATCTGGACACTGTTCTAAAAATGGAGAAATAAGACATTACAATAAAAATAGGTGTGATATTGCATCACCAGAACGTGACTGTCAATGTGACGTTTCATTGATATTGATGCCACAGCATCAAAGCCCGATCAATCAGCTACTGCCAGACTAAAATGGCAGATCATGGAGGGGGAAAAAAAAACAACAGTGGGCTTACAGTGTCAAATGACCTGCTGATCATGCTATACACCGAGTTTGAGCTGACAACGGATGGAAAAAAACAAAACAAAAAAAAAAACTGACATCACATTTTTGGAAAACAATAGTCCACCATTGCCATCCCAAACATTCTTGTGTAATTCTTAACAGACAGTCGAGCAGCTTTTCTCTTATGTGTAAGGGCAACTTAGACAAGGAGCAGCGTCACAGGTTTGCCTACTCAATTTTAAACCCTTAGATCTCAAACAATTTAAATAATCAAGAACTTTTTACAACTTTGTATAAATGAATACTTCAATTAACTATACGAAACTTTGTAATATACCTTAAACAAATTTATTTTTCTCCAGTTATCAGCTGTCCAAAACGAACTATGAAATTTCTGTTCAATCTCCAGATGGACAAGCTCACGGAAAAATCAGATTACAGACATGACATACTAAGAGACTGCACTAAATAGGCAGCTTCTGTGTCAGCCTAAGTGCTTTATTCACATCCATACGGGTCAGTACTGCTCTATAATGTCCTCCATTAGCTCTCCTGACTATCATAGGAATTTATTATAGGAAGTTACTGACAGTATCAAATCACTATGATTCAGTCAGTTGGGGTCAGAAAAGCTGTGGTTGACACATGGACCGCATTTCCTTGATCAAGCACATTCATGTCAATCAGCCCTTAGGAAGCAGTCTCCTCTTCCACCTGTTGGCAGTGGACAGGAGACGCTAAAAATGCCACATACAAGTCATATAATGGACAAAAATAGTGTAATTCCTCATATACTCACATTGTAAGGCTACATGCACACAACCGTATGTGTTTTGCAGTCCGCAAATTGCGGATGCGCAAAAAAATAATAACGATGACATCCGTATGCCATCCATTTTTTTGCGGATCCATTGTAACAATGCCTAAAACGGACAAGACTAAAACATGTTCCTTTTTTTGCGGGGCTACGGAACGGACATACTGATGCGGACAGCACACGATGTGCTGTCCGCATTTTTTGCGGACCCATTGAAATGAATGGGTCCGCATCCTATCAGCAAAAAAAAAAGAACGGAACGGACACGGAAACAAACAACGTTCGTGTGCATGTAGCCTAAGATTGATTAATGCAAAAGTGTTGATACACTTTAAGAACAATGGGGGCCACTACTGATCAAGACTGACATTTTCTACAACCGTTTTGATATCCCCCCCCATCCACCGGAAGTGGCCCTTATTTACAATGAGGCACCCACCTAGTCATAAACTAAGCACATCCTTCAGCAGTCTGCGTGCCAAGAATGAGATCAACTCTGGCATAGATTTCAATCTCTTGCGTCTGAAAACTGGTGTAAACTATGGAAATTCTGCCCTTTTCAGAAGTGGCAAGTGTGGTACATAAAAACGGCCATTTCAGCAAAAGAAAATTACGCAAATGACGTTTCAAAAGCTGCAATCTCAGGGTTTGCAACCTTTGTAGAAGATTTGTACCTATGACACTGGCTGACCTGTTACATGTGCACTTGGCAGCTGAAGACATCTGTGTTGGTCCCATTGCTCCAAAAAAATGAAGTTTTAATCTATGCAAATGAGCATCTAGTAGCAAGGGGGGTGTTGCCGTTACACCTAGAGGTTCTGCAATTAAATTTTCACTACTTGGTCAAAGTGGAGAGGGGGGTGGCAATTACAGAGCAGAGCCTCTACATGAAAGGGCAACGCCCCCATTGCTCCTAAAGACTCATTTACATATGTTAGAACTTCAATTTTCTCTGACCAACACAGATGCCTTCAGCTGCCAAGGCTTGACTTATTATGGGAAACCAACCTGTTTCACAATTTAGGATTAACTGGAAGCATTTTCTGACTGTTGCCAATATTGCCCAGCCACGTCTGAAAAGAACATTACACACAAATGCCATAATACTATTTGTAAGGGCTCGTGCACACAGCCGTTGCCCGTCCCGCAATAAGCGGGCAACAACTGTGTGCACCCTGCAATCGGGTCCGCAATCCAGGAGATGCGGTGCGGAACGGAGGCACGGATCGGAAGCCCACTGAAGCACTACAGAATGCTTCCATGGGTTTTCTGTCCGTGCCTCAGCACCGCAAAAAAAAAAACAAAAAAAAAACGCTTGCACTACTTTTTTGCGTTGCGGACTGTTGGTAGCAGATCGCGGACCCCATGTAAGAGGAACTTCAGGATAGGTTATCAATATGAGATTTGGAGGGGGGATTGGGCGACGACACTCCTGACCCCCGGCAATCAGCTGCTGGAAACGGTAGACAGACTCAGAAGCAGAAGGCTCCATCCACTCTGTAGTGGCCAAGTCGGCAGCTGATCCCCCCCCATTCTGCTTCTGTCCGCCGTGACCTACATTTGATCGGTGAGGTGCTTGGAGTCAGAACCCCACCGATCTGATATTAAAAGGGTTTTCCACAACTTTAATATTGATAACCAGCTGACTGGCGGGGGTCCTGTACACGGTCATCCATAACTGCAGGCTGGAAACCCCCGTTAACACCCCACAGCACTGCTAGGACCACCCAGCAGAGGATGATGACAATATGACATTTAACCATAAGCTGAGGGCCTGTCACCTGAAGTACAGTCTGGCTGCACATGGGAGCTGTACCAAGTCCCACTGCCACTTATAGCCTGGGAAGAGTACCCGAGCTATTTATATGAGCGCAGGGCAGGCGTGCAGAGTGCCAGCCAAGCACGGGAGGCTCGCCAAGGCCTAGTCAGGAGACGGAGGCGCCTACAAGGCAGTCGGCCGCCGGCGCACCCACATGGCGAGCACACGCGGCGACAGTCGCGCTCTCTCCGGCAGGGCCCGTGTGCACGGTGCAGACAGGCGCTCAGGCCTAGGTACAGCGACCCACGTTGCCTGTCTGCAGAGGAATGCTGGGTAGCCGAGGTGGGCGGGGCCTGAAGAACGTTGGACCGTGAACGCTCCAAAATGGAACGTTGGACTCTGGGCGTTCTTGAATGGAACGGTCCATTAGAAAACGTTCTTTTGGCCCACACGAGTGGTACGTCCCACAGCGGACCCCTGCGATTAACCCCTCCGCCGCCAGCAGCACGGTTTCACACTCCACCCACATGGCGTCACACGCATTGGAATGGGGACCCATCGAAGGTCTGGGGGTGCTGGTAAGGAGCCAGCTATCCTCCACCCACCTCCCAGGCCAGACTGCAGTGTCATCAAAGGGTGGACTGGGTAATGGACACCCCACCTCCTCCCCCTCGACCAGTCACCGCCCCCCATATCTCCCGTGTCACAAGCCTGGGGGGGGGGGGACAAGCAGGTGACCTTATAAGCGCCTCAATAATTCATACAAAGTCAAACATAATGACCCCCCAAAAAAATTACATTTCAAAAAAAAAAAAAAAAAAAAAGCCGCTCATGACAAGCACATGGCCCAGGAGAGCCCCTGGCAGCACCGCCCGCAAACAAGTAAAGTCCAGAACATGGCACCCTGCAGCCGCGATCAGCGTGCCCGTGCAGAGATCGGTGCACCCCCCAGCACAAGGCGATCACCCACCTGCGGAGATCTGTCCGTTCACCGGCCCCCCGGGGCCCCCATTGCCTTTGATCCAGGGGTTCACCTTGGGCGGTGGAGCTTCCACAAACTCCTTGCGCCCCGGCCCATCATCGCCGTCCTGCCCGTGCTCTGCTTTGCCTCCCTCCGACCGTCTCTCCTCCGCGTCCGGTGGTGGCTGCTGCTGCAGGGGCGGCGGTGGCATAAGCGGAGCCTCTACCTGAGTCGCCATCTCCCTTGCCCACCACCACCCGGGCGGGGATCAGCGCTCCGACCAGCCGGGCTTCCCTCTCTGCACGGATCACGTAAGGATAAGAGGAGGAGATCGCTGGACACCGGACGCTCGATCACCGGGCGGAATCCCGAGGCTATCGCCGCAATATGGAAGCCAAGGAAGACCACGCGATGGGCTGTGCGGGGACGCGCTCTGAGACACGCCGACGTGCGCGCTCCCGCCGGGCCCGTGGGGAGGAGGGAAGGGGGCGGGGATCTGGGCTGAGGGTCAGCTGGAGCCCCATTCTTGCCTCGTCCGCGCTTTGTCCTGCTGAGACTTGTAGTCCATGAAGCAGTGGTCTCTTACAACCCCCAGCGTAAAGTGCCAAGGCATGCTGGGAGTTGTAGTTTCTGGAGAACATTGCACTGTGTCAGGGGTTTCCAGATAAGTAGCCATTGATAGGAATCTGTTCACATGTGCGGTAGGGTATTTTTTTTCTGGAGGGTGAAACATATAGACCTATAGGAACTTTACATGTGACCTTCATCCAAGTTCTCAGCAGCTCTGGTTAATGGAGAGGGGTTGAGAAGACCCCCGCAGTGACAACCTGAAATGATGGTGTGAGACCAGGACAGTAGATCTACAGTCAGGCTGGAACTAGATCACCCTGAGGCTGCATTCACGCAACCAACTGTATGTATTTTGCAATCCACAAAATGCGGATCTGCAAAAAATACGGATGACGTCCATTTTTTTTGGAGGGGGGGGGGGGGTCCGTTGTAACACTGCCTATCCTTGTCCTCAAAATGAAGAAGAATAGGACATGTTCTATCTTTTTTGCGAGGCTACAGAACAGACATACAGATACAGATGGTGTGCTGTCCGCATTTTTTTGCAGCCTCATTGAAATTAATTATACATCCGTTTTGCAAAAAATGTGGATCAGATGCAGCACAAAAATACGGTCGTATGATTGGGGCCCTATGCTGTGAGTCGAGGACAAGTAGACCCACAGTCAGGCTGGAAGTAGATCACTATGATGCTGTGAGTCCAGAACATTAGATCCACCGTTGGGCGGGAACTAGATCACTATGATGCTGTAAGTACAGGATAGTAGACTCATGTGTCAGATGGAACTAGATCACTATGATGCTGTGAGTCCAGGACAGTAGACCCATGGTTAGGTGGGAACTAGATCACTATGATGTTGTGAGTCCAGGACAGTAGACTCACGGTCAGACTGGAACTAGATCACTATAATGCTGTGAGTCCAGGACAGTAGACTCACGGTCAGACTGGGACTAGATCACCATGATTCTGTGAGTCTAGGATAGTAGATCCACGGTTGTACTGGAACTATTAGATCACCATGATGCTGTGACTCTAGGACAGTTGACCCATGGTTGTACTGGAACTATTAGATTGCTATGATGCTGTGAGTCGAGGACAAGTAGACCCATGGTCAGGCTGGAAGTAGATCACTATGATGCTGTGAGTCCAGGACAGTAGACCCACGGTTGTGCTGGAACTATTAGATTACTATGATGCTGTGAGTCCAGGACAGTAGACCCATGGTTAGGTGGGAACTAGATCACTATGATGCTGTGAGTCCAGGATAGTAGACCCATGGTTAGGTGGGAACTAGATCACTATGATGTTGTGAGTCCAGGACAGTAGACTCACGGTCAGACTGGAACTAGATCACTATGATGCTGTGAGTCCAGGACAGTAGACTCACGGTCAGACTGGGACTAGATCACCATGATTCTGTGAGTCTAGGATAGTAGATCCACGGTTGTACTGGAACTATTAGATTACTATGATGCTGTGAGTCGAGGACAAGTAGACCCATGGTCAGGCTGGAAGTAGATCACCATGATGCTGTGACTCTAGGACAGTTGACCCACGGTTGTACTGGAACTATTAGATTGCTATGATGCTGTGAGTCGAGGACAAGTAGACCCATGGTCAGGCTGGAAGTAGATCACTATGATGCTGTGAGTCCAGGACAGTAGACCCACGGTTGTGCTGGAACTATTAGATTACTATGATGCTGTGAGTCCAGGACAGTAGACCCATGGTTAGGTGGGAACTAGATCACTATGATGCTGTGAGTCCAGGACAGTAGACTCACGGTCAGACTGGAACTAGATCACTATGATGCTGTGAGTCCAGGACAGTAGACCCATGGTTAGGTGGGAACTAGATCACTATGATGCTGTGAGTCCAGGATAGTAGACCCATGGTCAGGCTGGAAGTAGATCACTATGATGCTGTGACTCTAGGACAGTAGACCCACGGTTTTTGTGGCATTTTTTGCACACTGTGGCCCAGATTTACTAATACTATAGGTAGGGGCAGACTGGGAACTAAAAGTGTCCCTGGAAAAAAAGAACATAAAAGGGCCCCCAAGCTGCAGGCGGGTCCATTTTGAAAAAAAGCAACATAATAGGCAGGGCCAACAGAAGTAGGAGGGCCAGCAATGCCATAGGGCAGAGCAATATACCTCCCCAGCTTAACCAAATACCACAGTGCAGCACAAAATACTGCGCCACAGTATTCAACTGCATAGCTGTCCTGAGGATGTCCATACAGTTGAATTCAGGAGGGACCTGCAGCTGCTGGCCAGGTGAGTAGGAGAGAATCAGATCATTATGTACCAAGCTTGTGGCGGTGAGGAGGGTTTAAGTGCGGATCTGCAAAAAAACAGATGACATCCGTATGCCATCCGTTTTTTTTTGCGGATCCATTGTAACAATGCCTAAAACGGACAAGAATAGGACATGTTCTATTTTTTTTGCGGGGCTACGGAACGGACATACTGATGCGGACAGCACACGGTGTGCTGTCCGCAATTTTTGCGGACCCATTGAAATGAATGGGTCCACATCCTATCCGCAAAAAAAGCGGAACGGACACGGAAGTAAACATTCGTGTGCATGTAGTCTACACTCACCTACAGAATTATTAGGAACACCATACTAATACGGTGTTGGACCCCCTTTTGCCTTCAGAACTGCCTTAATTCTACGTGGCATTGATTCAACAAGGTGCTGATAGCATTCTTTAGAAATGTTGGCCCATATTGATAGGATAGCATCTTGCAGTTGATGGAGATTTGAGGGATGCACACCCAGGGCACGAAGCTCCCATTCCACCACATCCCAAAGATGCTCTATTGGGTTGAGATCTGGTGACTGTGGGGGCCATTTTAGTACAGTGAACTCATTGTCATGTTCAAGAAACCAATTTGAAATGATTCGAGCTTTGTGACATGGTGCATTATCCTGCTGGAAGTAGCCATCAGAGGATGGATACATGTTCTCATTCTGTTTACGCCAAATTCGGACTCTACCATTTGAATGTCTCAACAGAAATCGAGACTCATCAGACCAGGCAACATTTTTCCAGTCTTCAACAGTCCAATTTTGGTGAGCTCGTGCAAATTGTAGCCTCTTTTTCCTATTTGTAGTGGAGATGAGTGGTACCCGGTGGGGTCTTCTGCTGTTGTAGCCCATCCGCCTCAAGGTTGTGCGTGTTGTGGCTTCACAAATGCTTTGCTGCATACCTCGGTTGTAACGAGTGGTTATTTCAGTCAACGTTGCTCTTCTATCAGCTTGAATCAGTCGGCCCATTCTCCTCTGACCTCTAGCATCCACAAGGCATTTTTGCCCACAGGACTGCCGCATACTGGATGTTTTTCCCTTTTCACACCATTCTTTGTAAACCCTAGAAATGGTTGTGCGTGAAAATCCCAGTAACTGAGCAGATTGTGAAATACTCAGACCGGCCCGTCTGGCACCAACAACCATGCCATGCTCAAAATTGCTTAAATCACCTTTCTTTCCCATTCTGACATTCAGTTTGGAGTTCAGGAGATTGTCTTGACCAGGACCACCCCCCTAAATGCATTGAAGCAACTGCCATGTGATTGGTTGACTAGATAATTTCATTAATGAGAAATAGAACAGGTGTTCCTAATAATTCTTTAGGTAAGTGTAAGACAGATTTTTACGCCCAAATTATGGCATTATTTTGATGCAAAACAGTGTATATTTGGCCCTGCCCACCAAGCTCCAAAAAAATGCCAAGAGCTCCAGCATGCAACGTTTAAAAAAAAAACAAAAAAAAAAACACAACTTAATGAACAAAAATGTCAGTGCCAAAAAAATAAAAATAAAATGCTTGTGTGTCCTGGGTTTTATATTTTCATAAATGTTCACCTGACATCTAGAGATGGCATCCTACCCCAAAGAAGAAGGCAAAAAGCACCACAAAAAATAAAAAAATGCAGAAAATACCAGGATAGAACCTAAGTGTGAATACAGCCTTGGGGTGAATTCACACATAAGGCCTGATTTATCATAGACCGGCGGTGTACGCCAGTCTATGATAACCCTATGTGTTGCCAGAGGCTGCACCCAATTTAGGCCTAGTTGTAAATTAGGCGCAGCCTTTGTCAGTCCATGTGCCAGAACCAGGGGTGCGCTTAGCCATTCTGCTGCCTGAGGCGAAAACTTAAACAGCGCCCCCTCCCCAATGCCAATTTCTTAACCTAACCCCTTCCCTTCAGCCCATGGCCCTTCAGCTGCCCCTCCTCTTGCCCCTACCTGGTGCTGCCTGAGGCGATCGCCTCACCTTGCCTCATTGGTGGTGCACCCCTGGCCAAAACTGCAATTTATGCTAAGCGTAAAAGAAGATAAATGTGGTGGGGCCACTTGCCAGAAAATTGGCAAAAATGTAAATTATGCCCACTGATTTTAGTGCCATTTTTCAGCACTGCGTTTCTTGTGACATTTTTGTACATGCAGTTTTTGCTGAAAAGATGCAAGCTTCAGCTGTTAGCTGAAAGCGTAGGGGAAATATGAAATGCAGCAAGGTTAAAGGGAACCTGTCACCAGGATTTTGTGTATAGAGCTGAGGACATGGGTTGCTAGATGGCCACTAGCACATCCCCAATACCCAGTCCCCATAGCTCTGTGTGCTTTTATTGTGTAAAAAAAACTCGATTTGATACATATGCAAATGAACCTTAGATGTGTCCTGTACCTGAGATGAGTCCAGCGTGAATGCGCCCAGCACCGCCCCGCATCCTCAGAATCTCCTCCTTGCTCCCCGACGTCAGAAAGCCAGAGCGCCGTAATCTCACGATGCGTGAGCTAGCGCATGCACAGTTCGTTCCCTGAGGCTGATGCCAGCACAGGGAAGGAACACTATCACGACACTGCGCATGCACTAGCTCGCGCATCGCGAGATTACGGCGCTCTAGCTTTCTGTCGTCGGGGAGCAAAGAGGAGATTCTGAGGATACGGGGCGGTGCTGGGCTCCTTCACCCTGGACTCATCTCAGGTACAGGACACATCTCAGGTTAATTTGCATATGTATCAAATTGGTTTTTTACACAATAAAAGCACATAGAGCTATGGGGACTGGGTATTGCGGATGTGCTAGCGGCCATCTAGCAACCCATGTCCTCAGCTCTATTCCCAAAATCCTGGTGACAGGTTCCCTTTAAAGAGGTTGTCCAGGCTTTTTCTATTGATGACCTATCCTCAGGATTGGTCATCAATATCAGATTGGCGGAGGTCTGACACCCGGCACCCCTGCAGATCAGCTGTTTGAGGAGACGGCGTGCAGTAGGCACCTGCCGTCCACCTTCTCTCTTCCTGTCCGCTGCTGTCCCATAGATATACAGTACCTTCACACTGGCCAATGGAAACTGCACAGGGAACGAACAATCATTACAGTGATCATTCATCCCCCATACAGTTTACGTTATGTCAGTAGTGTATCCCTTGTTTTTTCCAATTTAGGCTACTTTCACACTTGCGGCAGAGAGATCCGGCAAGCAGTTCCGTCGCCGGAACTGCCTGCCGGATCAGGCAAAATGTATGCTAACTGATGGCATTAGTAAGACTGATCAGGATCCTGATCAGTCTTAAAAATGCCTGATCAGTCGAAAAAATGCATTGAAATGCCGGATCCGTCTTTCCGGTGTCATCCGGCAAAAACGGATCCGGCATTTATTTTTTCACCTTTTTTTCAGTCTGCGCATGCGCATACCGGAAGGACGGATCCGGCATTCCGGTATTCTGAATGCCGGATCCGGCACTAATACATTCCTATGGGAAAAAATGCCTGATCCGGCGTTCAGGCAAGTCTTCAGTTTTTTTAGCCGGAGATAAAACCGTAGCATGCTACGGTTTTCTCTTTTGCCTGATCAGTCAAAACGACTGAACTGAAGACATCCTGATGCATCCTGAACGGATTACTCTCCATTCAGAATGCATGGGGACATACCTGATCAGTTCTTTTCCGGTATAGAGCCCCTGTGACGGAACTCTATGCCGGAAAAGAACAACGCAAGTGTGAAAGTAGCCTTAGGCCTCTTTCACACTTGCGTTGTTGGGATCCGGCATGCACTTCCGTTGCCGGAGGTGCCTGCCGGATCCGTAACAACGCAAGTGTACTGAAAGCATTTGAAGACGGAACCGTCTTCCAAATGCTTTCAGTGTTACTATGGCACCCAGGACGCTATTAAAGTCCTGATTGCCATAGTAGGAGCAGGGAGCGGGGGAGCGGTATACTTACAGTCCGTGCGGCTCCCCGGGCGCTCCAGAATGACGTCAGAGCGCCCCATGCGCATGGATGACGTGATCCATGTGATCACGTGATCCATGCGCTTGGGGCGCCCTGACGTCACTCTGGAGCGCCCGGGGAGCCGCACGGACGGTAAGTATGCTGCTCCCCTGCTCCCCGCTACACTTACCATGGCTGTCAGGACTTTAGCGTCCCGGCAGCCATGGTAACTATTCAGAAAAAGCTAAACGTCGGGTCCGGCAATGCGCCGAAACGACGTTTAGCTTAAGGCCGGATCCGGATCAATGCCTTTCAATGGGCATTGATCCCGGATCCGGCCTTGCGGCAAGCCTTCAGGATTTTTGGCCGGAGCAAAAAGCGCAGCATGCTGCGGTATTTTCTCCGGCCAAAAAACGTTCCGTACCGGAACTGAAGACATCCTGATGCATCCTGAACGGATTACTCTCCATTCAGAATGCATTAGGATAATCCTGATCAGTATTCTTCCGGCATAGAGTCCCGACGACGGAACTCTATGCCGGAAGACAATAACGCAAGTGTGAAAGAGCCCTAAGTTTTCAAAATCTCTGATTGTTGTCAGTGAAGTGAAACATTGTTTCCATCCGCTAGACGAAGCCTGCACAGATTTCAGCTCATTATAGTTATTTCAGCAGGTTTGTCACAATTGAATCTAGTCTAGACATTCCTGTGTAAGATTATAATTTTTACCTACTCCGATACATCCCCTGGGATGTAAGCGTTGTCAGAGGTGTCAGGCAGTGGCTTATCATTCCTCTCTCCAGTGAAGTAAGCATGTCTGTGTGGGAGTAGGAAGAGATAGCATTCAGCCTAACAAACTATGCAGGTATCTTTCCTGCGTTACATGCTCCTGCCACTAGGGGGACTGATCTATGTGGCCCTAGGGCCGTACGGACATTTTGGCATTTGTTGTATTTTACTGGATTTTATGTTGATTTACAAAATTCACCTTTCTATAATGAGGTTTAAAATATGCAACTTTAACAAATGCCCCCAGATCGTGACCCTGTGCTTTACCAGGTGGTAGCGCAACCCTCTTCACAGACTGTAGAAACTGGCACAGTGGAGTGGGTGTGTCGTGTGGGTAAAGCATAGAGACGGCTGGAGCAGGGTACGGCAGTGGCTGTCCTTGAGTGCCTTTCCAGAGAACCAGATGCTACAGTCTGCCATACCCTGCCTCTGCTTTTTCTATGTTCCTGCTGATACAGCCCATAGGTCTGTCAGTGCCACTGCACAGTACCAGTCACTGCTGTCTGCCATAGTCCTCTTTAGGTGTCCACATTTCAATTGAATGGCAATGAAGGTGGTTGTAGTCCTTACGGTGGCTAATCCTGATTTCAGGGCTCTCCTGGGCCGCATGAGCAGTGATAGGAGGGGTGCAACCCTTCTTCCCCTCATGGCACACCCTGGGCTTTTAGGGTTTGCCTGGTGGTGGTTAGGTGTCACAATGTAGGGGGAGGGGATGTACATAGCATGACAACAGAAGGAAAATGACCAGAAACTAGGCCTCATGGCTAGGGAAATGGAGACAGTCACCACCTAGGAAACCCTAAACCTAGCCCTAACTCCTGTCAGTATGAATAGACCCTAAAGGTGGGAATAATCATACACCAGAAACCTAGGCCCTAGTAACCCTGAATATCCCTAAGAGTAGTGACAGAGTCTGAGACCACTGGTTCCTTCCCAGATGAACAAACCATTGTCTCCCTGAGGCCTAGTAAACAACGAGCAAATGGGAACAACAAAATACAAAGGGAAGTACACTTATCGTCAATAGAAAATGGATGATCAGGAACTCAGATGAGGACCACATACCAGCTCTTCCAACTCCAGGCAGATAATATCAACCGCATGGTATGAAGTGTGAGTCCAGACTAAATAGAGGAGCAGTAATGACCACAAGCTATACCTGAGACAAGATGTGTGGTCATTACAAACAACAATACTGCAACAAGTGAAAATAGATATGCTGTCAGATAACCTACTGTGCAGCCAGTCTCTCAGATCTTCTAACCTTCTGTCACAGGAGGGACTGTGACAGTACCCCCCCCCCCCCTTCTACGGGTGACCTCTGGACACCCAGTACCGACCTTATCTGGATGAGCCCTGTAAAAAGCTTTCACAAGGCGACTGGCATTAACGTCGGCCGCTGGAACCCACATTCTCTCCTCTGGACAGTAACCCTTCCAGTGAACGTGAGTCCACTATCCTGGCGATCTGAAATTCAAGATTACCGTCCACCATGACAGGAGCAGGAGGCAAGGAGGACAGTTCAGCAGGTTCGACATATCTTTTCAGCAATGATTTGTGGAAAACATTATGAATTTTTAAAGCCTGCGGAAGTTCAAAACGAAAGGCTACCGGGTTAATAATGGCAGAGATCTGATATGGACCAATAAACCTTGGACCCAACTTTCATGAAGGTACCTTCAACTTAATGTTTCTTGTGGACAGCCACACAGAATCACCCACTCTCAGGTCCAGACCATTAATACGTCTCTTGTCAGCCATCCGTTTATACTTGTTGCCCATTTTTTTTTTATTATTTCGAATTTTCCGCCAAATAGATGACAAAGATAAGGAGAATCTTTCCTCTTCAGGTATACCAGAAGTCTTAGTACCAGAAAATGTGCCAAACTGTGGATGGAACCCATATGTCCCCTTATCAGGGGACTCCGCCTACGGTTATTTATGGTAAACTCGGCCAAAGAATAAAATAAAGACCACTCCTTATTCTCTGAGACAAAACATCTCAAATAAGTCTCCAGATTCTGGTTAGTGCGCTCAGTCTGTCCGTTCGACTGAGGATGAAAGGCCGAAGAGAAGGACAATTGTACCCCCAGAAAAGTACATAATGCCTTCCAGAATCTGGAAACAAACTGAGTCCCCCTATCAGACACCACATCAGAGGGAATACCATGTAGCTTAACTATGTTATTGACAAACACTTGTGCAAGAGTTTTAGCATTAGGTAGATCTGATAATACTATAAAGTGCAACATCTTGCTGAAGCGATCAACAACCACCAAAATCACAGTTTTTCCTGAGGAATTTGGCAGATTTGTGATAAAGTCCATGGATAAATGAGTCCAAGTTCGGGACGGAATGGACAACGGAAGTAGAGATCCTGAAGGCCGAGTATGTGTCACCTTAGCACGTGCACCAGTTCCACAAGCCGACACATAGCCCTCAACACATTTACGCAACCCCAGCCACCAGAATCTACGAGAAATGAGATCGACAGTGGATCTGCTCCCAGGGTGTCCTGTAAGTACTGAATAGTGATGTTCCTCGAACACCTTGTGTCGTAATTCAGAAGGAACAAACAACTTCCCCAGAGGACAGGAATCCGGTGCATCTCCCTGGGCCTCCCACACCTCTGCCCCAAGGTCGGGATAAAGGGCGGATATTACCACCCCTTCAGCCAATATTGGACCAGGATCTTCCAAATCACCCCTCCAGGAAAGCTATGCGACAAAGCATCCGTCTTGACGTTCTTAACCTCAGGGCGATAGGTGACAATGAAATTAAATCTGGTAAAAAAAACAACGACCATCTGGCCTGCCGTGGGTTCAGATGTTTAGCCGATTCCAGGTAAGCCAGATTTTTGTGATCGGTAATCACCGTAATCTGATGAATAGCTCCTTCCAACCAATGACGCCACTCCTCAAAAGCTAACTTAATGGGCAGAAACTCTCTATTACCCACGTCATAATTCCTTTCTGCAGCCAAGAGTTTCTTAGAGAAGAAAGCACATGGGCGCCATTTACTAGGTGAAGGACCCTTTCGACAAAACTGCTCCTACCCCTACGTCGGATGCGTCAACTTCCACAATGAATGGTTGCACCAGTATAGGAGCAGAAGCAAAACACTCCTTCACCACAGAAAAGGCTTGTAATGCCGCATCAGACCAGACTGAGACATTAGAACCTTTCTTAGTCATGTCCGTTAAAGGTTTGACCACAGTCGAGTAGTTCAAAATAAATTTACGGTAGTAGTTGGTGAACCACAAAAATCGCATAAGCGCTTTTAGATTTTCAGGTCAATCCCAGTCCAACACAGCACGTACCTTTTCAGGATCCATACGAAAACCTCAAGATGAGAGTAGGTAACCCAGGAATTGCACTTCCGGAACTGCAAATACATACTTCTCCATCTTAGCATACAATTTATTCTCTCTTAGGATCTGTAACACTTGTCTCACGTGATCCTGATGTGTCTCCATGTCAGGAGAATAAATTAGAATATAATCCAGATACACCACCACAAACCTGCCCACCAGATGATGAAAGATGTCTTTAATGAAATGTTGAAAAACCACAGGGGCATTGGTCAACCCAAAAGGCATGATCATATTCTCAAAATGACCTTCAGGGGTATTAAAGGCCGTCTTTCATTCGTCCCTCTCCTTGATCCTTACCAGATTATATGCCCCCCTCAAATCCAGTTTAGAGAACACCTAGGTACCAACAATCTGAACAAATCCGGGATCAAAGGAAGGGGGTAAAGATCACGGACAGTAATGCGATTGAGCTCACGGAAGTCCAAACATGGCCTAAGAGTTCCATCCTTTTTCTTAACAAATAATAATCCTGCAGCCACTGGGGATTTGGATGGTCTAATATGACCTCTCTGTGGCTGACAAACTCTCCGTGATATATTCTTGCATGGCAGCTCTTTCAGGTTCAGAAAGATTATACAACCAAGACTTGGGCAACTTAGCTCAGGGAATGAGGTTGATGGGGCAATCATACTCCCGATGTGGAGGTAACTCCTGGTCTCCACTTTGAGAGAATACATCGTAAAAATCTGAAATAAACTAAGGTACAAATTTAGTGGTTACAACAGAAAGCGATGTGATAAGATAAAATGTGGGGGATTCAGTCAGCACAACCCTGTATGCAGGTGCACATCACTATGGCGAAATACATATACAAATTCAAAAACACAAATTCAATAGCACTCTGCAACCAGCACTCTGCCCTGCCTCTACGCTGGATGCTGAATGAGGCATTGGTGTACATTTTGGCCAAAGCGTAATAAGCCACTCACCACGTCAAGGTCGCCTCTATGAGTGGTCCCTAACACTAGTTCCTACCTGTTTATGGGCCATGATAGCCACACAAAGTCCAGGGAGCGCAGGTACAGCATGCACGCCAGAGTGTGCCTGGCGTGCATGCTGTACCTGCGCTCCCTGGATTTTGTGTGGCTATCATGGCCCATAAACAGGTAGGAACTAGTGTTAGGGACCACTCATAGAGGCGACCTTGACGTGATGTGATAAGATAGTTGTCTATGCAATAATCACTCAAATCAAGAGTTTGTCTCGCTTGCCAATCGATGGTAGGATTATGTTTGCTTAACCATGGTAAACCTAGCACCAAGGGAGCAGGCAGACCCTCTAGCACAAAACACGAAATTGATTCTTGATGAAAATCACCCACTTTTAAATTGATGTCTTGCACCATTTGTGACAAACATTTCTGTGTGAGTGGAGCCGAATCAATTGCAAACACCAAAATATTTTTGTCTAATGCACTTGTTGTCAACCCATGCATACGGACGAACTGACCATCAACTAGGTTAACCCATGCCCCACAATAAACACTTCAGTTCCCACATTTTTGGAATCTAGCACCACCTCAGCAGACAGGAGAAATCGGGTACTACCGGTAAATGACAAAAGTAAATTCTCAGATTCCCCACCCACACCACCAAAAGTGAGATGAGGATTAAACATTTTTCTTTTTTCACTTTGACACTAAACATAGGGACATACGTTAACAAAATGTCCCCTTTTTCCACAGAAAAAGCAGAGTCCCTTCTTAAGCCTAAAGTTCTTATCACCAGGTCCAGGTATAGCTCCCCCTAACTGTATTGGTTCGTCACCAGACATGAACTCAAGAGTCTCTCTACCCAAAGTGTCGGAGGAGGATGCCACTTTATATGATAGTACGTCCTGAGAGTGAGAAACTTTAGATCTCTTACTCAGGCGTCTATCAATACGTACAGCAAGTGACATGGCCGCTTCCAATGACTCAGGATATTCGTGAAACAACACCAACACTTCTGTCAGGCTCTCGGATAACCCTTGACAGAATTGACTACGGAGAGCTGGATCATTCCACTCCATATCCGTAGCCCAGCTCTTAAATTCAGAGCAATAGGTCTCCGTAGAACGCTCTCCCTGCTGTAAGCCACGCAACTTGGTCTTGGCCAGGGAGATCCGATCTGGGTCATTGTAGATAGAGCTCTGAAAAATTAATCTACCGACTGGGGGGACTGTGATCCGGTCGGCAGCGAAAAAGCCCAAGACTGAGCGTCACCTTTAAGTAACTAAATGATTATACCCACTCTTTGACTCTTGTCCCCAGAAGAGTTAGGACTTAGTTTAAAATATAATTTGCACGACTCCCTGAACCGAATAAAATTGTCACTTCCCCCGGAAAATCTATCCGGGAGAGCGACCTTAGGTTCAGGACAGGCCTGTTCCCGGAACCAGCCGCCTGTGGTCTCTGGATCTGTGAGACGGTCGTGCGGAGGTCAGCTACCTCCAAAGACAGCCCCTGCAGTTGTTCGACCAGTGCAGAAACAGTATCCATTGCTGCACTGACACAAACAAAATGGCGGTTTTTCGGCGGTTGATAATGTCACAATGTAGGGTGAGAGGAGGTACATAGCATAACAACAGAAGGAAAATGACCAGAAACTAGGCCTCACGGCTAGGGAAAGGGAAATGGTCACCACCTAGGAAACCCTAAACCTAGCCCTGACTCCTGTCAATATGAATAGACACTGAAGGTGGGAATATTCATACACCAGAAACCTAGGCCCTAGTAACCCTGAATAGCCGTAGGAGTAGTGACAGGGTCTGAGACCACTGGTTTCTTCCCAGATGAACGAACCAGCATCTCCCTGAGGCCTAGTAAACAATGAGCACATGGGAACAACAAAATACAAAGGGAAGTACACTTATCTTCAATAAAAATGGATGAGCAGGTGGACCACACACCAGCTCTTCAGGCAGATAATATCAACCGCATGGTATGAAGTGTGAGTCCAGACTAAATAGAGGAGCAGTAATGACCACAAGCTACACCTGAGACAAGAGGTTTGGTTATTATCAACAACAACACTGCAACAAAGGAAAACAGATAGGCTGTCAGATAACCTAATGTGCAGCCAGTCTCTCAGATCTTTTAACCTCTGTCACAGGAAGGACCATGATATTAGGATGTCCTTGATAAAATGTCTCCTTTATTGAATAAATGATGGGGGTCATAGTACAAATACATGCAGCAGGCACAGTCCTGAAATATTTCACAGGATAGACTCTTCCCAAAAGACTGTATATAGGAGTTGGCTATGCTTTGTGGCCAATTGAAGTGAATGAGTCCACAGCTGACCTGCACAAAATGGAGATTGGATGCGGAAAAAAAATAAGTTTGTGTGCATGAGCCCTTACTGAGTTTAGTGCCACAAGGATACATATACAGTCGTGGCCAAAAGTTTTCAGAATTACATAAATATTGGAAAAGTTGCTGCTTAAGTTTTTATAATAGCAATTTGCATATACTCCAGAATGTTATGAAGAGTGATCAGATGAATTGCATAGTCCTTCTTTGCCATGAAAATTAACTTAATCCCAAAAAAACCTTTCCACTGCATTTCATTGCTGTCATTAAAGGACCTGCTGAGATCATTTCAGTAATCGTCTTGTTAACTCAGGTGAGAATGTTGACGAGCACAAGGCTGGAGATCATTATGTCAGGCTGATTGGGTTAAAATGGCAGACTTGACATGTTAAAAGGAGGGTGATGCTTGAAATCATTGTTCTTCTATTGTTAACCATGGTGACCTGCAAAGAAACGCGTGCAGCCATCATTGCGTTGCATAAAAATGGCTTCACAGGCAAAGATATTGTGGCTACTAAGATTGCACCTCAATCAACAATTTATATGATCATCAAGAACTTCAAGGAAAAAGGTTCAATTCTTGTTAAGAAGGCTTCAGGGCGTCCAAGAAAGTCCAGCAAGCGCCAGGATCATCTCCTAAAGAGGATTCAGCTGCGGGATCGGAGTGCCACCAGTGCAGAGCTTGCTCAGGAATGGCAGCAGGCAGGTGTGAGCGCATCTGCACGCACAGTGAGGCGAAAACTTTTGGAAGATGGCCTGTGTCAAGAAGGGCAGCAAAGAAGCCACTTCTCTCCAAAAAAAACGTCAGGGACAGATTGATCTTCTGCAGAAAGTATGGTGAATGGACTGCTGAGGACTGGGGCAAAGTCATATTCTCTGATGAAGCCTCTTTCCGATTGTTTGGGGCATCTGGAAAAAGGCTTGTCCGGAGAAGAAAAGGTGAGCGCTACCATCAGTCCTGTGTCATGCCAACAGTAAAGCATCCTGAGACCATTCATGTGTGGGGTTGCTTCTCATCCAAGGGAGTGGGCTCACTCACAATTTTGCCCAAAAACACAGCCATGAATAAAGAATGGTACCAAAACACCCTCCAACAGCAAATTCTTCCAACAATCCAACAACAGTTTGGTGAAGAACAATGCATTTTCCAGCACGATGGAGAACCGTGCTATAAGGCAAAAGTGATAACTAAGTGGCTCGGGGACCAAAACGTTGACATTTTGGGTCCATGGCCTGGAAACTCCCCAGATCTTAATCCCATTGAGAACTTGTGGTCAATCCTCAAGAGGCGGGTGGACAAACAAAAACCCACTAATTCTGACAAACTCCAAGAAGTGATTGCTATCAGTCAGGAATTGGCCCAGAAGTTGATTGAGAGCATGCCCAGTCGAATTGCAGAGGTCCTGAAAAAGAAGGGCCAACACTGCAAATACTGACTCTTTGCATAAATGTCATGTAATTGTCGATAAAAGCCTTTGAAACGTATGAAGTGCGTGTAATTATATTTCACTACATCACAGAAACAACTGAAACAAAGATCTAAAAGCAGTTTAGCAGCAAACTTTGTGAAAACGAATATTTGTGTCATTCTCAAAAATTTTGGCCACGACTGTACAGTACTTACGGCTTAGGCCTTATTCATGTGAAAAATGGCCGTGTGCCAGCCATGGCAGTCTATGGGTGTATGCACACGTCCATTTTTTTAAACGGACCCTGAATACCAGCTTTCAAAAAGTAGGACCTTTCCTATTTTTGTCTGTTTTAACTGCTTGACAGACCCAATAGAAGTCAATAGGCCAGTTTTTAACAGCCGTTGCACAGAATGTTATCCGTCTGATGACTAAAAATGGTTGGTTGTCAGGAGATGCTAGGCGTTGTCAGGAGATGAGAGGCAAGGAAATCCTGAAAAATTGAAAAAAAGCCAATGGAATTCATCATTTTTTTCTGTTTTGTTTTTTTAACAGCCATTAAAAACAGTTGGAGAACTGATGCCAAACAGGCGTTAAAAACCGGTAGCCAGAAAATGGATACATTTTTTTTTTACACGGATTCAAAATGGCCATGAAAAACTGACAAATGAACCCCTTTTAAAGGGGTTATCCGAGGCTGGAAATGCCCCCCTCCCCTCCATATGCCCGGGCCCCTCACTGATTCTACTTACCTGGCTCTCCTCTTCCTGTGCCGCTCCTGGTCCCCGCACCGCTGCGGCTTCTCCCTGTGCGCAGATGAAAACATCTGGAGTCGAGGGGGAAGGGGGGTAGGCGGTGACGGGGACGTGCCTCTATAACGTCACCCGCGATGCTAGGGAGGCTTGTCCCTGTCACCGCCTGCCATTGGCATCCCCCCCCCCTCGACACCAGATGTTTTCAACCATGCACGGGGAGAAGCAGCAGCGGCGTGAGCAGCCAGATAAGTATATTCAGTGTGAGGGGCCCGGGCATATGGAGGGGCATTTCCAGGCTCGGATAACCCCTAATGCATGTTTTTTCTTCAATGTCATGTGAATGTATCCTAAAGGCGCACCTTTAGCCATTTCCCTCACCATATCTCCATCTAAAAGGGCATAGACTTGTTGAAAAAAGGTATGTGAGGTATGGGTATTAATTCAGTACATTTTAGGTGCAGTTGTGTGTGGTATTTCATGTCACATAGTACAGGGCTTAGGGTTTCATGCCATACATCTTACAGTCAATGAGAAAACAAATCTCTCCCGCTCCCTGTCATGAGATGATTTATGCTCTATACTGTACATGGCACACTATGAGTCATGTGTACTTTCTTCTATGCTACGGTATTTGTAAAGTGAGCATGAGGTAATCCTCCTTGTTAGCAGTACTACCGGCTCGTTTTTCACAGTGAGAAGGTGTGTGTTCAGCCATGGTTAGATCGTCTCAGTCACTTTACTACACCAGTATTAGATTGTGTCACCGATTATTACTACACAGCACGTTATATGGCACCTCTCCTATCATTGCAGCCACCAGGCACTGTAATTTGTCGTTGTGGCACCCTCCTAACAGAAAGGGACCACTTTAAGGGCCCTTTTACATGCATAGATGATTGGGCCAATTATTATGAATGAACATTTACCCAAAAACTTGTTCCAAATAGTTGGCTCATGTAAGGGAACGTTCACATTTAAACCTTTATTAAACTAATGAGGACCGCACTGTTTAGAGGGTCTGCATTGTTATAGAAGAACCCATGCAAAAAAATGTTATTCTCTGACCTGTTAGAAAGGTACATGATGTAATCTGTGGTGAATGTAATCTTCTCATCAGTGTTTGTGAGTTATCCCCTCCCTTCTAATCCTCAGCTGTGTCATGTGACCAACTCTGATCTCCAACTGACACAGGACAGGAAGTCAGTTACTTCTCTGTTTATTCCTATGAGACTGACATTGAGGCTCCCATAGGAGTACATAGAGAAACTGACTTCCTGTCTACATATAACATGCTGTGTTATTAGGAAAGTTAGAGCGCTGGTCACATAACACAGCGGAGGATCACTCACAAATGCAGTCACTGATGAGAAGAAGAAGATTACCTTTAGTACAGATTACATCATGTACCTTTCTAGCAGGTCAGAGAATAAAGGGCCACATTTATTAAGACATGCGTTTTAGACGCCGGTCTTAATAAAGCCCCTGCCCTGGCGGTGGTTCCACCGAAGTTATGAAGAGACGCTGGCCTCTACGTAACTTCTGCAGATGCTCTGCCAGATCTAAATGTAAGACAGCTTCCGAGTTGTCTTACATTTAGACCTTTTTCTACACTTACAACAGGCGTAGAAAACGGTATATGAGACGGCCCTCGCGGCCCTTCCACGCCATGCCCACAATCTCAGATCTGGCGTGAGTGGGGAAAAGTAGCCGATTGCGGCGCAACTAACCATATTTCAAATTGATACATGACCCCCAGAATGTCAGCATTGATTTCCATGCTGATTTCTCACCGTTTCAGCACCAAAAAACGCATATGTTACTTGCGGTTTTGCCTCAGACAAATCTGCACAGAAGTCGCCCAAACAATTGACATGCTGCAGATTGCCGATTTCTAAATCTACACGGCAGGTCAATTTCCGCATGGAAAAAAAAGCAAACTGTAAATACACTTTCCTGGTACTGTACTGCACTGCATTTTTTCTGCATGAGAATCCGCGCAGGAAAAAAACCCGGTATAATCCGCAATGTGTGGAGGTAGCCTTAGGGTACCTGCACTTGGGTGCGATGAACTGAAAGAAAATCCACACAAATTTCCGTGTAGATTTCTGTGCGTTTCTGCACCCAAACCACACCAAAAACTGCAATTTCTAATTGTGGATTTTAGTGCGGATTTGATGTGGTTTTGCTGCAGATCTTACCCTTCATCTGAAAGTGGTGAAATCTGCAGTTAAAGCAGCCAACATAATTGACATGCTTGGAAATCCGCATGGCAGGTCAATATATTAACGCAGAAGAAATCCGCACACTGTATATGAGAATTATCTATTCTCATACACTTTGCTGGTATTGTATAACACTGTGGTTTTTCCACCCGGGAATCCACCCGGAAAAAAACGTGCATAATCGACATTGTTTGCAGGTACTATTAGTGTGGCAGTGTTCAACCAGCAAACAAGCAAACGCTTGTTTAATGGCTGGTTGAATCCTCTTTGTGAGCATGAAAATACTCGCTGGTTGGCAGCACATCTCTCTGATTAACCCCTTAGTGACAAGCTTGTTTTGGGCCTTACTACGTTTTGTTTTTTTTTTCATTTTTTTATTGTCACATTCAAAGTGCTATAAGGCAAGTTGTAGTTGTTAATGGCACCATTTTGGGGTGCAGATATCTCATTAGCATAGCAGGAGGTCAGTCAGCTAGGCAAACATTTGCCCTTACGATGGCACCAAGGGCATCATCCTAGAATATAACCTTTAATTTGTAATCATTTAAAGATACCCAACTATTCAGCCAGAAATAAAACTATCTACTTTCACACACTTGCGTTTTGGCTTTCCATTTGTGAGATCAGTTCAGGGCTCTCACAAGCGGTCCAAAAGGATCAGTTTTGCCTTAATGCATTCTGAATGGAAAAGGATCCGCTCAAAATGCATCAGTTTGCCTCTGTTCCGTCTCTATTATGCTCTGGAGGCTGCTTGCAGCGTTTTGGTGTCCGTCTGATGAAACTGAGGCAAACGGATCCGTCCTGGCACACAATGTAAGTCAATGAGGACGGATCTGTTTACTCTGACACAATCTGGCACAATAGAAAACGGATTCGTCCTCCATTGACTTTCAGTGGTGTTCAAGACGGATCTGTCTTGGCTATGTTAAAGACAATACAAACAGATCAGTTCTGAACGGATGCAGACGGTTGTATTATCTGAACCGATCTGTCCACTCACAAAACGTGAGTGTAAAAGTAGCCTTATATAACACATGTGCTGCTCTACAGCCACACCTTAAATAAAGGTACCCATATATGAGTATACACACAGTATGTGTCACAGTCTCTAACGTGAGAGGTGTCAGAAGATCTAAGAGACTGGCTGCACGTGATCTGACAACCTCTTTGGTTTCACTTGTTTTCAGTGTTGTTGCTGGTAATGACCACACTTCTTGTCTCAGGTGTAGCTTAGTGAGTGGAATGATCAAGCTCTCCATAGCCAATTCTGTCAGGGATTATCCGAGAGGCTAAAGGACGCGTAGGCCTTTCACAAAAATCCTGAGTCATTGGAAGCGACTATGTCCCTTGCCGTACGTATTGAAAGGTCCCTCCCTCTCAGCACGAATCATCTCCTGACACTTTGGGTGGAGATACTCCTGAGTTTATGTCTGGTGACGAACCTATGCAGTTAGGGGGAGCTACCTCTGGGCCTGCTTACAAGAGTTTTAGTCATAAGAAGGGAGTATGTTTTTCCTGCAGAAAAAGGGGACATTTTGTTAATATTTGTACTTAAGTTCAGCGTCAAGGTAAAAACGTGAAAAAGACGTTTAATCCCCATCTTACTCTTGGTGGTTTGGGTGGGGAGTCAGAGAAATTACTTTTGTCATTTACTGGTAGTATCCGATTTCTCTGCCGAGGTGGCTCTAGAGTCCAAAACTGTGGGAATTGAGGTGTTTATTGACAGTGGGGCAGGGGTTAACCTAGTTGATGGTCAGTTCTTCCATATGCATGGGTTAACAAGTGAATTAGAAAAAAATATTTCTGTGTTTGCAATTGACTGCACCACTTACTCAGAAATGTTTGTCACAGATGGTGCAGGACATCCGTTTAAGAGTAGGTGATTTTCATCAGGAATCCATTTTGTGTTTTGTGCTGGAGGGTCTGCCTGCTCCATTGGTTCTGGGTTTACCTTGGTTAAGCAAACATAATCCTACCATTGACTGGCAAGCGAGACAGATTCTTGATTGGAGTGATTATTGCATTGACAACTGTCTTAATACATCTCTTTCTGTCTTAACCACTAAAGCTGTACCCACTTTCATTTCTGATTTTTCTGATGTATTTTCTGAGAGTGGTTGCCAGAATTTACCCCCACATCTGGAATATGATTGTCCTATTAATCTTATTCCCGGAGCGAAGTTGCCCAAATCTAGGTTATATAACCTTTCTGAACCCAAAAGAGCGGCCATGCGAGAGTATATTGCCAAAAGTTTGGCAAAGGGACATATTAGACCTTCCAAATCCCCACTGGCAGCATCTTCAGGTTTTCCTTTGGATCCAGAGAAGGTCCGTGCTGTGCTGGACTGGGATCGACCCGAAAATATGAAAGCGCTTATGCGTTTTTTGGGGTTCACTAACTACTACCGTAAATTCATTTTGAACTACTCGACTGTGGTTAAACCTTTAACGGACATGACTATGAAAGGTGTCTCAGTCTGGTCTGATGAGGCATTACAAGCCTTTTCAGCGGTGAAGAAATGTTTTGCTTCTGTCCTATACTGGTGCACCCGGATGTGTCACAGCTATTCATTGTGGAAGTTGACGCATCTGAGGTAGGAGTAGGAGCAGTCTTGTTGCAGGGTCCTTCACCTAGTAAATGGTGCCCATGTGCATTCTTCTCTAAGAAACTCTCGGCTGCAGAAAGGAATTATGACATGGGTAATAGAGAGTTGCTGGCCATTAAGTTGGCTTTCGAGGAATGGCGTCATTGGTTGGAAGGAGCAATTCATCCTATTACTATGCTTACTGATCACAAATATCTGGCTTACCTGGAGTCGGCTAAGCGACTGAACCCAAGGCAGGCCAGATGGTAGTTGTTTTTTACCAGATTAATATTGTCACCTATCGCCCTGGGGTTAAGAACATCAAGGCTGATGCTTTGTCGCGTAGCTTGGGTGAGGGGGGGGGGGGAAACGATTCGGAAGATCCTTGTCCAATATTGTCTGAAGGGGTAGTAATATCCGCCCTATATCCCGACCTTAAGGCAGAGGTATGGGAGGCCCAGGGAGATGCACCAGATTCTTGCCCTCTGGGGAAGTTGTTTGTTCCTTCTGAATTACGTCACAAAGTGTTCGAGGATAAGAACGTCAAGGCTGATGCTTTGTCGTGTAGCTTTCCTGGGAAGGGGGCGGGGGTGATTCGAAAGATCCTGGTCCAATATTGTCTGAAGGGGTAGTATTATCCGCCCTATATCCCGACCTTGAGGCAGAGGTGTTGAAGGCTAAGGGAGATGCACCAGATTCTTGTCCTCCGGGGAAGTTGTTTGTTCCTTCTGAATTACGTCACAAAGTGTTCGAGGAACATCACTGTACAGTTCTCACAGGACATCCTGGGAACAGATCCACTGTCTCATCTCTCGTAGATTCTGGTGGCTGGGGTTGCGTAAGTGTGTTGAGGACTATGTGTCAGCCTGTAGTACTTGTGCACATGCTAAGGTGACACATACTCGGCCTTCCGGATCTTTACATCCGTTGCCCATCCCGTTCCGACCTTGGACTCATTTATCCATGGATTTTATCTCAGATTTACTGAATTCTTCAGGAAAAACTGTGATTCTGGTGGTTGTTGATTGCTTTAGTAAAATGGTGTACTTTATAGAATTGCCAGGTCTACCTAATGCTTAAACTTGCACAAGTGTTTGTCGATAAAATCGTGAAATTATATGGTATTCCTTCTGATGTGGTGTCTTTAATTCCATAAAGATAACTATTTCATGAGGGTATGGCCTCATGCACCCGACAGTATTTTTTCACGGTCCGCAAAACGGGGTTTCGTTGGTCCGTGATCCGTGACCGTTTTTTCGTCCGTGGGTCTTCCTTGATTTTTGGAGGATCCACGGCCGTGCGGAGCCAAACGGATCCGTCCTGACTTACAATGCAAGTCAATGTGGACGGATCCGTTTGACGTTGACACAATATGGTGCAATTGCAAACGGATCCGTCCCCCATTGACTTTCAATGTAAAGTCAGGAGTTAATATACCATCGGATCGGAGTTTTCTCCAATCCAATGGTATATTTTAACTCGAAGCGTCCCCATCACCATGGGAACGCCTCTATGTTAGAATATACTGTCGGATAGGAGTTAGATCGTGAAACTCAGATCCGACAGTATATTCTAACACAGAGGCGTTCCCATGGTGATACGGACGCTTCAAGTTAGAATATACTAAGAACTGTGTACATGACTGCCCCCTGCTGCCTGGCAGCACCCGATCTCTTACAGGGGGCTGTGATCCGCACAATTAACCCCTCAGGTGCTGCACCTGAGGGGGGTTAATTGTGCGTATCATAGTCCCCTGTAAGACATCAGGGGCTGCTAGGCAGCAGGGGGCAGACCCCCCTCGGCCCCCCCTCCCTCCCTCTATTGTATTAATTTCATTGGTGGCACAGTGTGCGGCCCCCCCCTCTATTGTATTATTTTCATTGGTGGCACAGTGTGCGCCCCCCCCGCCCCCCTCCCTCCCTCTATTGTATTATTTTTATTGGTGGCACAGTGTGTGGCCCCCCCCCCTCCCTCTATTGTATTATTTTCATTGGTGGCACATTGTGCGGCCCCCCCGGCCCCCCCTCCCTATTTTCATTGGTGGCCTGGGGAGGGAGGGGGGTCTGCCCCCTGCTGCCTGGCAGCCCCTGATCTCTATAGGGGGCTATGATATGCACAATTAACCCCTCAGGTGCAGCACCTGAGGGGTTAATTGTGCAGATCACAGCCCCCTGTAAGAGATCGGGTGCTGCCAGGCAGCAGGAGGCAGTCATGTACACAGTTCGTAGTATATTCTAATTAGAAGCGTCCCCATCACTATGGAAACGCCTCTGTGTTAGAATATACTGTCGGATATGAGTTTTCACGGATAACGGACGCGGATGCCAATCTTGTGTGCATCCGTGTTCTTTCACGGACCCATTGACTTGAATGGGTCCGTGAACCGTTGTCCGTCAAAAAAATAGGACAGGTCATATTTTTTTGACAGACAGGAAACACGGATCACGGATGCGGCTGCAAAATGGAGCATTTTCTGATTTTTCCACGGACCCATTGAAAGTCAATGGGTCCGCGAAAAAAAACGGAAAACGGCACAACGGCCACGGATGCACACAACGGTCGTGTGCATGAGGCCTAAACCTTACTCAGCCATCCCTTTGATAGCCAAACTTCAGATGCAGTCGTCCAGCTTGATAGCCAAAGGAGGACATTGATACCCCAGAAATAGATACAGTTCTTTTCTCCAGAGGTTTCTTTTAGTTAGCTAGTGTGGGCTTAACAACACATATTGAGGCCACTTACTGTCCCTGTCAGGTGGGTCCCTACACTGTCCCTCCCCAGAGCACCTGCCCTGATAAGGGTGACCGCTCATTCACTCTGTAGGAACCTCAAGTTTCTACATAATATTATTGTCAGCACAGCACCCCAATATCATTCTGCTGCTGAGCAATTGCACATTTTTTTTCAGTGCATTATATTTGTCCGGTGTTATTAAACATTATAACAAAAAGCATTTTACAGCAATAACATTTTATACCAGTGAAATCAAACACAAATTATACCGTACATTTTTCACAGTTCTGATAGATATAGACATCAGATGTCAGGTAGTCACTAGTGTAACTTAATTATAATGTAATCACAGAGTTCCTTCACCAGTGTAAAACGTAACCTTTACTGATGATCATTAAAAATAATCCAATTTGTGCCCTTAACCTCTTGGGGACACAGGGCGTACTTAAGGACACAGGGCTCTCCCTTATTCACTGGAAGCCATTTGGGACCAGGAGAGATATAGTGTGGACTCTCATTGCATTCTTTGGTGGCCATTTGGCACCAGGAGAGGTGTGGAGTGGGCTCAGCATGCATGTTGGTACCTGCATTCCTTGGATATAATGGAGGCCATTTTGGCACCAAAGATGACAGAAATTAAAGAAGGCTCAGCATCCCTGAATTGTATGGTAGCCGTCATGGCACATAACAGGTATAATTTTGTGTTAGGAACCCGTCTTACAGAGATCGCCTTGACGTGCGGCAGACGGGCTCAAATAATTTTGTACAAAATGTATTTGCCAAGCATCTCAAATTTATAAGTATAGCATTAGCAATTATTATGCATTTTTGTACTTTATTTGGTTTGTAGAGAGCTGTTGCATTGCATGTTTTGTTTTACAGTTAAGGACACAGGGCGTGACAATGCCGAGGGGGGTCCTGTTAACCCCTCTGTATCGGCGATCGCAGCAAACCGCAGGTCAATTCAGACCTGCGGTTTGCTGCGTTTCCGGGTTATTCGGGTCTCTGGTGACCCGATAACCCGGAATAGGATGGTGATCGATGGTGTGATAATACACCACCAATCACCATCCTTAGATCCTGAGAGGTGATGGTGACATCACCTCTCAGGATCGCTTCCTATTGGCTGCATGGGCGGGCGGGTTGACTTCCCCATTTTTATAGAGCAGATTCTTACGGACGCGGCAATACCTAATTTTTATAGAGCAGATTCTTACGGACGCGGCAATACCTAATATGTCTACTTTTTAAAATTTATTTAGGTTTTACACTATAATATCCTTTTTTAAACAAAAAAAAACATTTTAGTATCTCCATAGTCTGAGAGTCAGTTTATTTTTTATTTTTAGCCGATTGTCTTGAGTAGGGGCTTACTTTTTGCGGGATAAGAGGACGGTTTTATTGGCACTATTTTGGGGTGCATATGACTTTTTGATCGCTTGCTATTACACTTTTTGTGATGTAAGGTGACAAAAAAATGTTTTTTGTCACCTTACATCACAAAAAGTGTAATAGCAAGCAATCAAAAGTCATATGCACCCCAAAATAGTGCCAATTTTGTAACTTTGCCTCACTAAAATGTAATATAGAGCAACCAAAAATCATATGTACCCTAAAAATAGTCCCAACTAAACTGCCACATTATCCCGTAGTTTCCAAAATGGGGTCTCTTTTTTGGAGTTTCTACTCTAGGGGTGCATCAGGGGGCTTCAAATGTGACATAAATAAACCAGTTCAGCAAAATCTGCCTTCCAGAAACCATATGATCCTTCTGCTCCCTGCCGTGTGCCCGTACAGTAGTTTACGACCACATATGGGGTGTTTCTATAAACTACAGAATCAGGGCAATAAATATTGAGTTTTGTTTGGCTGTTAACTCTTGCTTTATTACTGGAAAAAATTGATTAAAATGGAAAATTTGAAAAAATAATTAAATTATGAAATTTCATCTCCATTTGCCAATAACTCTTGTGGAACACCTAAAGGGTTAACAAAGTTAGTAAAATCAGTTTTAAATACCTTGAGGGGTGTAGTTTCTAAAATGGGGTAATTTTTTGGTGGTTTCTATTATGTAAGCCTCACAAAGTGACTTCAGACCTGAACCGGTCCTTAAAAAGTGGGTTTTGGAAAATTTCAAGATTTGCTTCTAAACTTCTAAGCCTTGTAACGTCCCAAAAAAATAAAATGGCATTCCCAAAATGATCCAAACATGAAGTAGACATATGGGGAATGTAAATTAATAACTATTTTTGGAGGTATTACTATGTATTATAGAAGTAGACAAATTGAAACTTGGAAATTTGCAAATTTTTCCAAATTTTTGGTAAATTTTGTATTTTTTTTAGAAATAAAAAGGAATTTTTTTGACTCCATTTTACCAGTGTCATGAAGTACAACATGTGATGAAAAAACAATCTCAGAATGGCCTGGATAAGTAAAAGCGTTTTAAAGTTATTCACACATGAAGTGACACTAGTCAGATTTGCAAAAAATGGCCTGGTCTTTAAAGGGACACTGTCAGGCCTTCTGAGCATATTTAGATCTTTATATGCTCTCCTAGGTCTTGTAATAAGTTTCCAATTCATATAAGTATTATCCCTGTGCGCATTGTAAAACGTGAAAAATAATCTTTATAATCACATGTCAATCAACTGTCCTTTGTGCCCAAGGAGCGTTCTTTGCGCCGCATTTGTGCCCAGCCGCGCCCCAACTGCCGGATCCTTAGAGACGCCCATCTCATTAGAATTCACTTCGCTGGGCGGTATTTTTCTGTCCCCGAAATTCAGAGATCCCGCGCATGCCCAATACGAAGTTACGGTCATCGGCCTCAATAGCATCATCTGTGCATGCGCCCGGCACCCTCACTTGCCGGGATCACATCGCGCCTGCGTCCCCTATGTTTCTATGAGGCCGCTTCAGCCTCTCCATTCTGCGCCTGCGCCGGGCACTGCTCTCCAGCGCTTTAGAGCGCTGCTGTAAAGCCACATCATCCTATGCTAATGTGCTTGCGCCCGACCTCCTACTCTTCACTTCGCCCTCATTGTCTGTGGGTACAAAATACCGCCCAGCGAAGTGAATTCTAATGAGATGGGCGTCTCTAAGGATCCGGCAGTTGGGGCGCGGCTGGGCACAAATGCGGCACAAAGAACGCCCCTTGGGCACAAAGGACAGTTGATTGACAGGTGATTATAAAGATTATTTTTCACGTTTTACAATGTGCACAGGGATAATACAAGACCTAGGAGGGCATATAAAGATCTAAATATGCTCAGAAGGCCTGACAGTGTCCCTTTAAGGTGAAAATTTGCCCGGTCCTCAATTAACAATGAAGCTGGGCAGGACAAGGAAAGGAAAATTGACTCACCCTCATACTTGCCCTATCAAGCTATAGACCCTGCCTAGCAAAACTGAATGGCTGCCCCGATAGGGGCGATCCCGTGTCAGGAACCTCCTGATAGGCCCTATATGTCCCTGACATGGGATAGATACCGCCACCCGAGAAGAGACCTAATATGACTACAGTCCAATAGTAATGTCATAAGTCAATGCAAGTATCAGAAAATAATAAAGTTACAACAAAAATAATCGCACATAATACATATATGCTCCCAAATAAACCAGTGGCGTCCAGGTTTTGAGATCACCAGTGGAAAAGAAAGGAGCACATACCATATGTCCCAGGAATGCATGGACAGAGACCAGACTTTCCATCAAGTTGGACACCACTGCACCACCGTGTTGACTCAGACGGATCCCTTATCGTACCTCTCCAGGCTTGGCATCTCATTTTGGATTTAGGGAAGTATAATCATATCCTCTTCTTTCTGTCATAGCGATTGTTATGTTTATTGGCCTATCCTGCTGTTATTTCGATTTTATAGAATAGACATACTTTGATTATCAGTATTTAAATGGTGTGTGGTAGATTTTTAAAAGGGTCTCAGTAGTAGCAGCACTGTGGACATTTGGTATGCGATGCAGATGCATTATATTTGGTCCCAAATATGTGGGAATTGTCTTTCTTTATGGCCATGGGATTTACTATTATCATTTGGGTATTACTACAAGAATATAATCTGATTCGCACACATATTATTGCCTCCATTTCTGTATTGTTTGATTTTTGGAGTCTTTTTTGTTATATGTGGTCCCCTGATGAACTGACCCCAGAGAACGGTTCAGAGAAATGTGTCGGGACAAAGTTTGCATTCCTGGGACATATGGTATGTGCTCCTTTCTTTTCCACTGGTGATCAAAACCTGGACGCCACTGGTTTACCTGGGAGCATATACACTCACCTAAAGAATTATTAGGAACACTAATACGGTGTTGGACCCCCTTTTGCCTTCAGAACTGCCTTAATTCTACGTGGCATTGATTCAACAAGGTGCTGATAGCATTCTTTAGAAATGTTGGCCCATATTGATAGGATAGCATCTTGCAGTTGATGGAGATTTGAGGGATGCACATCCAGGGCACGAAGCTCCCGTTCCACCACATCCCAAAGATGCTCTATTGGGTTGAGATCTGGTGACTGTGGGGGCCATTTTAGTACAGTGAACTCATTGTCATGGTCAAGAAACCAATTTGAAATGATTCGAGGTTTGTGACATGGTGCATTATCCTGCTGGAAGTAGCCAGAGGATGGATACATGTTCTCATTCTGTTTACGCCAAATTCGGACTCTACCATTTGAATGTCTCAACAGAAATCGAGACTCATCAGACCAGGCAACATTTTTCCAGTCTTCAACAGTCCAATTTTGGTGAGCTCATGCAAATTGTAGCCTCTTTTTCCTATTTGTAGTGGAGATGAGTGGTACCCGGTGGGGTCTTCTGCTGTTGTAGCCCATCCGCCTCAAGGTTGTGCGTGTTGTGGCTTCACAAATGCTTTGCTGCATACCTCGGTTGCAACGAGTGGTTATTTCAGTCAACGTTGCTCTTCTATCAGCTTGAATCAGTCGGCCCATTCTCCTCTGACCTCTAGCATCTACGAGGCATTTTTGCCCTCAGGACTGCCGCATACTGGATGATTTTCCCTTTTCACACCATTCTTTGTAAACCCTAGAAATGGTTGTGCGTGAAAATCCCAGTAACTGAGCAGATTGTGAAATACTCAGACCGGCCCGTCTGGCACCTGTCACGGAACCATGAACCAGACGTACAACAAGAGATAAGTGAAAATAAGAAGGCTTTATTGAAAATAAAGCTGTAAAGCAAAAGTCCAAACGGATGGTGAAACCGAGCAGAGTCTTTGCGAAGCCAGAGGTCAGGAACCAGAAGGGTAGTCAGACGAAGCCAGGATCAGGAACCAGCAGGGTAGTCAGACGAAGCCAGGATCAGGAACCAGCAGGGTAGTCAGACGAGGCCAGGATCAGGAACCAGAAGCAGCAGCAGTCTTAGAAGCATGTGAACACAAGAGGACCAAGCAAGGAACTGAAGCCACAGACCTCCTATATATATGAGCTAGGCATCCAGCTCCTCCCAGGGGAAGGAGGAGCCGCAGGGTGGAAGGCTACAAGAAACCCAGGACCCAAGATGGCCGCCAGCACATGTCAAACGAAGGAGAGCAGCAAGCAGGTAAGACCATGACAGTACCTCCCCCTCAAGGGCCCCTCCTCCGCGGAGCACAAAACGGTTTCTGAGGGAAGCGTGCGTGGAAGGCTCGGAGCAAGGCAGGAGCATGGACATCTGCGGAGGGAACCCAGGAACGCTCCTCTGGACCATAACCACGCCAATGGACCAAAAACTGCAACCGACCGCGGACCAGGCGTGAGTCCAGGATATTGCTCACCTCATATTCCTCACGATTGCCCACTTGGACCGGACGAGGCCGAGGAACCGAGGAAGTGAAACGATTACACACCAGTGGCTTCAACAGGGAGACATGAAACACGTTGGAGATCCGCATGCCAGGAGGAAGCGCAAGGGCATAGGCTACCGGGTTTACCCTGCGAAGCACTCGGAAGGGACCAACAAAGCGAGGCGCCAGCTTGGGAGTGGGCACTCGAAGGTTGAGGTTGCGGGTGGACAACCATACACGGTCTCCGACCTGGTAGGAAGGAGCAGGCGCTCGTCTGCGATCAGCCTGGAATCTCTGGCGCTGCGCAGAGACCTCAAGGGACTTCTGGATCTGTACCCAAGAAGCACGTAGGACGGAAAGGTGATCCTCCACAGCCGGAATATCCTGGGGAGAGAATACCTCCGGTAACACGGCAGGTTGGAACCCATAATTGGCCATGAAGGGAGACGTCCCAGAGGAAGAGTTCACCGCCGTGTTCCTGGCAAACTCAGCCCAAGGCAGGAGGTCAACCCAATTGTCTTGGTGATCGGAGACATAGCAACGAAGAAATTGCTCCAAGGCCTGATTGGATCGTTCTGCGGCCCCATTGGACTGAGGGTGGTAGGCTGAGGAGAAGGAGAGATGAATCCCCAACTGGGAGCAAAAGGCGCGCCAGAACCTGGACACAAACTGACTCCCCCGATCCGACACAATCTCCTTAGGCAAACCGTGCAACCGGAAGACCTCCCTGGCAAAAATCGTGGCCAACTCTTGTGCAGAGGGTAACTTCTTGAGAGGAACACAGTGGCACATTTTGGAAAACCGATCCACAATCATGAGAATGACCGTATGGCCTCGGGATGCAGGGAGGTCCACAATGAAATCCATCCCCAGGTGTGACCATGGGTGCTCCCCGGTGGCTATGGGTTGCAGAAGGCCCAACGGAAGGTGCCGAGGGGACTTACTCTGGGCACAAACGGAGCATGCCGCTACATATGCGGCGATGTCGGAACGTAGGGAAGGCCACCAGAACAGACGTGAAACAGCCCAGGACAGCTGATTCTTTCCAGGATGCCCCGCGGTCTTGGAGTTATGGTAGGTTCGCAACAACCGAGTGCGCAACTCCTCAGGCACAAAACATCTGCCGTTGGGTCTCCCAGAGGGAGCACCAGATTGAGCCGCCAAAATCTGCTCACCCAGGGGAGAGGTCAGGCTGGTGCGAATGGCGGCCAGGATCTGATTCGGAGGTATGACCGAAGTCGGAATCGACTCCTCCCTGGACAGCTCGGAGTACTGCCGTGATAAGGCATCCGCCCTGATGTTCTTGGAACCGGGTAGGTAGGAGACCACGTAATTAAAACGTGACAAGAACAGAGCCCATCTGGCCTGACGTGGTGTCAATCTCTTGGCCTCAGAAAGGTAGGTCAGATTCTTGTGGTCCGTCAGGATGAGAACCGGAACCACCGAACCCTCGAGCAAGTGCCTCCATTCTTTAAGGGCCTGCACGATGGCCAATAACTCCCTGTCACCAATCTGATAGTTGCACTCCGCGGAAGACAGTTTCCGGGAGTAAAACCCACAAGGAAGCAGAGGACCCTCTGGTGTTCTACGCTGAGACAGAAGGGCGCCTACTCCCGTCTCAGACGCGTCCACCTCGAGGACAAAGGGCAACCCAGGGTTGGGATGCGACAGAATCGGAGCCGACACAAAGGCGGACTTTAGGGCCTCAAAAGCTCGGATGGCCTCGAGCGGCCAGCCCTGGGAATTACTGCCCTTCCTGGTCAGATCCGTGAGAGGCTTGGCCAGCATGGAAAAGTCCCTGATGAACTTCCGATAATAATTGGCGAAGCCCAAAAAGCGCTGCAGGGAACGAAGACCACTGGGCTGGGGCCACTGTAAGACAGCCGAAACCTTCTCAGGATCCATGGAGAACCCCTCAGCGGAAATGATGTAACCTAAGAAGGTTACCTGGGATCGGTGAAATTCGCATTTCTCAAGCTTACCGAACAGCTTGTTCTCTCGTAACCGTTGCAACACTCGTCTGACATCCAGAATGTGGGCCTCCATGGATTCAGAATATACCAAGATGTCATCCAAATAGACTACCACACACTGCTGCAACAGGTCACGGAAAACATCGTTGATGAATTCCTGAAAGACTGCGGGCGCATTGCACAACCCAAAGGGCATAACCAAGGATTCGTAATGACCGGTCCTGGTGTTAAACGCGGTCTTCCACTCATCGCCCGCCTTGATCCTTACCAGGTTATATGCCGCCCTCAGGTCGAGTTTGGTAAAGACCGTGGCCCCTTTAAGGCGATCGAACAGCTCGGAAATCAAGGTTATCGGGTAAGCGTTCTTGATCGTGATGCGATTGAGACCCCTGTAATCGATGCAAGGCCTCAACTCACCGCCCTTCTTTTTCACAAAGAAAAATCCAGCCCCTGCCGGGGACGAAGATTTGCGAATGTGTCCGCGTGAAAGCGCCTCCCTCACGTACTCCTCCATGGCCTCATTCTCCGCTACCGACAGTGGATAGACTTTGCCACGAGGAGGAACGGCACCAGATTGTAACTCTATGGCACAATCGTATGGGCGGTGCGGAGGTAGGGCAACCGCGCGCACCTTATCGAATACATCCCGGTACTCCTCGTATTCAGGAGGCAACAGAGAGTCCGAGGAAGTACACAGCAACTTGACAGACCCATGGATGCAACTAGCCCCACACTGCGGTGACCACGAGAGGATCTCGACCGATCTCCAATCGAAAGTCGGATTATGCTTCTGGAGCCAGGGGTACCCCAAGACCACCGAGTAGTGTGGAGACGAAATAACCTGGAGGCAGACCGACTCTCTGTGAACGGCACCAATGGCTATCCCCACTGGAAGGGTCTCATGAGTCACGTGTGGCGGCAGAAGGGGTCTGCCGTCTATCGCCTCAAGAGCCAGTGGGGAACCTCGAGCCTGCAGAGGAATGGAATTGGCGGCAGCGAACACACTATCAATGAACAAACCACCAGCACCAGAGTCCACTAACGCCTGGGTCGTCACAGAGCCCCCGACCCAGGAGAGGACAACAGTGATCAGTGGTTTGTCAACACGGGAAACCGGGGACGAGGAGACTCCACCCAAGATCTGCCCCCGACAGGATCTCAGGGTACGAGCGTTTCCCGGACGGTTCGGACATGCCAACCGAAAATGCCCACCGAGTTAAGGAAACCTCGGCACTGAGTTGGCTCTCCCCCAAAGCGCTGTGGAAGAGGGGCAGAACCGGTCATACCCCGAAACACCGCAGGCGCAACAACAGGTGTCGGGGTAGACTCTGGCGCAACAACCGGAGCGGCAGTAGGAGCGAGCCCAGGAGCGACAACCGACCCATCGGCAACGGGAGCGAAATGAGCCGTGCGTTCAAGCAGGGTTTGCAACGCCACAGCGAACCGACCCAACAGGTGATCCTGCTGATCAAGTCTGGCAACCAGCGTGGGTAGCGAGGATGGCCCTGTACCGTCAGAATTCATGGCTTGGTCCTAATGTCACGGAACCATGAACCAGACGTACAACAAGAGATAAGTGAAAATAAGAAGGCTTTATTGAAAATAAAGCTGTAAAGCAAAAGTCCAAACGGATGGTGAAACCGAGCAGAGTCTTTGCGAAGCCAGAGGTCAGGAACCAGAAGGGTAGTCAGACGAAGCCAGGATCAGGAACCAGCAGGGTAGTCAGACGAAGCCAGGATCAGGAACCAGCAGGGTAGTCAGACGAGGCCAGGATCAGGAACCAGAAGCAGCAGCAGTCTTAGAAGCATGTGAACACAAGAGGACCAAGCAAGGAACTGAAGCCACAGACCTCCTATATATATGAGCTAGGCATCCAGCTCCTCCCAGGGGAAGGAGGAGCCGCAGGGTGGAAGGCTACAAGAAACCCAGGACCCAAGATGGCCGCCAGCACATGTCAAACGAAGGAGAGCAGCAAGCAGGTAAGACCATGACAGCACCAACAACCATGCCACGCTCAAAATTGCCTAAATCACCTTTCTTTCCCATTCTGACATTCAGTTTGGAGTTCAGGAGATTGTCTTGACCAGGACCACACCCCTAAATGCATTGAAGCAACTGCAATGTGATTGGTTGACTAGATAATTGCATTAATGATAAATAGAACAGGTGTTCCTAATAATTCTTTAGGTGAGTGTATGTATTATGTGCGATTATTTTTGTTGTAACTTTATTATTTTATGATACTTGCATTTACTTTTTTCCTAAGAAGAGTCAACAAAACCCCACCATGCACTACGGCAGATAGTCAAGAGAGTCTCTCTGTTGATAACTTGTGTGAGAGCAGTGAATGTTTGGACTGCCATGAGGGAGTTTTAGGGTAAGGGAGGGGACCCTATGTGTTGTTGTGGTAGTGATGATGGCACTTTTAGCCACTTGTAGGTGGTGGCGGTAGGGGCAGTGGTAGAGACAGTGACACTCTGGGCAAATGCAGAGCAGGGAATCGGAAGCCCACCATGAGTATCACAGTTTGACAAAAGAAGTAGGGAGGATGAGGATTGTGTGTAGGACAGAACCTGGGAGCTGGATTGGGGTGCCAGAGAGGAGGAGGAGACATCAGAGGATAAGTGTGGAGGCAATGTCCAGCCAAAACCTCCAAAATAACTGTCAGGGCCACATCTGCTTCTATTGTGGTCAGCTTGGGAACTGGTGATGCTGCTGATACTGTGGGTGTAATGTCCAAGACATAGGCCAAGCTCAGCTGCCTCTAGCTCTGTGCGAGCAACTCCCATATGGTGGTTTTTCTCCACACAGCCGACACACAAAACAGCCATTTGCAATAGCTGCAGGATTAAAATAAGCCGTGGGTGTTCAAACACAAACATAGGTACCAGGACTCTTGCAGCATGTAAGGCGGCATCACCGGATCCTGTGGGAAAATAGAACTGGGCAGCTTACTAAATCAGAACAAGTTTGTCCTCCTTCTACTGGTCTTCTTCGTGGCAGCCAGCCCACATCCCTAAACAGTACAACAGTACAGTGTCCTTGTCATTATCAGATGATTCTTCTCCTGCTGAAACTCCTCTTCCTTGTCCTCCGCTCCATCGTGAGACATCTATAACAGAATGTGTGGCCGTGTGAAAACCATTCTCAGCCAGCAATTAGCTTATATGCAATCTGAACTCCCACTTGGTGTCACGGCCATGGCTATGACCGTGACTCCTGAACCGCATGCGGTTGTCAGCGGTTCTCTTTGGTGTTCAATCACAGGTGAGGGCTGTGGTATTTGCCTCACCTGTGGTTGCCGCTGGCAACAGTGTGTTTGGGCAGCGTAGCAGTCGGAGCTGTGCCATTGCAGCTTGCTACGTTGTGCATGCGGTTTTGTGTGATGTGTGTATGTGTGCACTTGTTGTTAGTTATTGTGTGCACTTTCCCTTTATGTATGTTTGTTTTCCCTTCTGTGTTACTGGAAGGGTTAACTTCCTTCCCAGTGTGTGTGTGATGTCACTGGGTGTGTCCAATCCTTGGGTGTGGCCACTTGGGCCTATAAAGACCCTCTCTCTTGCAGAGCTCAGTAGGTTGCTTCAGCATGCTTGCTGATAGCAGCCTCCTGTGTTTTACATCCGCCAGTGAGAGCCACCACTGTGGTCATAGTTCATAGTTTAAGTTTGAGTTTAGGTTTAAGTTAAAGTTTTATGTATGCCTATGTCTTTATGTGTGTGTTGTAGCAAGTTTGTCTGTTGGGATTTTCATATGTGTTTGTGCAGCATAACGGTTCTGGATCCCTGTCTGTTTAGGGATCCAGTCAGCAGGGCTGTGGCAGGTTGGTGAATGTCTGTTCACCTGCCATTTCCGTATTGCTGTTTCTGTTCCCCTTTTCCCAACAGCTTGGCCATTGAGGCTCCTGCTCCTCCGTGTCAAGGAGGAGTAGGTTGCCTTACCCAGCTCCTAGCTCAGGGATCTGCGGAGGGTAAGATAGGGCTCCGAGGTTCCGGCGCATGGGCCCTCCTACCTTAAAGGTCGGCCCATGCAGGTTAGGAGTTAGGGTCAGGGTAGGGACGCTGTAGGAGGTGACCTGCTCCCTGTCCTGTGGCTTCATGGCCGAGTAGCTACTTCAACACCTGGCACCTCACGGCTGAGGGTTTCCCCCATCCTCAGCCGTGACAGTATGACCACAGAGGCTTCCCGCGTGGCGTTCCCTCGAAAGAGGGTAAAGCATGCACCGCTATCTACGGATGGGGTGCATGCGCGTTCTCCGGAGGGAGAGCGTTATGGGGCTTTCACCATTTACGGCGCGGTGAGTGGCATTCCTCGCTCACCGTTGTCCGTGTTGGTATCCCCTTTGTTTGTCTTTCCCCTCCCCCCCTCCCATTGTTTCCTATGCCTCACCAACCTTCCCCTTTTGTTGTTGGGAGGGGCTTTGAGGGGTGGGAGTATGCATTCCCTCGAAAGAGGGTGTAGCATGTACCGCCGTCTGTGAAGGGGTACATGCGCGCTCTTCGGAGGGAGAGCGTTCTGGGGGTTTCGCCTCTGATGGCGCGGTGAGTGGCGTTTCCCCGCCATCCCTTCACCGTTGCCTCGTTTGGCGTCCCCCTGATTTTATTACACGTGGTGTGTGTCTGGTATGCGGTATGCATACCTTCGAAAGAGGGTGCAGCATGCAGTGCCATACCCTTGTGGTCTGCATGCGCGTTCTCCGGAGGGAGAGCGTTCCTGGGGGTTCTCCGTTAACGGCACGGTTGGTGGCTTATTCCCCGCCACCTTACCTTCCGTGTCCGTGTTGGGGATCCCTCGTCCCTCTCCATGTTCCCATCTCTGGTCGTCTGCTGGCAGCACTCCGTAAGTGGTCCGGCTGCGTGCTGGTTAGGAGTGTCTGCTGGCAGCGACTGGAGTGGGGACGTGAGTGGAGAGTCCCCTCGTTCACTCTCTGTGGTTCTCCTCCCTGTGTCACTGCTGCGGGCTGCAGGCCTCGTCGGACTGGCTGTGTTGTGTGCTGGGAGAGGATGCAGCTGACAGTGACATTTTGGGAACCGTGTCTGAGTGTGGACGTCCCCTTCTCCCATCCCCTTGTGTGAGTCCCTCACGTTTTTTTTATTTTTTTTTATTGGTGGGGGGGCTTTGAGGGGTGGGAGTGTCACGGCCATGGCTATGACCGTGACTCCTGAACCGCATGCGGTTGTCAGCGGTTCTCTTTGGTGTTCAATCACAGGTGAGGGCTGTGGTATTTGCCTCACCTGTGGTTGCCACTGGCAACAGTGTGTATGGGCAGCGTAGCAGTCGGAGCTGTGCCATTGCAGCTTGCTACGTTGTGCATGCGGTTTTGTGTGATGTGTGTATGTGTGCACTTGTTGTTAGTTATTGTGTGCACTTTCCCTTTATGTATGTTTGTTTTCCCTTCTGTGTTACTGGAAGGGTTAACTTCCTTCCCAGTGTGTGTGTGATGTCACTGGGTGTGTCCAATCCTTGGGTGTGGCCACTTGGGCCTATAAAGACCCTCTCTCTTGCAGAGCTCAGTAGGTTGCTTCAGCATGCTTGCTGATAGCAGCCTCCTGTGTTTTACATCCGCCAGTGAGAGCCACCACTGTGGTCATAGTTCATAGTTTAAGTTTGAGTTTGAGTTTAGGTTTAAGTTAAAGTTTTATGTATGCCTATGTCTTTATGTGTGTGTTGTAGCAAGTTTGTCTGTTGGGATTTTCATATGTGTTTGTGCAGCATAACGGTTCTGGATCCCTGTCTGTTTAGGGATCCAGTCAGCAGGGCTGTGGCAGGTTGGTGAATGTCTGTTCACCTGCCATTTCCGTATTGCTGTTTCTGTTCCCCTTTTCCCAACAGCTTGGCCATTGAGGCTCCTGCTCCTCCGTGTCAAGGAGGAGTAGGTTGCCTTACCCAGCTCCTAGCTCAGGGATCTGCGGAGGGTAAGATAGGGCTCCGAGGTTCCGGCGCATGGGCCCTCCTACCTTAAAGGTCGGCCCATGCAGGTTAGGAGTTAGGGTCAGGGTAGGGACGCTGTAGGAGGTGACCTGCTCCCTGTCCTGTGGCTTCATGGCCGAGTAGCTACTTCAACACCTGGCACCTCACGGCTGAGGGTTTCCCCCATCCTCAGCCGTTACACCTGGTCAAGTTGCTGGCTATTCAGTTGCTGCCATACCACTTATTTCCATACCTTGCCTAAAATCATTTTGCTGGGCTCAAGCCCAAGCAGTGTGGTGGAACTCTTGACTACACAGTCAAGATTACCACGCCTATATGGTAAATTTGACTAGTTGGTCTGCAAATGTGGCGCACTTCTACTCCGTTGCCTACATAAAAATTTTCTGGGTATGGCCCCACAGGTGTACTGGGACTCTTGGGGAGCAAGAGTACCACTGCTATATGGAAAAGTTTAATTTTTAGTTTGCAAATGTGGCACACTTCCACACCTTCACTGAAATTACATTTTTCTGGACTCTGGCTAGGGTGGTGTGGTGGAACTCTTGGCATGTGCGTGTCATATGGGCAGGCATTTTGACCCTGTTAAGCTATAATTTTTGAACACTTGGTCCTCCAATTAGCCACAGTTTTTTCCCCCTCAAAACACTGTGTGTGTTTAAAGGGGTTGTCCGGGTTCAGAGCTGAATTGGGACATACCCCCATTTTCACCCAGGCAGCCCCCTTTATATAAGCATCGGAGCATTTCATGCTCCTCTCCTTTGCTTAGGCGCTGCCCTAGCTTAAAGACCGCCTATCAGAGCCAGTGATGTCACCAGCAACACTGCTAGGCAAAAGCCTCCATCTAATAGCATTAAAAACAGAAACAAACAACCCCTGCCCTGCACTATACAACAAGGGAGAGTATTGGATCATGAAATGCTCCAATGTGCATATCCAAGGGGCCAGAGTGTTGAAATGGGGGTATGTCCAGGTTCAGCTCTGAACCCAGACAACCCCTTTAAATACCAATAAGGGACAATTTTTGGAAGCTTTGGAATATGAAAAAGCATAACACATGTCAACATTGTCAAACATGCGTTTACCCATAGCTATGTATGTCAGAGATAACATCTTTTCCTAAAAATTCTGAGTTCTAGGAGACTAGAGGGTGTTATATACCAATTTCCAGGGCAATAGCAAAATTTGGTTTGGGTAGAATCCATTCGGGTCCAAATCAAACTTTTACAAAAAATTGGCAAACCTGAAACAAACCTGATCTCAAAAAGTTCACTCATCTCTAGAGCCAATTCTTTCCCTGATAAAACCCTGACTTTTCTACCTATTCATTCAATCTATGTCCCTAAACTGTCCCTACAACAGCTAGATTGGTCAGTTGTGTCTGTAATTGCTTTTTGCCAGACATATCGAAGACACATGCTCTCAGATTGTAAGCAGTGTGGCATCTATAACAGAATGTTTGGCCGTGTGAAAACCATTCTCAGCCAGCAATTAGCTTATATGCAATCTGAACTCCCACCTGGTCAAGTTGCTGGCTATTCAGTTGCTGCCATACCACTTATTTCCATACCTTGCCTAAAATCATTTTGCTGGGCTCTAGCCCAAGCAGTGTGGTGGAACTCTTGACTACACAGTCAAGATTACCACGCCTATATGGTAAATTTGACTAGTTGGTCTGCAAATGTGGCACACTTCTACTCCGTAGCCTACATAAAAATTTTCTGGGTATGGCCCCACAGGTGTACTGGGACTCTTGGGGAGCAAGAGTACCACTGCTATATGGAAAAGTTTAATTTTTAGTTTGCAAATGTGGCACACTTCCACGCCTTCACTGAAATTACATTTTTCTGGACTCTGGCTAGGGTGGTGTGGTGGAACTCTTGGCATGTGCGTGTCATATGGGCAGGCATTTTGACCCTGTTAAGCTATAATTTTTGAACACTTGGTCCTCCAATTAGCCACAGTTTTTTCCCCCTCAAAACACTGTGTGTGTTTAAAGGGGTTGTCCGGGTTCAGAGCTGAATTGGGACATACCCCCATTTTCACCCAGGCAGCCCCCTTTATATAAGCATCGGAGCATTTCATGCTCCTCTCCTTTGCTTAGGCGCTGCCCTAGCTTAAAGACCGCCTATCAGAGCCAGTGATGTCACCAGCAACACTGCTAGGCAAAAGCCTCCATCTAATAGCATCAAAAACAGAAACAAACAACCCCTGCCCTGCACTATACAACAAGGGAGAGTATTGGATCATGAAATGCTCCAATGTGCATATCCAAGGGGCCAGAGTGTTGAAATGGGGGTATGTCCAGGTTCAGCTCTGAACCCAGACAACCCCTTTAAATACCAATAAGGGACAATTTTTGGAAGCTTTGGAATATGAAAAAGCATAACACATGTCAACATTGTCAAACATGCGTTTACCCATAGCTATGTATGTCAGAGATAACATCTTTTCCTAAAAATTCTGAGTTCTAGGAGACTAGAGGGTGTTATATACCAATTTCCAGGGCAATAGCAAAATTTGGTTTGGGTAGAATCCATTCGGGTCCAAATCAAACTTTTACAAAAAATTGGCGAACCTGAAACAAACCTGATCTCAAAAAGTTCACTCATCTCTAGAGCCAATTCTTTCCCTGATAAAACCCTGACTTTTCTACCTATTCATTCAATCTATGTCCCTAAACTGTCCCTACAACAGCTAGATTGGTCAGTTGTGTCTGTAATTGCTTTTTGCCAGACATATCGAAGACACATGCTCTCAGATTGTAAGCGAAGTTCAGAATGTCATCCAGAGGCTGAAGGACCTGTCAAAATCCTGCCCCCTGATTGGCTCACAGCCTGCCAGCCTCTGAGCCAATCAGGACAAGCCCTCTCCTTCCCAGGGTCATGTGATCCTCCATTTTTATCCTCCCTGCCTTCAGAATCGTTTGGCAGAAGAATTTTGTGAAACTTGTAACTAATCCAATTCATATCATTCAATCAATGCATAGCTAACCTCTTAGAGAAAATCTGTAATATACTTACCATCACCAAATTGCGTGGATCGGCCACTGAGCATGTGACGCTGAAAATCCTGTTTCCATTGATGACATGTCTTTTACCAGATTTCAAGCCTAGCCTATGGATGGGATGTCACTTCTGCTGTGGACTGAGCAAAAACTATTCATCTCCCTGGCACATGTACATACAATGTCCATATATGTTATGTTTTCCCCTCCCCCACGACAGCACCTTAGAGAGATGGCTCCGCCCCAGGACAGGAAACCTGCAGCATAAAAAGGTGGAGCCGCTCTCCCACCTCAGTGAGGTTTCCTGTCCTGGTACGGGAGCCTGCAGTTGTCGTCCTGACCTGGAAGTCCCGGTAGATGCCGGAGGGTTGGAGGCGGCTTGTTTACCTGTCCGATCATCCCCACAGGCGTCGGGGGCAGGATACCGGTGAGAAGATCCCGGGTCACAAGGGCAGAAGGTGCTGGTCCCTCAGACGAGGAGGACCGCACCAACGGATCTAGGGTGGCCAGAAGGCCCCAGTATTGCTGCAAACCAGCCAGGACGCCACCGGATGTAGACGCTGGTGGGTGGCGTCTGGACAGGAAGTGCCATGCGTTCCACGGCCGTGCGCTTCCGGTCAGGTGACCGGAAGTTCGGCTGCCCGGCAGTTTTAAAACCAACTACATACAGGTATGAGGGTGCTGGAGTTATTGGACGCCGTTGTCTGTTTTCGGTGTGCCTGAAGTGGACCAAGTTCCTGGGCTATCTTGGCGTGGAGAGGTTTGCAGTAACTATGTATCTCTCAGGTGAGAGGAATTCTTGGTGGCAGTAGATAACCTGGGCAATATTTTTGCAGGTTACCTTTCATTATGGATGAAGAAGGGAGATCTGAATGTGCAGATATTGAAATCTTGCCGCCGGTATTGTGAGTCCTATTCTCGCTCCTTTCAGGGTCTAGGCTGTTACTTAGATTGGGTATATTCCATTTTTCTTAGACGGTGCCTAAGAAGGTGGCGACAAAGAAAAAGAACAAGGAATGCCCTATCTGCAAGTGCTCGCTGTCTTCTACTTATGCTAAGAAGCTCTGTCAGCAGTGCATTGAGAAGACAGTGGCCGAGGAGACTCCGAGTCTTCTAAAAGACATTAAGTCTATTATGTCCGAAGTCAAAAATTCCTTGAAAGCCGGTAGGAAGAGAAGAAGAGAAGTGAGACAGGAGTCCGACGTGGAATCGGAAGATAGTGGCTCTCTCTCCGGGGATGAGGACTCTAATGATTCCTTCTCTTCGGAGGATGACACCAAAGAAGGAAAGTTCCTTTTTCCGGCAGAAGATACGGACAAATTGTTAAAGGTTATCCGATCTACCCTGGAATTGGAAGATACCAGAGAAAATAGATCTGTAGAGGATGTTGTGTTTGGGGGACTTAGGGAAAAGAAGCGTAGGTGTTTCCCTGTCCATAAATCGGTCTCAGCTGTGATAGAAAAAGAATGGAAAAAACCGGATAAAAAACCGTTTATTTCTAAAACCTTTAAGCGGAAGTACCCCTTTGAGGAAGAGGCATCTACATCTTGGGACAGGGCCCCGAAGCTGGATGTAGCCATTTCCAAGATTTCTAAAAAATCCTCTCTGCCCTTTGAGGACATGGGTTTCTTGAGGGATCCCTTAGATAAAAGAATAGATTCTGCCCTTAAGAATTCATGGGAATCTTCTGCGGCGGCTTTCAGGCCTAGTATAGCCGCCACAGTGGTTGCGAGATCTATGTCACTGTGGTTGGATAGGCTACAGGGGCAGATTAGGGATAAATGCCCTAGAGAGCAATTGTTGGCATCTATGCCCACTTTCCAGAAGGCCGCGGACTTTATTGCAGATGCCGCAGTGGACTCGGTGAGGCTGGAAGCGAGAGCCGCATCCCTTTCCAATTCCGCGCGACGTGCTTTGTGGCTTAAGAATTGGAAAGGGGGGGATATGCCGTCCAAGCTGAGATTGTGTAGCATTCCCTGTGATGGCCAGTTCCTTTTTGGGTCTGAACTTGACTCCTTACTCGAAAAAGCGGCAGATAGAAAGAAAAAGTTTCCCCAAGAATCTTTCACTCAATTTAAGCAATATAGACGGCCCTTTCGGAACCCGAGTGGATTTCAGAATAAAAAGCAGACGGGGGACAGAGAGCAGGGAGCAAGGCCTAGATCAGGAAGTAAGGGCTTTTTGTTTAGATCAGCCGCAGCTCGTGGGGGAAAACAAGGAAAGCAATGACGCCATGATCCCAGTAGGAGGAAGATTAAGATTCTTTCTTCCTGCTTGGGAAAAGATGGCGGGCAGATGGTTGATAGGTCTTCTGCGGGAAGGTCTAAGGTTAGAATTTTTGAGATACCCCGCGGAAAAATTTGTGATTTCAAAGTTTTCTATCATTATGCTGCAAGAAATAAAAAAACTAATAAACAAAAAAGTGTTACTTCCTGTCCCAGAGTCAGAGATAGGGAGAGGTTTTTATTCCACCCTGTTTCTAGTGAAGAAACCAGATGGGTCATACCGGACTATAATAAACCTCAAATACCTGAACAAATTCCTGAAAGCCAGGAAATTCAAGATGGAAACCATCAGGTCAGCAATATTTCTTTTATCTCCGGGTTGTCATATGGCGGTTCTGGATTTAAAAGATGCGTACCATCATATTCCGATTCATCCAGATCACCAGAGATTCCTCCGGGTGGCTGTAAGAACCGAGACTGGGCTTCTTCATTACCAGTTCCAGGCACTCCCCTTTGGCCTTTCCATGGCACCTCGAATCTTTACGAAGGTAGTGGCGGAGATGGCCTCCTTCATCAGGAAGGAGAACATCACATTTCTGCCTTACTTGGACGACTTTCTGGTGGTGGCCCAAACTCAAGCGGAGTGTGTCTGGGCTCTGAATCGGGTGATGGAGGTACTTCAGTCCCTGGGGTGGCTTTTGAATACCCAGAAGTCCAGGATGGAGCCATCATCAAGCCAGGTTTTCTTGGGTCTGGTTTTAAATTCCAGGCTGGAGAAAACTTTCCTCACAGAGGAGAAGGTAGCCAGGATTCAGGGAGTAGTTCGGCGGGTTCAGTCAGGAGGAACCCTGTCTATAAGGAAAGCTATGTCCCTGTTAGGAGTCTTAACATCCTGCATGCCAGCAGTCCAGTGGGCGCAGCGACACTCTCGCCAGTTACAGGGAGAGATTTTGGCTGCCGCAAGGCGAGCAGGGACGTCTCTGGAGTCAGTTATAAGTTTGTCCGACGTAACTCTTTCATCCCTAAATTGGTGGAAAGAAGAAGAGAATCTGACTCAGGGACTTCCCTGGTCCTTTCCGGAACCGGTAGTTGTGACTACGGACGCCAGCCCCTGGGGATGGGGGGCTCACGTGGAGGATCAGATCTTTCAGGGAGAGTGGTCCCAGGGTCAGAAGCTGTTCTCGTCAAATCGAAAGGAGCTGAGAGCTGTTTTGTTGGCCTTGAGGGCAGTTCTTCCTATGATACAGAACAGACATGTGAGGGTGATGTCCGACAATCGGACAGTGGTCTCATATCTCAATCGTCAGGGAGGAACCAGGTCAGATTCCTTACAGAAGGAGACAAGATGGATTTTCGAGGAAATAGAGGAGAAAGTGCTTCATCTCTCGGCCATTCATATTCGAGGGGTCGAGAATTTTCAGGCAGACTTCCTGAGTCGCCACAGGCTACGTCAGGGGGAGTGGTCACTAAGTCCAAAGATATTCTCCCAGATAGTAGATTTATGGGGTCTGCCTTCGGTAGACATGTTTGCCACAAGGGAGAACAGAAAGGTGCCGGAGTTCTTCTCCCTCAGTCCAAAAGAGTGCCCATCTGGGGTGGACGCCTTCCTCCAGAGATGGGACTTCCCGCTAGGTTATGCCTTTCCCCCGCTACAAATGATTCCGTTAGTGATAAGGAAGATCAGATACGAAAGGGCGAGAGTGATTCTGATAGCTCCCTTCTGGCCGAAAAGGGCGTGGTTTTCCCTGTTGAGGGCCATGTCGGTTTCGGATCCATGGATCCTGCCGGGAATTCCGGACCTATTGTCACAGGGTCCAGTATTCCACCCGGAGGTAGAGTCTCTGCATCTTTCGGCGTGGAATTTGAGAGGTCATTTTTAGCCAGTCAGGGATTCTCTAAGGAGGTCATTTCCACTCTGATGAAAAGTAGAAAGGAGGTGACGAATATTATTTATGCACGGGTATGGAGGAAGTTCCTATCCTTTATAGGCACAGAAAGTGTTTCCTGGCCATTAGAATTTTCAGTGGTTCAGGTGTTGGATTTTCTACAGAGGGGATTGTCCCTAGGGTTGGCAAAAAGTACATTAAAAGTGCAGGTGTCAGCTTTATCGGTCTTAGGGAGAAGGAGTTTAGCCATGGACCCTTGGATTGTTAGGTTTTTTAAGGCAGTAGATAGGATTACGCCAGTAGCAGGCCCTAGATTTCCTCCTTGGGACCTTAACTTGGTGTTAAATGCCCTAACTAAACATCCCTTTGAACCTCTAGTCTCTTGCTCAATTAAAGTGCTTTCCCTTAAACTAGTTTTGCTGGTAGCCTTAACGTCAGCCAGAAGGGTTGGGGAGATTCAGGCCCTCTCCATTAACCCCCCTTTCATGTCCATCAGAGAAGACAGGGTAGTTCTCAGACCAGATCCCGCCTTTATGCCGAAGGTTCCTTCTAGGACTAATAGGGCTCAGGAGGTAGCTCTTCCAGCTTTCTTTTCAGAACCAAAAGATGACAGAGAGAAGGAGATGCATTCCCTCGATGTCAGGAGGTGTATTTTGCAGTACCTGGAGGTGACTAAGGACTGGAGGAAGTCTTCTGCCTTATTTGTTCTGTTCGGCGGGGCTAGGAAAGGTAATACTGCCTCTAAGGCATCTATTGCCCGCTGGATCAGAGAAGCTATATCCTTGGCGTATTCAGTATCCGGTGTGTCTCCCCCTATTTCTGTGAGGGCTCACTCCACGAGGGCGGTGTCCACTTCTTGGGCTGAGAGGGCCAGCGTATCCATTGAACAGATCTGTCGGGCTGCCACCTGGTCTTCTCCGTCCACTTTCTATAAACACTATAGGCTTCAACTTGACTCTATTTCTGACCTTCTCTTTGGTACAAAAGTCTTGAGTACTGTTTCCCACCCTGAGGCTGATCTCTGAAATCTCTCTCTAAGGTGCTGTCGTGGGGGAGGGGAAAAATGATGATTACACTTACCGGTAATCGGATTTTCCTGACCCCACGACAGCACCTCTTTATTCCCTCCCTGTTGGTGTAAGTCTGTGTGTTCACGGGTGTTGCAAAAAAAAAAAAAAAAAAGAAGAATGTTAAACTGAACTAACGTAAGGGGGAGTCCCTCTCATGCTCTGGAAACTCACTGAGGTGGGAGAGCGGCTCCACCTTTTTATGCTGCAGGTTTCCTGTCCTGGGGCGGAGCCATCTCTCTAAGGTGCTGTCGTGGGGTCAGGAAAATCCGATTACCGGTAAGTGTAATCATCATTTTCAGCCTTATGCTAAAATAAAAAAAAAAGGTATAATTTTTCTCCATCATTTTGCACTCAATACCTTATAATGACAAAGTGAAAACAGAATGGTTTGCTAATTTATTGAAAAGGAGTAACTAAAAACTTGCATTGACATAACTATTCAGACTCTTTACTCAGGACTTAGTTAAAGCACCTTTGGCAGCGATTACAGCCTCCAGTCTTCTTGGTATGATGCCACAAGGTTTGCACACCTGAATTTGGGGATTTTCTACCATTCTTCTCTGCAGATACTCTCAAGTTCTGTCAGGTTGGATGGGGACCGGCGGTGGACAGCCATTCTCAAGTCTTTACAGAGATGTTTGATGGGGTTCAAGTCAGGGCTCTGGCTGGGCCACTCAAGAATAATCATAGAGTTGTCCCTAAGTCACTCCTGTGTTGTTTTGGCTGTGTGCTCAGGGTCATCCAAATCTGATGTCCAGAGTACTCTTGATCAGGTTTTCATTAAGAATACCTCTGTACTTTGCACCATTCAGCTTTCCCTCAACCCTGACCAGTCTACCTGTCCCAGCTGCTTTAAAACACCTCCACAGCATGATGCTGCCACCACCATGATTCACTGTAGGAGTGGTATTGGGCAGTGCCTGGTTTCTCTCCAAACATGATGCTTTGAATTGAGGCCAAAAAGTTAAATATTTGATTAGTCAGACCAGAGAATTTTGTTTCTCAGGGTTTTAGAGTCCTTTATGTGATTCTTTGCAAACTTTCATGTGTCTTTTACTGAAGAAAGGATTATTTCTGGCCACTCTGCCATACAGCCCAGATTGATAGAATGCTGCAGTGATTGTTGTCCTTCTGGAAGTTTCTACTATCTGCACTCTACAGTCGTGGCCAAAAGTTTTGAGAATGACATAAATATTGGAAATTGGAAAAGTTGCTGCTTAAGTTTTTATAATAGCAATTTGCATATACTCCAGAATGTTATGAAGAGTGATCAGATGAATTGCATAGTCCTTCTTTGCCATGAAAATTAACTTAATCCCAAAAAACCTTTCCACTGCATTTCATTGCTGTCATTAAAGGACCTGCTGAGATCATTTCAGTAATCGTCTTGTTAACTCAGGTGAGAATGTTGACGAGCACAAGGCTGGAGATCATTATGTCAGGCTGATTGGGTTAAAATGGCAGACTTGACATGTTAAAAGGAGGGTGATGCTTGAAATCATTGTTCTTCTATTGTTAACCATGGTGACCTGCAAAGAAACGCGTGCAGCCATCATTGCGTTGCATAAAAATGGCTTCACAGGCAAGGATATTGTGGCTACTAAGATTGCACCTCAATCAACAATTTATAGGATCATCAAGAACTTCAAGGAAAGAGGTTCAATTCTTGTTAAGAAGGCTTCAGGGCGTCCAAGAAAGTCCAGCAAGCGCCAGGATCGTCTCCTAAAGAGGATTCAGCTGCAGGATCGGAGTGCCACCAGTGCAGAGCTTGCTCAGGAATGGCAGCAGGCAGGTGTGAGCCCATCTGCACGTACAGTGAGGCAAAGACTTTTGGAAGATGGCCTGGTGTCAAGAAGGGCAGAAAAGAAGCCACTTCTCTCCAAAAAAAACATCAGGGACAGATTGATCTTCTGCAGAAAGTATGGTGAATGGACTGCTGAGGACTGGGGCAAAGTCATATTCTCAGATGAAGCCTCTTTCCGATTGTTTGGGGCATCTGGAAAAAGGCTTGTCCGGAGAAGAAAAGGTGAGCGCTACCATCAGCCCTGTGTCATACCAACAGTAAAGCATCCTGAGACCATTCATGTGTGGAGTTGCTTCTCATCCAAGGGAGTGGGCTCACTCACAATTTTGCCCAAAAACACAGCCATGAATAAAGAATGGTACCAAAACACCCTCCAACAGAAACTTCTTCCAACAATCCAACAACAGTTTGGTGAAGAACAATGCATTTTCCAGCACGATGGAGCACCGTGCCATAAGGCAAAAGTGATAACTAAGTGGCTCGGGGACCAAAACGTTGACATTTTGGGTCCATGGCCTGGAAACTCCCCACATCTTAATCCCATTGAGAACTTGTGGTCAATCCTCAAGAGGCGGGTGGAAAAACAAAAACCCACTAATTCTGACAAACTCCAAGAAGTGATTATGAAAGAATAGGTTGCTATCAGTCAGGAATTGGCCCAGAAGTTGATTAAGAGCATGCCCAGTCGGATTGCAGAGGTCCTGAAAAAGAAGGGCCAACACTGCAAATACTGACTCTTTGCATAAATGTCATGTAATTGTCGATAAAAGCCTTTGAAACGTATGAAGAGCGTGTAATTGAATTTCACTACATCACAGAAACAACTGAAACAAAGATCTAAAAGCAGTTTAGCAGCAAACTTTGTGAAAACTAATATTTGTGTCACGACTGTACTATCTGACTCTTTGTAGCTCAGCCACAGTCACTGTTGGGTTCTTGGTCACCTATCTTACCAAGGCCCATTTCCCCTGATTACTTAGTTTGGTGGGGCAGCCAGCTCTAGGAAGAGTTTTGGTTGTTGCAAACGTCTTCCTTTTAAGAATTAAGGAGGCCACTGTGGGGAACTTTCAGTGCAGAAGACATTTTTTTTTACCCTTCTCTAGGTCTGAGCTTCCACACAATACTGTTTCTGAGCTCTACAGGCAGTAACTGGGAGATGTTGTGCCTGGCTCAGAGGAAGTGGTCGAGTATTGCTAGCCATGTTCTCTTGCACCTGATTGTTGATTTGTGGTTTGCAATCCTGTCTCTGATTGGTTGTGTGGTCTACCCTACATAAGCAAGGCCATATAGGCATTAAGTGAAACTACAAAGTCAATGGGGCCGGAGCGGTAGTCTGGGGGCACGCGTGCACTAGCGGCAGGACGGATCTGACAGGCTGTTCACCCGCCGAAACAGCCTGACGGAGGTCCGTGCCGCTAGTGTGAAAGTACCCTAATTGGGAATGATCTTTGTGTCTGTGGATGTTTGAACGAGTCTGTGGAGTTGTCACCGCCAGTTCTGTGAGAAGGTCTGACAGACGTCCTTCTCTACCTCTTGCATGATGTTCTTTGTTTTGGTTTCACTTTCTCATCTCATTTCCTTCTCCCAGGTGTCACCTATTTAGACTAATCCTCTTTCCTTTATATTCCCTCCTATACTGCCTCACTTTGCGGTTTATACTACTTCCTGGATTGAAGTGTTCACTGCTGGAGGCTTCTGCTGCTGCTTGTTCAGATAAGTCCTTTCATGTATTGTGTTTCCTTGCTGACTTGATTCTAGGTGACCCTGTCTCCCTCCGTATGAAGTGCAGGGAGCCGGTGGTCGTGTCCCCTCACTATTATAGGGTTTTCAGGTGTCACACAGTCTTAGGTACGTGGGCATACAATCGTCTACCTCTGAGACCCTTGTATGTGCTTAGCAGTCAGGGTGAGCTCTTAGGGTTTTATAGGGGTCACCTATATGCTCCTTAGTTTGGGATCAAGCCAGTCGGACGTTTATTCATAACTTCCAGCTATCTGCAACATCATCCGTGACATTATAAACCGCCATTACCATCTTAAGCATGGATACGGTTTCAGCCTTGATTGACCGCATGCAAGGTCTTTCACTGGAGGTAGCAGATCTCCGTAAAACTGTGTCTCAGTTTCAGGTGACCGGTTCTGCTTGCATTCATGGAGTTTGTTTCGAGCCTAAGATCTCGCTTCCGGATACGTTCTCCGGGGGTAGTGAGAATTTTGTTCGCTTAAGGCCTCATGCACACGGCCGCGTTCTTCGGCCGAGAGCGGTCCGTGGTAACCCGGCCGGGATTCCTTCTGACAGCAGGAGCGCACCGCGTCATTGGTTGCTATGACGCCGTGAGCTTCATGCCGCCGCTGCTGTACAGTGATACACTGGTATGATCTATACGAGTGTATCACTGTACAGCAGCGGCGGCATGAAGCGCACGGCGTCATAGCAACCAATGACACCGTGCGCTCCTGCTGTCAGAAGGAATCCCGGCCGGGTTACCACAGACCGCTCTCGGCCGCGGAACACGGCCGTGTGCATGAGGCCTTAGAGAGGCTTGCAAACTCCATTTTCGCCTACTTCCCCATTCCACTGGTGATGAGGAGCAGAGGGTGGGGATCATCATCTCGTTGCTCAGGGATAACGCTCAGTCTTGGGACTTTTCGCTGCCGGTGGGGGCACGGCCCCTCTGATCGGTGGATGAATTTTTTGTAGCCCTGGGGCAGATATATGATGACCCGGATCGTATTGCTCTGGCTGAATCTAAACTGCGTCTTTTATGCCAGGGTAAACAGTCCGCAGAGATATATTGTTCTGAATTTCGGAGATGGGCAGCTGATACTGGTTGGAACGATGCTGCACTCCGAAGTCAATTTTGCCATGATCTTTCGGAGGGATTGAAAGATGCATTTGCTTTTCATGAGACCTGCCTCCTTGGAGTCTGCCATGTCTCTAGCTGTTCGTATTGACAGGCATCTTAGAGAGAGAGGAGAGACCACTCCTTCCTGTCATATTCAGCCCAAGGACAGTGGGGCTGTCTCATTCAGTACACAGGGGTCTCAGTCTCTCTCAATCCCCTCTGAGCAGGAGGCCATGCAGCTGGGTTTGCTTGCCTCTGATAGTAGAGGATTCAGCTCTCAGAGGAGGGTTTGTTTCTGTTGTGGGGGTATAAATCATTTGGCTAATGTTTGCCCCTCTAGGAGATTCATGGAGTTTTCTGAGGGTAATAAAAAAGAAACAAAAATAAAAAAAACCTCTAAAAACTTTCCATTTGCTACTATTGGCAAGGTTGATGCGGAAATTGAAAGTTTGCCATTTGCTTGTAGTTCCCGTTTTCTCCTACCTGCCAGGGTGGCACTAGACAGCAAGAACATTGTTTGTGAGATTTTTGTAGATAGTGGAGAAGCTGTCAATCTCATTGATAATCAATTTGCTATAACGCATGGTTTCCAGGTATGCACTTTGGATAAGGATATACGTGTTTTTACTATCGATTCCGCTCCAGTTTCTCAAAGATCGTTAAAGGGCATAGTTCACAATATCCGTTTGACTGTGGGTGATGCTCATGTTGAGGATATGTCATGTTTCGTCCTAAGCGGATTACCTACTCCTCTAGTGTTGGGGCTACCCTGGCTCACTAAACATAACCCCACCATTGATTGGCAAGCAAGGCAAATAAATGGTTGGAGTGACTTTTGCAGAGAGAATTGCCTCACAGTGTCTCTTTCAGAGGTTTCTACCAAGACTGTACCATCTTTTCTCTCTGAATTTTCGGATGTGTTTTCCGAGAGTGGTGTCCAGGAGCTGCCCTATCACTGGGAGTACGATTGCCCTATTAATCTCATCCCAGGCGCCAAGCTGCCAAAATCACGTTTATACAATCTCTCCCAAAAGAGTCGCCATGCCTGAGAAAGGGACACATCCGACCCTCGAAGTCACCTGTTGCCGCTGGGTTTTTTTTTGTTGAGAAAAAAGATGGTTCTTTAAGACCTTGTCTGGATTTCAGGGAGCTGAACCTTATCACAATTCGCGACCCATATCCGCTTCCTCTGATCCCGGACCTGTTTAACTAGATTGTTGGGGCTAAAGTTTTTTCTAAGTTGGATTTAAGAGGGGCATACAACCTAGTCAGGGTCAGGGAAGGGGACGAATGGAAGACTGCCTTCAATACCCCTAAGGGTCATTTCGAGAATTTGGTTATGCCCTTTGGTTTGATGAATGCTCCGGCCGTCTTCCAACATTTTGTGAACAGCATTTTTTATCATTTAATGAGGAAATTTGTACTGGTGTATCTAGATAACATTTTGATTTTTTCTCCTGATTTCAAAACTCATGGGGACCACCTATGTCAGGTCTTGCTCATTCTGCGGGAGAATAAATTGTACGCTAAACTGGAAAAATGTGTGTTTGCGGTTCCGGAGATTCAATTTCTTGGTTTTCTTCTCTTCGCTTCTGGTTTTCGCATGGACCCCGAGAAGGTCCGCGCTGTGCTTGATTGGGAGCTTCCTAAAAAATCAGAAGGCGCTGATGCGGTTTTTGGGTTTTGCCAATTATTACAGAAAGTTCATTTTTAATTATTCCTCACTGATATGACTAAAAAGGGGGTAGATTTTTCCTCCTTGTCGGTAGATGCGCTTAAGGCCTTTTCTAGTATCAAAGAGAGTTTTGCTTCCGCTCCCATTTTGGTACAACCTGATGTCTCTCTACCTTTTATTGTTGAGGTGGACGCTTCTGAGGTGGGTGTGGGTGCTGTCTTTTCTCAGGGTCCCTCTTCTGCCAAATGGCGACCGTGTGCCTTTTTCTCAAGGAAACTCTCCTCCGCAGAGAGAAATTACGATGTGGGAGATAGGGAGTTGTTGGCCATCAAATTAGCTTTTGAGGAATGGCGCCATTGGCTAGAGGGAGCCAGACACTCTATTACCGTGTTTACCGACCATAAGAATCTGGCCTACTTGGAATCAGCCAAGCGTCTGAACCCGAGACAGGCCAGATGGTCTTTGTTCTTTTCTAGGTTTAATTTTGTTATCACGTTCCGCCCTGGGGTTAAAAATGTGAAGGCGGATACCCTGTCACGTTGTTTTCCGGGAGGGGGGAACTTTGAAGACCCGGGTCCCATTTTGGCTGAAGGGGTGGTCATCTCTGCTCTTTATCCTGATTTGGAGGCAGAGGTTCAGGCAGCCCAGGCAGAGGCTCCTCCTGGGAGGTTGTTTGTGCCTCTCGCTTTACGACACAAGGTTTTTAAGGAGCATTACGATACTGTCCTTGCTGGGCACCCGGGGAGTAGAGCCACAGTAGATCTTATTGCTCGGAGATTCTGGTGGCCGGCTCTTCGTAAGACGGTTGAGGGTTTTGTGGCAGCCTGCGAGACCTGCGCTCGTGCCAAGGTCCCTCATTCACGGCCATCGGGTTCTCTCTTCCCTTTACCCATTCCTTCCCGTCCTTGGACGCATCTGTCCATGGACTTCATTACGGACCTGCCTCGTTCCTCGGGGAAGACTGTGATTCTGGTGGTAGTGGACTGTTTTAGCAAAATGGCGCATTTCATTCCCTTTCCTGGGTTACCCAATGCTAAGATGTTGGCGCAAGCGTTTGTTGATCACATTGTTAAATTGCATGGCATTCCTTCAGACATTGTTTCTGATAGGGGCACGCAATTTGTTTCCAGATTCTGAAAGGCCTTCTGTTCTCGCTTGGGGATTCAGTTGTCATTTTCTTCTGCTTTTCACCCGCAGTCGAATGGTCAGACCGAATGCGTCAATCAGAATCTGGAGACATATCTGCGCTGTTTTGTGGCGGAGAATCAGGAGGATTGGTATTCTTTTTTGTCCCTTGCTGAGTTTGCTTTAAATAACCGTCGCCAGGAGTCCTCTGATAAGTCACCATTTTTTGGTGCATATGGGTTTCATCCACAGTTTGGGACATTCTCTGGAGAGGGGTCTTCTGGTTTACCTGAAGAGGAGAGATTTTCCTCGTCTTTGTCATTTATTTGGCAAAAGATTCAGGGTAATCCCGTTGCCTTCCGTCTTGATCTTCCTCAGACTTGGAAGACCCATAATGTTTTTCACAGGTCCCTATTAAAACCTTATGTCCAACCCACTGTACCCTCCTCTTTACCTCCTCCTCCGATTTTTGTTGATGGTAATCTTGAATTCCAGGTCTCTAGGATTGTGAATTCTCGCATTATCCGCGGTTCTCTCCAATACCTTGTTCATTGGGAGGGTTATGGTCCTGAGGAGAGGATGTGGGTCCCAGTGGCGGACATTAAGGCCACTCGTCTCATCAAGGCTTTCCATAGGTCTCATCCTGAGAAGGTGGGTTCTGAGTGCAGTACGCCAGTCCTGCATGGTGAGCGAATGTGAGGTCACAGGGGTAGTTAACAAACCGAGGGTTGCTCTTGGTACTCACAGTTTTTATATACTCTGGGCAGGCGTACAGAAGTGATGGAGAGGCTGGCACATGGATCCTCTGGGGCACTCTCTGTGTATAGGGACCAGGCCAGGTGGTAGGTGAGGTGCCCTGGGTGTTGTAGGTTTAGTGTGCCTGTGGCAAGATCCCTTAAAGTTCGTGACGCCAGTGCCAGGAGTCTGTTCTGTACCATAGATAAGTAGGATACTATGTGTTTGACCCTTATGAACTGGGATCTGGGTAAGGAGTTTTTTATGGAGCGTGGCTTACAGCTTGTGTACAAGAGTTAGCTGTTCCTGTTGGTTGCTTTAAAGAAGATGTCAGTACAAGGACAACCATTTCCTTTAGACAGTTTTCATCCTTCTGCCACATGTTGTAGCATCAGTTATTCATCTTGCAATGTACAGTTTTAAGATCATGGGCTCTCCATTGATCAGTTTATAGTGTTGAAGCAATGGCTGGTTTTCACTCCAGAAGGGGAAAGGGCAAAGCATTGTAGGACATCCTCTACAATAAGTAACTACAGGGAGCCATGTATGATGTGGCTCTCATCTCTGTCAAATAGACTTTTCCCAAGTAGGGAGATCCCTCGCTATCACATATACATCTGTATTAGGGTAAGGGTTCGGCATGAACCTGACAACTAGCCATGAACCTGACAACTAGCCATCAACCTGACAACACTGCCTAAACTAGGCTAGTGGTCTTGATTTATTTATGATGTACATTTTTAAATGACCCACATAAAACAGTGTGATGGATGGCGGAACCCTGGTCACCCACCCGTTGTATTGCAATTTATCTAGAGCATCCCAACAGTACTCTGTCAGCAACTGGTCAGCGTATCAGAGATAAAAAAAAAAGACTCGACTATCAAGGAAAATGCAATGCCAGCATCAGACCCCAGGCAGCTATTGTGCAAGCAATGTACAGGGAACACAGGGATGGGATTAAAGGATCTGTGTGACATAGCATGCCTGCACAGCATGGGTACGAGCAGGCCAGTGTTTCTTGAGGGGAGAGGTTGCAGAATTGTGATTTCAAATCTCTTCATATACTTCATATATGCTTCTTTCCTAATTGGTTAACCTTTTTTTTTTCTAAAACCTTCCAGCATCCTTTAAGCACTGGATGCAGCTATATTAGTAGTGATCCTTCTTATCAAACCTCGGATAAGTCATAGGAGAGAGTAAGTGCCCGCCTAGGATCTTGTCTCATTGATCTGGTCGCAATTCATCACAGCATTTGAAAGGTTAAATGTAAGTGACTGGCGTTGTCTCCGATCACATACACTTCTGGCAGATGTCTGTAAAACAGCAGGGATCCACTGGCTTTGTCACCCGCTCAGCTCAACAGGTTAATGCATATTGCATTTTTGCTGCAAATGGTAAACCAAATTCAATGGGTAAGATTTACTAATAATGTCGAAAAACGTTTGTGTCGTCTAAGAATACAAAACACAGTCTTAATATTAGCCAAATTTACTATTCTGGTGGCTACAATTCCACCTGTGCGCCAAAAAGATGTGTCCATGTGCCAAAAAAAACTTTCTAGTCTGTTTATGCCACCTGTTGGTGTAGTTTTATGCCCCAAAAAATAATAATATTTTTTGTTGCACAGAGGCGCATTTAGGCCATGTCCCTTCTCATGATGCCACGTCCTTTCTCACAAAGCCACTCCCTGCTTAGAAAACAGTTGGTAAACGTTAAAGGGGTTGGCCACTTTCTGGCTACTTTTGACCAAAGCATATGTAAGATGACTATATGACACTTACTAACATAGACTTTGTTGATATTCTGTGCCGTTTGCTATATTTCATAAGTCATTTCCCCTTGTTGGGCAAATCTTCACAGGAGACCTGTCCATAAGATGGCCGCTGATGGAGGGTCATGTGACCAAGCAAAAATAACTCCAGACACATCACTCACCCTTCTTCCCTCAAAATACCACATCTATCCTCTGCACTTGCAATGTTAAAAGTTTAGGGCAGGTGTGGGCTATTTTAATGGCAGAGACTGAGTGATTTGCCTGATCAGATGACCCTCCACCAGCGGCCATTTAATGGACAGGACCTTTCACTGTACAGCACAAATGACTTGGCCAACAAGGAAGAATATCTTCTGAAATATAGCAAATGACACAGAATATCAACAAAGGCTATATTGGTGAGTTCCATATAGTCATCTTACTTCAGAAGCCAGAAAGTGGCCGACCCCTTTAAGCCAAACATGCACGCAGTTTTTTTGGGCAAACTGCATTTTTTTTTTTAAAACTGTGCATTTTAAATAGTAAATCTGCCCCATTGTGTACTTGTGTACTGTGTCAGAATTCCAATTGAAACTGAAATGTGCCAGTTACATTTTACCTGCTCCCGGCAAAGTCTAAACGCTTCACGGGTCTCTCAAATAAGGCCGGGCTCCTGCTCTAACTGCCTGGACTCGCCGAAGCGCACATCTGGCCGGTTTAATCCCTTAGATGCCATGGTCAATAGCTATTGACCGCAGCATCTAAATTGTTTAGAGGGAGTGAGCACCCTTTGTCTCCACGCCGATGTCTTGGCATAGCCATGACTGCCTGCTGTGTATCCCAATCAGGATGTGCCTCTCTGTCGCAGCCTGCTGGTGACTGTCAGTATAGCACTGTTGTAGAAAATTCCAGGGCACTCGCTCTTGTGTACCAATTTGAGTAAATGTTTATTGATTCCAGGTAGTCAATCACAATATTATCTCCTGTTATTTCATTCTAGCTTAGTAGTGTAAAGTAACATCAAGACTAGGTGACAATGTCTTGGACCGAATGACCTTTGTCAAGTCTCTTCTGGATGAAGTAATGCAGGTGTGTCCAGCGTTCTACGTGTGCTGCATTACTCCATCCAAATGCAACTTGACAAAGGTCATTCTGACTGAAACGTTGTTATCTAGTCTTGATGTTACTTTACACTACTAAGCTGGAATTAAAAAAAACCAGGAGAGAATATAGTGATTGACTACCTGTAATCAATGGATTTTTCTACAATATTGGTTGTGTGGTTGAAGAAACCTTTCACCAACACCCTGCAAAAAATACAAGGAGTGCTCTCCCAAAGCTATCTCTTGGCAGTATAGCACACAACACTATAATGCTCTCCACTGCATACTCTGTACAGAGTATTAAAGAAGTGCCTGTTAAAGTCCCCTTCTTATGGGAAACCTGAATGGTTAAAAAGAAAATATAAACGTTTTATTAAATTAATTTTAAAAAATCCAAGTAAAAAAATACACCTTTTTCAATTGAAAAGTTAAGTTAAAGGCTATGCACACGTTTGTGGGCAGTGTTTTTTTTTTATGATTGCATTGTACTCATTTTGAACAAAAAATATTTATGGTCTTTATTTAAAAATATGGAGTCCCTTTTCTGTACAGAGCTGACATGCTCTAGTAGCACCCTTTGGATTTTCTGTCTTTTCTGTCAGACCAGAAGCTGACTCCTTATCTCTGCTCTCTGACCTCTTACTGATAAGATTGTGACTTAAATAATTGTTTATGACCTCTCAGTAGTTTAGAGATAAGGTTTATTAGATGACTGGCACAAAGTGAAAGTACTAGTCACACAGCTAGAAAAACTGTTAACCCTTTGTGACAGAACCGCTCAATAAAGGCCAATTGAAAAAAAAAATTTTTTGCCAAAAATGAGTCAAATGCAATCATAAAAAATTGCCTCTGCAGGTGTACATAGCCTTTAAATTCAAGTTATAGCTCTTGGAAGGAGACAATGTAAAAAATAAAAAAAATAAAAAAAAGCTTGGTCATTAGGGCCCAAAACAGACTGGTCAGTAAGGGGTTAATAGTTTGTGTGTTTATGAATACGGCAATAGTAATTTTGTTTAGCTTTGCATATACACACCCGCACCCATATACAGCAGGGATGAACACAGACATAAAGCTGAGTATATGTATGTATTCGTGTATGTTGTGGCAGTGGAGCTGCCAGAAGACCATATGAGGGCCATTAAAATGGTGTATCTCACCCAGAGGAAGCTGGGTGAGAAAAAGAAAGGCTGGGAAAATAGATCTCTACCACTGTCTGCAGCCGCTAGGCTGGTAATGAATGTAATTAGCAGCCAGCTGAGGAGAATAAATGTGGGCTGAGCTCCTCAATCAGGGCTCCCTGTCCGGGGAAGGAGCAGGCTGCGCCAACGCCTGTGGGAGCCGAGACCCTCTGACCCAGTGTGGGGTAAGCAGGGTGCTGTGTTTTGGGGAGCTGGGTGGTAGACCCAGATCCCGATAGAGAGGTAGAACTACTGTATAGTCAGTGGCCACTGGCCAGACGGCCTAGGATTCATGTTTATGATTTATGTTTGGTCTGCTGTTAAAGTGACAATAAAACTGGTCGTGGCCAGTTTGCACCCAAATCTGCAGTGTTGGAGTGGCTTCCTGAGGGGTGCCAACCGTCTAAGCGGAGAAGACGGCGATCCTGGAGAGCTAAGTGACCCTGATTTGTCACAATGTCCACTAAAGGAATCCGTCGTATTTACAATCACAAAATCACAATCACAAAATTTGGCAAAGCCGCCTCTTGCGACTTGGGGAACGTCATAGACCAGGTTTTGAGTAGAAATTGTCACCCCACACTTTCCAATTATATGCTTAGTAACCTAACCGCCAAACTACAGGAGCCATTGTCTGTTGGCTGTTGTGGCAGTTAACCTGGATATTCATCAGGTTGCATATAGCAACCAATTACAGCTCAGCTTCTATTTTGCTACAGGTCATTAATATGAGCTCTGATTGGCTGCTATAGGCAACAATGGACATTCTTAGTATAAGACAGCTTATGTGTGAGTTAATATGATTTGTTATAGAGGCTGATGTAACTCACATGACCTTAAGTGTATACTATTCTATGGGGTTTTATATACTGTCAATTAAAGACAATAATGCCCCACTGTGGAGGTCTTTGTTAGTGGGCATGTGGGGGGTTGTGCAGGTTACATTTTAAGGAGGTGGGGCTCTGTGGGGGGGTAAGTGTTAAGGGGTGGGGGCTATGGAGGTCACTGTTAAGGGGGCAGGGTACTGTAGAGGTCACTGCTATGGGGGATACTGTTGATATCTTTTAACGACACACACAAACATTAAATGAAATAGATGAAATATACCCGTGCGAAGTCCTTCTGCTAGTATATATATATATATATATATATATATAAAAAAAAAATTATATTTCTACCTCTCTGTCTCTCTAACATCTCAGATTCCGCAGTAGCTATTTATTGTGGCATCTTAAAGGGATTCTGTCACCAGGTTTTGGCCTATAGAGATACGGACATGCACGGCTAGATCGCCGCTAGCATGTCCGCAATATACACGCCCGCCTGTGAAGGAACCCAGCACCGCCTATGTCCACCGAATCTCCTCCTTTCATCAACGATAGATAGCCGTAATCTCGCGATGCGCGAGATCGCGCATGCGCAGTTCTTTCCCTGAGGCTGATGCCAGCACAGGGAAGGAACACTATATCGGCACTGCGCATGCGCGATCTCGCACATCGCGAGATTACGGCTATCTATTGTTGATGAAAGGAGGAGATTCGGAGGACATAGGCGGTGCGGGGCTCCTTCACAGGCGGACGTGGCTGGGCACAAGTAAGGTTAGTGCAGCCCCTTGGACACATTCAAGACTCATTTACATATCTATAAAATCCTTTTTTAAAGAAATTAAAACCACACAGCCCTATAGGACAGATATATTGCGGACCTGCTAGCGGCGATCTAGCCGTGCATGTCCGTATCTCTATAGGCCAAAACCTGGTGACAGAATCCCTTTAAGGGTTAAATGGTGGAATCTGAGTTATGTTTAATCCCAGCAGTGAGGACAGTTTGCCAGTTGTATAATACAGCTGGCACCTGCAAGTGATGGAGCGGGGATAGCTCCTGATCCCGCACCATAACTGTGCCATACTATTATGTTGCTTTTCTCTAGCTAGGTACTTGAAACAACATAACAGTATAGCACAGGGCAGGGATAAGGAAATGGATTGCAGTACCAAGCAAGTTTGTCAAATTTGGGTTTGTTTAAGGCGTATTTACACTGCGCCGATGAGCAGACAGTTGGAAAGGAAGAGTTCATTCCTGATAATTGCCTGCTCGTTAGTGGAGGTGAAGGGTTGCATTTACATGCAGCGATCACCTCCACTGTATGGTGATGAACGATGACCACTGCAATTGCTCATCCTCATACAGATCCATCTGGTCAATAGAGTGCTGTTTACATCTGCTGTCCAGAAACAATGATTTAGGTGTCTGCACCAACAATCATTTCACCTGATTAACGAGCATGGCAAGAGGACATCCTCTACATCTAGAAGAAAGAAGGTTTCTCTATCAATATAGACAAGGATTCTTTACAGTCACCAGATGTTTTGATGGTTGATTCATTGAACCAGTTCAAGAGGAGCCTGGATGTCTTTCTTGAATGTGAAAGTATTGCATGTTATGTTACTAGATTTTTAGAGAAGGTGCATTGTTCCCTGGATTTATTCTGAATGCCATATTTGAAGTTGGAAATTAATTTTTCTCCCTAGAGAGGACCTGACAAAACTCCCGACATGTCTGTTTTATAAAAGGTGTTATCCCATGACTAATGTAACAAATGAAAATCAGACATCATATAGTACATGACAGTCTCTTTCTAACAAAGCTAGAACCAGCCCTGAACCTCACATGGATCCAGAGATCTCCCCATTCATTGCTCTGCTAGATTTATATCAAGCTGACAGCTCAAGAGGAGTGTCTGTTCTGCTGCAGCTCAGGGGGCGTGTCCGTGATCTCCCTATCACAGCTCAGGAGGCAGCTGAAGGATGAAACTGAGCATGTGCGGCCTTCTCAGTGAGCAGGACAAAGAAATACAAAAAAAAAAAACAACAGCAGGCGGCGCTGTACAGATACATTTTATTGAATAACTGAGTGGCTATACAAAATTTTTAATTACGTGTAATTACAAAAGTATTCAGATCCAGGTGCTGGTTTGAAAACTGTAGAATATTTTTTGTGAGACAACCTCTTTAACCACCTCCGGACCGCCTAACGCAGGATCGCGTTCCGGAGGTGGCAGCCCTGCGCAGAGTCACGCATATATGCGTCATCTCGCGAGACGCGAGATTTCCTGTGAACGCGCGCACACAGGCGCGCGCGCTCACAGGAACGGAAGGTAAGAGAGTTGATCTCCAGCCTGCCAGCGGCGATCGTTCGCTGGCAGGCTGGAGATGTGTTTTTTTTAACCCCTAACAGGTATATTAGACGCTGTTTTGATAACAGCGTCTAATATACCTGATACCTGGTCCTCTGGTGGTCCCCTTTGTTTGGATCGACCACCAGAGGACACAGATAGCTCAGTAAAGTAGCACCAAGCACCACTACACTACACTACACCCCCCCCCCGTCACTTATTAACCCCTTATTAGCCCCTGATCACCCCATATAGACTCCCTGATCACCCCCCTGTCATTGATTACCCCCCTGTCATTGATTACCCCCCTGTCATTGATTACCCCCCTGTAAAGCTCCATTCAGACGTCCGCATGATTTTTACGGATCCACTGATAGATGGATCGGATCCGCAAAACGCATCCGGACGTCTGAATGAAGCCTTACACGGGCGTGATCAATGACTGTGGTGATCACCCCATATAGACTCCCTGATCACCCCCCTGTCATTGATTACCCCCCTGTAAAGCTCCATTCAGACGTCCGCATGATTTTTACGGATCCACTGATAGATGGATCGGATCCGCAAAACGCATACGGACGTCTGAATGGAGCCTTACAGGGGCGTGATCAATGACTGTGGTTATCACCCCATATAGACTCCCTGATCACCCCCCTGTCATTGATTACCCCCCTGTCATTGATTACCCCCCTGTAAAGCTCCATTCAGACGTCCGCATGATTTTTACGGATCCACTGATAGATGGATCGGATCCGCAAAACGCATCCGGACGTCTGAATGAAGCCTTACACGGGCGTGATCAATGACTGTGGTGATCACCCCATATAGACTCCCTGATCACCCCCCTGTCATTGATTACCCCCCTGTCATTGATTACCCCCCTGTAAAGCTCCATTCAGACGTCCGCATGATTTTTACGGATCCACTGATAGATGGATCGGATCCGCAAAACGCATCCGGACGTCTGAATGAAGCCTTACACGGGCGTGATCAATGACTGTGGTGATCACCCCATATAGACTCCGTGATCACCCCCCTGTCATTGATTACCCCCCTGTAAAGCTCCATTCAGATGTCCGCATGATTTTTACGGATGCACTGATAGATGGATCGGATCCGCAAAACGCATCCGGACGTCTGAATGAAGCCTTACAGGGGCATGATCAATGACTGTGGTTATCACCCCATATAGACTCCCTGATCACCCCCCTGTCATTGATTACCCCCCTGTAAAGCTCCATTCAGATGTCCGCATGATTTTTACGGATGCACTGATAGATGGATCGGATCCGCAAAACGCATCCGGACGTCTGAATGAAGCCTTACAGGGGCATGATCAATGACTGTGGTTATCACCCCATATAGACTCCCTGATCACCCCCCTGTCATTGATTACCCCCCTGTAAAGCTCCATTCAGATGTCCGCATGATTTTTACGGATGCACTGATAGATGGATCGGATCCGCAAAACGCATCCGGACGTCTGAATGAAGCCTTACAGGGGCATGATCAATGACTGTGGTTATCACCCCATATAGACTCCCTGATCACCCCCCTGTCATTGATTACCCCCCTGTAAAGCTCCATTCAGATGTCCGCATGATTTTTACGGATGCACTGATAGATGGATTGGATCCGCAAAACGCATCCGGACGTCTGAATGAAGCCTTACAGGGGCATGATCAATGACTGTGGTTATCACCCCATATAGACTCCCTGATCACCCCCCTGTCATTGATTACCCCCCTGTAAAGCTCCATTCAGATGTCCGCATGATTTTTACGGATGCACTGATAGATGGATCGGATCCGCAAAACGCATCCGGACGTCTGAATGAAGCCTTACAGGGGCATGATCAATGACTGTGGTTATCACCCCATATAGACTCCCTGATCACCCCCCTGTCATTTATTACCCCCCTGTAAAGCTCCATTCAGATGTCCGCATGATTTTTACGGATGCACTGATAGATGGATCGGATCCGCAAAACGCATCCGGACGTCTGAATGAAGCCTTACAGGGGCATGATCAATGACTGTGGTTATCACCCCATATAGACTCCCTGATCACCCCCCTGTCATTGATCACCCCCCCTGTCATTGATTACCCCCCTGTAAAGCTCCATTCATATGTCCGCATGATTTTTACGGATGCACTGATAGATGGATTGGATCCGCAAAACGCATCCGGACGTCTGAATGAAGCCTTACAGGGGCATGATCAATGACTGTGGTTATCACCCCATATAGACTCCCTGATCACCCCCCTGTCATTGATTACCCCCCCTGTAAAGCTCCATTCAGATGTCCGCATGATTTTTACGGATGCACTGATAGATGGATCGGATCCGCAAAACGCATCCGGACGTCTGAATGAAGCCTTACAGGGGCATGATCAATGACTGTGGTTATCACCCCATATAGACTCCCTGATCACCCCCCTGTCATTTATTACCCCCCTGTAAAGCTCCATTCAGATGTCCGCATGATTTTTACGGATGCACTGATAGATGGATCGGATCCGCAAAACGCATCCGGACGTCTGAATGAAGCCTTACAGGGGCATGATCAATGACTGTGGTTATCACCCCATATAGACTCCCTGATCACCCCCCTGTCATTGATCACCCCCCTGTCATTGATTACCCCCCTGTCATTGATCACCCCCCTGTCATTGATCACCCCCCCTGTCATTGAACACCCTCTGTAAGGCTCCATTCAGACATTTTTTTGGCCCAAGTTAGCGGAATTATTATTTTTTTTTCTTACAAAGTCTCATATTCCACTAACTTGTGTCAAAAAATAAAATCTCACATGAACTCACCATACCCCTCACGGAATCCAAATGCGTAAAATTTTTTAGACATTTATATTCCAGACTTCTTCTCACGCTTTAGGGCCCCTAGAATGCCAGGGCAGTATAAATACTCCACATGTGACCCCATTTCGGAAAGAACACACCCCCAGGTATTCCGTGAGGGGCATATTGAGTCCATGAAAGATTGAAATTTTTGTCCCAAGTTAGCGGAACGGGAGACTTTGTGAGAAAAAAATTAAAAATATCAATTTCCGCTAACTTGTGCCAAAAAAAAAAAATTTCTATGAACTCGCCATGCCCCTCATTGAATACCTTGGGGTGTCTTCTTTCCAAAATGGGGTCACATGTGGGGTATTTATACTGCCCTGGCATTCTAGGGGCCCCAAAGCGTGAGAAGAAGTCTGGTATCCAAATGTCTAAAAATGCCCTCCTAAAAGGAATTTGGGCACCTTTGCGCATCTAGGCTGCAAAAAAGTGTCACACATCTGGTATCGCCGTACTCAGGAGAAGTTGGGGAATGTGTTTTGGGGTGTCATTTTACATATACCCATGCTGGGTGAGAGAAATATCTTGGTCAAATGCCAACTTTGTATAAAAAAATGGGAAAAGTTGTCTTTTGCCAAGATATTTCTCTCACCCAGCAAGGGTATATGTAAAATGACACCCCAAAACACATTCCCCAACTTCTCCTGAATACGGCGATACCACATGTGTGACACTTTTTTGCAGCCTAGGTGGGCAAAGGGGCCCATATTCCAAAGAGCACCTTTAGATTTCACAGGTCATTTACCTACTTACCACACATTAGGGCCCCTGGAAAATGCCAGGGCAGTATAACTACCCCACAAGTGACCCCATTTTGGAAAGAAGACACCCCAAGGTATTCCGTGAGGGGCATGGCGAGTTCCTAGAATTTTTTATTTTTTGTCACAAGTTAGTGGAAAATGCTGATTTATTTATTTATTTATTTTTTTCATACAAAGTCTCATATTCCACTAACTTGTGACAAAAAATAGAAAACTTCCATGAACTCACTATGCCCCTCACGGAATACCTTGGGGTGTCTTCTTTCCAAAATGGGGTCACTTGTGGGGTAGTTATACTGCCCTGGCATTCTAGGGGCCCAAATGTGTGGTAAGGAGTTTGAAATCAAATTCTGTAAAAAATGACCTGTGAAATCCGAAAGGTGCTCTTTGGAATATGGGCCCCTTTGCCCACCTAGGCTGCAAAAAAGTGTCACACATCTGGTATCTCCGTACTCAGGAGAAGTTGGGGAATGTGTTTTGGGGTGTCATTTTACATATACCCATGCTGGGTGAGAGAAATATCTTGGCAAAAGACAACTTTTCCCATTGTTTTATACAAAGTTGGCATTTGACCAAGATATTTATCTCACCCAGCATGGGTATATGTAAAAAGACACCCCAAAACACATTCCTCAACTTCTCCTGAATACAGAGATACCAGATGTGTGACACTTTTTTGCAGCCTAGGTGGGCAAAGGGGCCCATATTCCAAAGAGCACCTTTCGGATTTCACTCGTCATTTTTTACAGAATTTGATTTCAAACTCCTTACCACACATTTGGGCCCCTAGAATGCCAGGGCAGTATAACTACCCCACAAGTGACCCCATTTTGGAAAGAAGAGACCCCAAGGTATTCGCTGATGGGCATAGTGAGTTCATAGAACTTTTTATTTTTTGTCACAAGTTAGTGGAATATGAGACTTTGTAAGAAAAAAAAAAAAAAAATCATCATTTTCCGCTAACTTGTGACAAAAAATAAAAAGTTCTATGAACTCACTATGCCCATCAGCGAATACCTTAGGGTGTGTACTTTCCGAAATGGGGTCATTTGTGGGGTGTTTGTACTGTCTGGCCATTGTAGAACCTCAGGAAACATGACAGGTGCTCAGAAAGTCAGAGCTGCTTCAAAAAGTGGAAATTCACATTTTTGTACCATAGTTTGTAAACGCTATAACTTTTACCCAAACCATTTTTTTTTTTATCAAAGACATGTAGAACAATAAATTTAGAGCAAAATTTATATATGGATGTAGTTTTTTTTGCAAAATTTTACAACTGAAAGTGAAAAATGTCATTTTTTTGCAAAAAAATCGTTAAATTTCGATTAATAACAAAAAAAGTAAAAATGTCAGCAGCAATGAAATACCACCAAATGAAAGCTCTATTAGTGAGAAGAAAAGGAGGTAAAATTCATTTGGGTGGTAAGTTGCATGACCGAGCAATAAATGGTGAAAGTAGTGTAGGTCAGAAGTGTAAAAAGTGGCCTGGTCTTTCAGGGTGTTTAAGCACTGGGGGCTGAAGTGGTTAACCCCTTAGGGACCCATGACGTATCGGTACGGCATGGTTCCCGAGTCCTTAAGGACCCATGACGTACCGGTACGCCATGTGTTGTTCCGATCACCGACGCCCGGTGATCGGAACAAGGTGCCAGCTCAAATCATTGAGCAGGCACCTCGGCTAAATGCGCGGGGGGGGTCCCGTGTCAATTCAGACCTGCAGTTTGCGGCTTTCACCTGGTGCGGCGGAAGTGCCATCGGGTCCCCATGGGGCTGTGGGGGGGACCCGATGGCATGGAAGGCAGCACGATGCCTTCCTGAGGCATCTGCGCTGCCTTCGGTGACGAGCCTGTGAGATCCAGCCCCCTGGATCTCACAGGCCGGAAGCTGTATGAGTAATACACACTGTATTACTCATACAGCCAATGCATTCCAATACAGAAGTCTCCCAAAAGTTCAAGTCCCAAAGTGGGACAAAAAATAAAGTAAAAAAAAAAGTTGATAAAAAAAAGTTTTCCCCCCAAAAAATGAAAAGCTTCAAGTAAAAATAAACAAAAACGTCATTTTCCCCAAATAAAGTTTAAAAAAATTGGTAAAAAATAGGGGGGAAAAAAAGTATACATATTAGGTATCGTCGCGTCCGTATCGACCGGATCTATAAACATATCACATGACCTAACCCCTCAGATGAACACCGTAAAAAATAAAAACTGTGCTAAATAAACAATTTTTTTGTCACCTTACATCAAAAAGGCGTTTGCCCACCAAAATAGTACCAATCTAACCGTCACCTCATCCCTCAAAAAATTAGCCCCTACCTGAGACAATCGCCAAAAAAATTTAAAAAACTATGGCTCAGAATATGGAGACACTAAAACATAATTTTTTTTGTTTTAAAAAAGCTGTTATTGTGTAAAACTTACATAAATAAAAAAAAAGTATACATATTTGGTATCGCCGCGTTCGTATCGACCGGCTCTAAAATGAGACCCTACCTAAGATAATCGCCCAAAAACTGAAAAAACTATGGCTCTCAGAATATGGAGACACTAAAACATGATTTTTTTTTTGTTTCAAAAATTATATTATTGTGTAAAACTTACATAAATAAAAAAAAAGTATACATATTAGGTATCGTCGCGTCCGTATCGACCGGCTCTATAAAAAAATAATATGACCTAACCACTCAGATGAACACCGTAAAAAATTTAAAATAAAAACTGTGCTAAATAAATCATTTTTTGTCACCTTACATCACAAAAAGTGTAATAGCAAGCGATCAAAAAGTCACACGCACCCCAAAATAGTGCCAATAAAACCGTCATCTCATCCCGCAAAAATTATGGCTCTCAGACTATGGAAACACTAAAACATGATTTTTTTTGCTTCAAAAATGAAATCATTGTGTAAAACTTACATAAATAAAAAAAAGTATACATATTAGGTATCGCCGCATCCGTGACAACCTGGTCTATAAAAATATTGCATGATCTAACCTGTCAGATGAATGTTATAAATAACAAAAAATAAAAATGGTGCCAAAACAGCTATTTCTTATCTTGCAACAAAAAATCATATGTACCCTAAACTAGTACCAACAATACTGCCACCCTATCTCGTAGTTTCTAAAATGGGGCCACTTTTTTGGAGTTTCTACTCTAGGGGTGCATCAGAGGGGCTTCAAATGGGACATGATATAAAAAAAAAACAGTCCAGCAAAATCTGCCTTCCAAAAACCGCATGGCATTCCTTTCCTTCTGCGCCCTGCCGTGTGCCCGTACAGCTGTTTACGACCACATATGGGGTGTTTCTGTAAACTACAGAATCAGAGCCATAAATATTGAGTTTTGTTTGGCTGTTAACCCTTGCTTTGTTACTGGGAAAAATTGATTAAAATGGAAAATTTGCCCAAAAATTGAAATTCTGAAATTTCATCTCCATTTGCCAATAACTCTTGTGGAACACCTAAAGGGTTAACGACGTTTGTAAAATGTGTTTTAAATTCCTTGAGGGGTGTAGTTTCAAAGATGGGGTCACTTTTATGGAGTTTCTACTCTAGGGTTGCATCAGGGGGGCTTCAAATGGGACATGGTGTCAAAAAAACCAGTCCAGCAAAATCTGCCTTCCAAAAACCGTATGGCATTCCTTTCCTTCTACGCCCTGCCGTGTGCCCGTACAGTAGTTTACGACCACATATGGGGTGTTTCTGTAAACTACAGAATCAGGGCCATAAATATAGAGTTTTGTTTGGCTGTTAACCCTTGCTTTGTAAAAGTAAAAAAAATATTTTATGGAAAATCTGCCAAAAAAGTGAAATTTTGAAATTGTATCTCTATTTTCCATTAATTCTTGTGGAACACCTAATGGGTTAACGGCGTTTGTAAAATCAGTTTTGAATACCTTGAGGGGTTTAGTTTCTTAGATGGGGTCACTTTTATGGAGTTTCTACTCTAGGGGTGCATCAGGGGGGCTTCAAATGGGACATGGTATAAAAAAAAAACAGTCCTGCAAAATCTGCCTTCCAAAAACCGTATGGCATTCCTTTCTTTCTGCTCCCTGCCGTGTGCCCGTACAGTAGTTTACGACCACATATGGGGTGTTTCTGTAAATTACAGAATCAGGGCCATAAATATTGAGTTTGTACATGTATCCCTAATCCCACAGATCTCCTAATATACTTATATATATTTTTTATATATTTTTTCTTTAATTTTTCTCACTTGCATGTTTGTTTTATTTTTACACATTTGAATTGTGCTGGATTTTTATTATGTGCTCAGCATAATGGCACACCAACTGATGGAGGTGTGAATTCACTGTTTAATAATGTATTGTCATTTCAAGAAGAACAAAATAATTCTTTGATATAATTTGCACTGCACAATAGATGTCACTACATACACATATACACTCACCTAAAGAATTATAAGGAACACCATACTAATACGGTGTTGGACCCCCTTTTGCCTTCAGAACTGCCTTAATTCTACGTGGCATTGATTCAACAAGGTGCTGATAGCATTCTTTAGAAATGTTGGCCCATATTGATAGGATAGCATCTTGCAGTTGATGTAGATTTGAGGGATGCACATCTAGGGCACGAAGCTTCCGTTCCACCACATCCCAAAGATGCTCTATTGGGTTGAGATCGGGTGACTGTGGGGGCCATTTTAGTACAGTGAACTCATTGTCATGTTCAAGAAACCAATTTGAAATGATTCGAGCTTTGTGACATGGTGCATTATCCTGCTGGAAGTAGCCATCAGAGGATAGATACATGTTCTCATTCTGTTTACGCCAAATTCGGACTCTACCATTTGAATGTCTCAACAGAAATCGAGACTCATCAGACCAGGCAACATTTTTCCAGTCTTCAACAGTCCAATTTTGGTGAGCTCGTGCAAATTGTAGCCTCTTTTTCCTATTTGTAGTGGAGATGAGTGGTACCCGGTGGGGTCTTCTGTTGTTGTAGCCCATCCGCCTCAAGGTTGTGCGTGTTGTGGCTTCACAAATGCTTTGCTGCATACCTCGGTTGTAACGAGTGGTTATTTCAGTCAACGTTGCTCTTCTATCAGCTTGAATCAGTCGTCCATTCTCCTCTGACCTCTAGCATCCACAAGGCATTTTTGCCCACAGGACTGCCGCATACTGGATGTTTTTCCCTTTTCACACCATTCTTTGTAAACCCTAGAAATGGTTGTGCGTGAAAATCCCAGTAACTGAGCAGATTGTGAAATACTCAGACTGGCCTGTCTGGCACCAACAACCATGCCACGCTCAAAATAGCTTAAATCACCTTTCTTTCCCATTCTGACATTCAGTTTGGAGTTCAGGAGATTGTCTTGACCAGGACCACACCCCTACATGCATTGAAACAACTGCCATGTGATTGGTTGACTAGATAATTGCATTAATGAGAAATAGAACAGGTGTTCCTTATAATTCTTTAGGTGAGTGTATATATAGATATGATAATTTGTAGAGTCTTATGGTCACCAAAGTTTTTTATGAAAAAAAAAATTCTCCTATATATACTATGTATACTTATTGTCATCACACAATACTTCTGTGGTATTTCTATCACTTATTATTTGTAAATTTTTATGATCACTAAAGTCCTATATGTAAAAGAAGTATATTCTTTTATAGATAATGTATATATTCACTGCTATCATATGCACAGTCTGTATTTGATGATATGTTGTGGAGAAACATGCCGAACCCTTTTGCATACATCTGTGTAATGATTTGATGGAAAAACATGCTGTATCCTAGGCATATTTTTATGCAATGACTGTAAAATCGACCTTGGGTTCCTTGATATGATATACATAGATGACGAGTATGCACACTATGGGCCAGATTTATCATTACTCTGACAGCTCACTCCACCTTCACATATGGCTAAAGTCAGTTTTAGCCAAGTCAGATTTATGATCAGCCCTTTAAGACTGTAATAAATGTGGTTTGATGGTAGCAGTTTATCCGTCAGTAAGCAGCTTTACAAAAGTCGCACATCTTTATGAAAAAGTCGCACGTTTTTATGAAAAAGTCGCATGTTCTATTAAAAAGTCTCATAAGATAAGCATGGTCCTCACTGGAGTGAAATTGGGACTTTTTTGCGACTTTTTTAAATAGTCCCAATAGTAAATCTGTCTAGAGATTCATTTACATAAGAAAACACGCCCACTTTCAGAAAACTGGCGAGCATAGTGCAGAGCAGAAAAAAGTCGCAAATTTGTGCGCAGTTTTAGCGTTTGAGACTTTTTTGGGACTTTTTCACTCCATTATTCTGACCTGAGCTAATGATAAATCTGGCCCTATATGTTTGGGTTGACACCTATTCCCTCATCCAAGATGGGGCTCGCAGAGCGCTCGTCCTTCTGTGCAGCCGCGGGCGTGCTGACGTGGTCGGGGCTCTGACGTGGGATGCTCTGTGCTCCAAGGAGCGCGGCCGTCTTTCATCATCGCCGCGACTGCGTACGCAGGCACCGGCGGTGCGCGGTGAGTCGCGCGCCACGTACATAGCGATGCCAACTATTTAAATCAATACAGGTGAGGACGTGTGTCATCCAGCCCATTTTTAGTTTAGCTATCATTTATTGGCTCAATGTAAGATACTCAGCCCACTCTCCAGGCCATATATACCCGGCTGTTTGATTGATATTATAACCCCTTGAAAAAGCTGACGGCGAAACGCGCGTCGGGGCACAGTCTGATGGTGGTGTGGTAGATACTTGGGTCAGTATGCTAGGTTTTATGCCAACAATATGATATTGATGTATGGCAATGTGCGTTGTAATGTCCATGAGATCCAGGGTCGGAAGTCTGACTCTGTGACCTCCATACTTTGTGGACAGGACAGCACTTTTTGTATGCACTGCTACCACTATCTCATATGTATTATTGCACTTTTATATGTATGAATTGTAACTACCATACACCCAAAGTCTGAGAAGGATTTTAAATGTTCTTAATTTATGTGAGGCCAGATTTTTGCAACTCCAGTAGTACCTAATAAAATTGATGATTATTTAAATACAATTGTTGGTGGAGTTATGATTTGTGATTAGTTTTTGATCCATATATCTGAGTATTGGTTCCAAATATTGAGTTTGGTTTGGCTGTTAACCCTTGCTTTGTAACTGAAAAAAAAAATTTTTAAATGTGGAACACCTAAAGGGTAAACAAAGTTTGTAAAATCAGTTTTGGGTGGTATCGATTATGTAAGCCTCGCAAAGTGACTTCAGACCTGAACTGGTCCCTAAAAATTGGGTTTTTGAAAATTTCTGAAAAATTTCAAGATTTGTTTCTAAACTTCTAAGCCTTGTAACATCCACAAAAAATAAAATATCATTCCCAAAATGATCCAAACATGAAGTAGACATATAGGGAATGTAAAGTAATAACTATTTTTGGAGGTATTACTATGTATTATAGAAGTCGAGAAATTGAAACTTGGAAATTTGCAATTTTTAAAAAAAAAATGGGTAATTTTGGTATTTTTTTTAAAATAAAAATGATTTTTTTTTTACTTCATTTTACCAGTGTCATGAAGTACAATATGTGATGAAACAACACTCTCAGAATGGCCTGGATAAGTCCAAGAGTTTTAAAGGTATCAGCACTTAAAGTGACACTGGTCAGATTTGCAAAAAATGCCCAAGTCCAGAAGGTGAAATAGGGCCGAGTCCTTAAGGGGTTAAATAAGGATAGTTTCACACTGGCGTTTCTGGGTCCGCCTGTGAGATCCGTTTCAAGGCTCTCACAAGCGGCCCCAAACGGATCAGTTTAGCCCCAATGCATTCTGAATGGATAAGGATCCGTTCAGAATGCATCAGTTTGGCTCCGTTCCGCCTCCATTCCGCTCTGGAGATGGACACCAAAACGCCTAGCGATGCGGAGCTAAACGGATCCGTCCTGACTTACAATGTAAGTCAATGGGGACGGATCCGTTTACATTGACACAATATTGGTGCAATTGTAAACGGATCCGTCCCCCATTGACTTTCAATGTAAGTCAGGACGGATCCGTTTAACTTACACTTACACTTTTTTTGACAGAGTTAATGCAGACGGATCCGTACTGAACGGATACCAACCAGACTGATCCGCACCTGAACGCAGGTGTGAAAGTAGCCAAATTCTGTTCCACATAACCATTCTGGAGCGTCTATTTTTATGACTTGATGTTTTGCTGTTCCTCTGGTATTCCTGTTATAAGTTTATGAACAAATTGTGAAGCGAGTCCCTCACAGTCTCATACTGGCAGCACCGATTGGATAGTGTCAGGCCGTGTAGGAACACACCCCTACCTAGTAGCACCCGTTGGCAGTTCATGCATAAACATTAGGAGGATAGTGAAACATAGGGTTGTCATTTTGTGGGGAATGCGAGTATTTACTAGAACATACATGTCCGGATCAGTGACAGGTCCTCTTTAATATAGGGTAATGGTCATAGGGGTTATTTGCCTTCCTCTGGATGAACATGGTAGAATAATGGGTTGGAATTGATGGACCCAACTATTTAACTACTGTATATTTATGATGTAAATTATACCGAATTTAACAGCTCAACAGAGCAAGGTCTTCATAAAACAACTTTATTCCCTCTGAAATATCTGAATATAAACTAGTAATGAAACAAACTGTAAATCACTTTACTAAAAATAAAACTACTGGCCGAATAAGTATTCAACAAGCAGAGGCTCATACTTGCTCACCCCTTTTAATAGACATGTCTGGTTTGGCATCTTGGGAAGCAAGTAAAGAAACTTTTGCCAAGTTTTCCCAATATTGAGAAAATGACAAGTTCCAGAGGAATATATGGGCCAGTGTTTTATTATTGTGGCTGATGTTAATGCCTGGTGATGTACCAGCATATCCGTGTATGGATCAGTCAGGGTTATTATTCCTGACTCTTCCCATGTAGGAAGTTAGCTCCTAGCTCATTTAGTTGTGCGCTAGTGGAGGAAGTGAGTGGAAGCTACATGTGCTCAGTGCTTACTCCTCAGAGGACTAGGGAAAGCCATCTGTACTACACAGTACTCCAGGAAAAACAAAATGAAACAACCAAGAAGGTCCAGAATCTACATAGTCGAGCACTGGAGTCAGTCAGTAAGGTATTTACTGTTTAAGACTGTTTAAGACTTTATTGCAATGAGAAGGACATTGCTAAGACACCCTTCACACTTGGACATGGTCTGGTTAACTGTATCTTAATCATGTACCTCTCAGTTTGGAATTACAACCATCATTGCAAGAGTAATATTGACAGACTTAGATTCTGCAGAAAGAGATTATGGAGTTTGGAACTGTGTTTTGATACTGTTGGATCTACTACAACTCCCATTCTGCACTTTAGTAACAAGAGACTTGTTTATTTTCTACAGTTGCCCTAGCTATTAACTCCAGCACCATTTGCTGGCCACAGCACCTACACTTTCTACCATGCCCTCGTACTATACCTGGTACTGCACTTGCGCAAAGGCGCGTGCCTTGGTACTGCTCTTGCGCAGAGGCGCACACCTCCGGCACACCATCGGAAGTCATGTGGGGTGAGGGAATCTGACGATTTAAGGTTTTCTGACAGAACACGGGGTCGGCAACAGGAGGTAGCAGGGTAAACCGCAAGGAGGAGGGACAAACCGGAGAGCAAGTTCCAAGCGAGAGGACTGCACAAGCAGGAGCTCAAACACAATACTCAAGGAATTAGTAACAGGCTTGAGAGGTTTAAATGTGAAACCGGAAGTAAGATGGCACCCAGCTGAGGCACAATCCACCATCTTAACTGAGGGAAAACTTGAGGGCAAGACAATCTGAACTAAACAGATATAGCAGGATGATTCCTGACACAGAGCTACTACCACTTCCATCCTCCGCTCCTCTGGGGCTTGCGGCATAGTCATATTTTCTTCTGTTTCCCCCCCCCCTCCCAAGGCACCTAATCTTAAGTCAACTTCTACTGGCACTGCAGATTGTTACCCCAATATGTAACACCATCTTTTGCTGTATGTAAATAGATGTCACTTTTTTATATAGGTCATGTTTCCCTTTGTATCTCATTTGAGCAGTTTTTTTAATCCTCCTCCTCTTGCTGGAGGCAAGTATGTGAGAAGAAGTAATGAGCAAAAATATTTGCATTTCTGTCAAACAAATCAGTGATTAATCAGCTTGCGATCACATGTAACATGTATCCATCGGGAGCACTAAATTTCGACATCACAACTTCACAAGAAATGGACATGAACTCATGAAAATGAGTAGATAGTGTAATATTCTTTATTGCATATTCCATATTAAGCAGGGACACAGAGTTTGCAATTGTCACCGGCACTGAAGCCAGGAGGGCTCGTGGTGGCCCCTGCACCATGTTCTGCCCAGGAGCTCTTGTAGTGTACCATGCCACAGTTACTACAATAACTCCTCTATATACTTATCCTCCTCCTCTTGTTTCTTCTAAAGCTCTGTCACCACACTGTATCTTGAGTGGACTGAATGCTGAGTGGACCCGACCTAGGAGTGAAGAACGGAAAGTAAGTTCTTGTTTGGAGTTTGAATTTACTTAAGCGTTTGAGCTCAAATTAATTTTGATATCTGGTCTCAAATTACAGTAATTAGGTAATCTGGTCTGGGGTCTCAGTTTGTTTGAGGTCTAGTCTGGTGTCTCAAGTTATTTATGGGTCTAGACTGGGGTCTGAATTATGGTTTCATACAGCACAGATTAATAACATGCAAGGCCGTCCACAACCTGTCCCCTCCCTACATCTCTGAGCTACTTTCCCGATACATCCCCACACGAAATCTCCGATCCTCACAAGACCTCCTTCTCTCCTCTCCTCTTATCACCTCCAAGATTTCTCCCGTGCATCCCCCACACTCTGGAACTCGCTACCCCAACATATCAGACTCTCACCTACAGTGGAATCCTTCAAAAGAAACCTGAAAACCCGCCTCTTCAGACAAGCCTACAACCAGCGACCCTGCTGCCTCTATACCGCCATGACCAACTTCACCCTAACCTACTGTGTCCTTCTCCCATACCATGTAGATTGTAAGCCCTCACGGGCAGGGCCCTCTCTCCTTCTGTACCTGTTTGTAACTCGTCTTGCTTATGATTAGTGCAATTGTCTGTATTATGTATGTATACCTCTTCTCATATGTACAACGCTATGGAATGAATGTTGATTTAATAATAAATAATAATAAAAATACCAGACACAGCCGATGATCAAGGTTGCCATTGTTTCTGGGGGAAAAAAAGTAGACCTTTTTTCTATCCCTGGACAAGGCTTTTATTTAACAGTGGTTATAGACTTTACATGATGGGGACATTATACATGCATGCATTTCACTTGCACAGTGGTGGAGAATTTTACTTGACAGTGTAGTAGCTGCAAAACAAATATATTAATGCACAAGAACAAAGAGGTGAAAGAAGAATCAGATAACGGAGGAGTTGGTGCCAAGCAAGCAATAATTAACTGAATGTAACCTGTGACTGTAACCCCTGAGCCCAGGGGTATAGCAGTATGGGGTGCAGAAGTAGCAGTCACACCTAAGGAGACCCAAAAGTTCCTCTGCCACATAAAAATACACCAGTATGGGACCTGGTCAATGAGGATAGATGTTGCATCAGGGTCCAGGAGCTTCAAGTTACACCTCTAGTAGAGACCATAGTCATTATTATAGGAGTGACAGCACTTGTAGAAGCAGGTGAACTGGCCTTGTCATGACAGTGAGTGGGCGGCCAGAGGTCAGTAAAAAGATTGCCCTAGCTGTGAGGACAAAGTTTGACGCTCTGTGTCGGTGACCCTTTTTGGATAAATAATTGGATGAAGGACTTTGCTAAACATACAACAGTTTGCTTTGTTTGGGTAAGATTGTATATATCTGAAGAGTATAATATACTAGTAACTTGAAAGTCAGAAAAATATCTACTCTAGATAAGTTCTGTCCACACTGTTATGTGTTTCATTTTTCAGAATCAGTCATAAAATAGATAAGACCTGTGCTAAAGCAGTCCGTGTGCTCTGTGGTCGGCAGTCAAAATTTCATAAAATGGATATTTGTAATATACTTTATTTTCCTTATGAGATAGGCACCTGGAGTTCAGGTGTCTATAGCGCTTTGGAACCCTAACAATGGTATACCGCTGACATGTATGTGGTGTACGGGTGTACCGATTCCACTGTGGGGCTGCAGTGATCAATGTACAGGCAGGAGCACACATCTCTTGTACCATCTGCGTTCTGCTAAAGCCTGGCATAGGACATCCGATGTGCTGTGCCAGGCTTCAGAGGACAGGGCACAGGCAGGAGCAGCAATGTGTTATGCAGAGATACTGACTGCTCTCACTACTAGTGTTGGGCGCGAGTATTCGAATCGCGAATTTTTTTGGCGAATATCGCCACTTTGAGAATTCGCAAATATTTAGAATATAGTGCTATATATTCGTATTTGCGAATTTTTTCATCTGAACCCAAGATCCCTCCCTGCTTCTTGCTTGTGGGCCAATGAGAAGGCTGCAATGTCTTTGTCTGAGCTTAGCAACATCCCTAGCAACCAATAGGAAAGTTGCCTACCCCTTACTATATAGCAGTGCTTCTCAATTATTTTCTGTCATGCCCCCCCTAGGAAGAAGAAAACATTTCGCGCCCCCCCCCCGCGCGACTGTAAATAGTATCATTTGTCTATAAAATTGTTATAAGTACACCTCTGCATAACACTGTATCCTTATTAACGTATAAGAGAATAAAAAAAGAAAGAAATGTGGATCGGACACACACTTATGGGGGGATCTGTGGATGACGGACACTTATGGGGGGATCTGTGGATGACGGACACTTATGGGGGGATCTGTGGATGACGGACACTTATGGGGGGATCTGTGGATGACGAACACTTATGGGGGGGATCTGTGGCTGGCACTGTTACAGGGGGATCTGTGGCTGGCACTGTTATATATGTGCCATCCACAGACCCCCCACCCCATAACAGTGCCATCCACAGTGCCCCCCCCAGCCCATAACAGTGCCATCCACAGACCCCCACCCCTTAACTGTGCCATCCACAGATTCCGTGTGCCCGCCGCCGCCGTTTAAAGTTATTAAACATGCCCCCCTCACTCCTAATAGTACCGTATATCCGAATTTCTTCTGTATAATGCCGGCAGGCGGGCCGGGCGGCCGGCGCGTCCCTCAGTGACGTCACTTGTCTGCGCCGCCTGCTTCATTCATAAAGCAGGCGGCGCAGGCACGTGACATCACTGAGGGACGCGCCGGCCGCCCGGCCTGCCTGCCGGCATTATACAGAAGAAATTCGGATATACGGTACTATTAGGAGTGAGGGGGGCATGTTTAATAACTTTTAATTCAATAATACATTTTATATTAGTATACCGGAGGGAGCGGTGGGGCGGGGCTATAGTACAGTGACCGCACCCCCCGCTCCGTACATCGCGTCCAACGCCTGCGCCGGCCTCTGATCAGACGGGAGATGATCACAATGGAAGCGCTCATCTCCCTGCCGCATATTACACTGCGAGCTGTCGGCCGCCCGGCGCCCCTGTTGCTATGGCGCCCTGTGCGGCCGCACAGCCCGCACACCCCAAAGGCCGGCCCTGAACGAGCCCCCCTTTACGGAGCCTGGCGCCCCCCCCCTCACTATTTGAGAAGCACTGCTATATAGGAACCTCCCCAGCAGCCATTTTCTGTAGTTTTATGGAGTTCTGAGAGAGACAGCAGTGTCATTGCTGGGCTCTGTGCTTAATGTTTAATTACATTAGATAGATAGTTAGTTAGTTAGTTAGTTAGTTAGCTTATATATAATGCAGATAGTTAGTGGGAGATAGTCAGTGTAGGTTAGATAGTGATATAGTGTAGCTGATAGGTTCTGCTGTCCATACATACATACTACAGACACAGTGCCGTGATGTCACAACAATACTTAGTGCACCAATCAGTAATATCTACTCAGACCTGATAAAATGTGAAGTTGCCCGTATTGCGCCAAAATATTTGCATCATTAGTGCTGATAAGCGCAATTGCGAATATATTGGAGCACCCTATCTACACATAAAGCTATTCTAATGTTCTGGGGTGCCAACCATTTTCTCCAGTCTCAGGAAACTTCTAGCAGCTTGAAAAATGTAGCAATAGTGACCCACGTCTGTATTTCGCGCAATACGTGCATATTACATTGCCGATTTTCGCAATCAAAAATATAATCGCGAATTCGTGAATTTATGGCAAATATTCTCCAAAATATTTGCGACATATTGCAAATTCTAATATTGCCCCTGCCGCTCATCACTACTCACTACACTCTGCTAAAAGCCTTGCATACCACATTGGTATGCAAGGCTGTACTGATTTACTGATGTGATAGGCTTTTAGCAGAGCAGAGCAGAGCAAATGCAGGTAGCAATAAATTACGAACATTTCCTAATAAATTAGACACTCTTACAAGGAAAATTAATATATTGTAGGTGCCTTTGCCATTAACAGATAATCAAGGGGCTTCCATAAGTGAGACTCTCTGGGATTAGGTCCCAGGTTGATCATCCACATTCTATGTGACTAACTCTAAACTGGTCGATCCCTTCAAAAAGTTATCTGTATTCACATCAGCATTGTGGTTTGCATTTATAATAGAAGCCACAACATGGTGGTGGAACCAGAGCCAGATGGTTACCGGTGGCACCCAATGGGTCCTGCTGATTTACAATGTATCTTTTGGGTTCCACTGAGTTCTCAGTCGCTTTGAAGAGAAAAATAGCACTTCAGGGCCGCACTAGACTTGGTATAAATTTCGCGGGCCGGAACCAGGTAGCTTTGCCAGAAAGAAATGCAAACGCTATGAGGGGGCACGTGTGAGCATTACTACTGTGAAGAGGGCACATATCTGGCATAACTACTGTGAGGGGGTACATATCTGGGCATAACTACTGTGAGGAGGGCACATATCAGGGTATAACTACTGTGAGGAGGGCACATATCAGGGTAGAACTACTGTGAGCTGTGAGGAGGGTACATATCAGGGCATAACTACTGTGAGGGGGCACGAGTGAGCATTACTACTGTAAAGAGGGCACATATCTGGCATAACTACTGTGAGGGGGCACATATCAGGGCATAACTACTGTGAGGAGGGCACATATCAGGGCATAACTACTGTAAGGAGGGAACATATCAGGGCATAACTACTGTGAAGAGGGCACATATCTGGGCATAACTACTGTGAGGGGGCACATATCTGGGCATAACTACTGTGAGGGGGCACATATCTGGGCATAACTACTGTGAGGGGGCATGTGTGAGCATTACATCTGTGAAGAGGGCACATATCTTGGCATCATTACTGTGAGGGGGCACATATCTGGGCATAACTACTGTGAGGGGGCATGTGTAAGCATTAAGTCTGTGAAGAGGGCACATATCTTGGCATTATTACTGTGAGGGGGCATGTGATGTATACGTGTGTGTAATGTATGTAGTGCAGTATGTGATGATCACACACTGCACTACATACATTACACACATGTATACATCACATACTGCGCTGTCACCTTCTTCTGCAGGTCTACCTTGATGTCTAGTCTTTAGGCTTCAGTCAGATCCTCCACCGCCATGCTTGCGCCGTGTGCCCGACACCACCAGGAGCTGGCCCCTCCTCCTTTCATCTCCCGCCGGCTTCTCCTACAGGAGGGCGCTCTATCGCTCCAGTGCCCACCCAATCTTAACAATCAGGGGCGTAGCTAGAAATGACTGGGCCCCATAGCAAAAAAAATGATGGGCCCCCCCTCCCGGATCTCCCACCCCCACATACGTATTGGATCTCTCACCCGTTCCAAAGCTCCCACCCAAACACCCCTCCAGGACCTCCCACCCCAAAATCCCCCTCAGTGTCCTCCACAGATACCCCCCCTCAGTGTCCTCCACAGATACCCCCCCTCAGTGTCCTCCACAGATACCCCCCCCTCAGTGTCCTCCACAGATACCCCCCCCTCAGTGTCCTCCACAGATACCCCCCCCTCAGTGTCCTCCACAGATACCCCCCTTCAGTGTCCTCCACAGATACCCCCCTTCAGTGTCCTCCACAGATACCCCCCTTCAGTGTCCTCCACAGATACCCCCCTTCAGTGTCCTCCACAGATACCCCCCTTCAGTGTCCTCCACAGATACCCCCCTTCAGTGTCCTCCACAGATACCCCCCCTTCAGTGTCCTCCACAGATACCCCCCTTCAGTGTCCTCCACAGATACCCCCCTTCAGTGTCCTCCACAGATACCCCCCTTCAGTGTCCTCCACAGATACCCCCCCTTCAGTGTCCTCCACAGATACCCCCCTTCAGTGTCCTCCACAGATACCCCCCTTCAGTGTCCTCCACAGATACCCCCCCTTCAGTGTCCTCCACAGATACCCCCCTTCAGTGTCCTCCACAGATCCCCCCCTTCAGTGTCCTCCACAGATACCCCCCTTCAGTGTCCTCCACAGATACCCCCCCTTCAGTGTCCTCCACAGATCCCCCCCCTTCAGTGTCCTCCACAGATCCCCCCCCTTCAGTGTCCTCCACAGATCCCCCCTTCAGTGCCCTCCACAGATCCCCCCTTCAGTGTCCTCCACAGATCCCCCCTTCAGTGTCCTCCACAGATCCCCCCCTTCAGTGTCCTCCACAGATATTCCCCCCACCCAGAGCCGCTTCCTAGCTAATTTATTCACTGCACTTGCCTCTGTGAAATTGAAGAGAAGCGCCGTAATCTCGCACAGGTGCACTGGCAGAGGCCAGGAAGACGGTGCATGCGCATTTCGATGCCTCTGCCAGTGTGCCTGTGCGAGATTACGGCGCTTCTCTTCAATTTCACAGAGGCAAGTGCAGTGAATAAATTAGCTAGGAGGCGGCGCTGAGCGGGGAGATTGCAGGCACAGGCAGTATCGCTTTGCGGACCGCATGACACGGCATTTGGCCCGCGGGCTGTAGGTTGGGCATCACTGGTGTAGACTGCAGAGAGGTAATCGGGCCTCAACGACTGAGTGGTCCATAGTTGCTTAAGGGCTCTTTCACACTTGCGTTGTCCGGATCCGTCGTGCACTACATTTGCCGGAGGTGCCCGCCGGATCCGGAAAAACGCAAGTGAACTGAAAGCATTTGAAGACGGATCCGTCTTCAAAATGCGTTCAGTGTTACTATGGCACCCAGGACGCTATTAAAGTCCTGGTTGCCATAGTAGTAGTGGGGAGCGGGGGAGCAGTATACTTACAGTCCGTGCGGATCCCAGGGCGCTCCAGAATGACGTCAGAGCGCCCCATGCGCATGGATGACGTGATCCATGCGACACGTCATCCATAAGCGTGGGGCGCCCTGACGTCACTCTGGAGCGCCCGGGGAGCCGCACGGACGGTAAGTATACTGCTCCCCACTACACTTTACCATGGCAAACAGGACTTTAGCGTCCTTGCAGCCATGGTAACCATTCAGAAAAAGCTAAACGTCGGATCCGGCAATGCGCCGAAACGACGTTTAGCTTAAGGCCGGATCCGGATTAATGCCTTTCAATGGGCATTAATTCCGGATCCGGCCTTGCGGCAAGTGTTCAGGGTTTTTGGCCGGAGCAAAAAGCGCAGCATGCTGCAGTATTTTCTCCGGCCAAAAAACGTTCCGGTCCTGAACTGAAGACATCCTGATGCATCCTGAACGGATTTCTCTCCATTCAGAATGCATTAGGATAAAACTGATCAGGATTCTTCCGGCATAGAGCCCCGACGACGGAACTCTATGCCGGAAGAAAAGAACGCAAGTGTGAAAGAGCCCTAAATTGGACAATATTGGAATGGGGGAGCCTGGGGAGCATTGAAGGGACTGTCCAGCTTCATTTTGCTGATCTATGTGGCCCTAGGTGTTGAAGTGTGTTTTGCTTGTTTGAAAAAGGCTGTTTAACCAAAACATGTCACATCTGCTCATATTTTGTTTACAGCAATAAAGTGAAGATTGTTTTGCATCAGAAAATGAGTGCATATAATGCACAACTAGGATTTAGAGTAGGAAAATAAGAAAAAAAAATATTTTCCAACAGACCTCAGATCAGACCACCAAATGAGACTCCCAATCTTCATCAGACCATAAATCCCCATCAAACAGATCAGCCTTCCATCAGACTCACATTCCTCATCAGACCTAGGATCAGAGCCCCGAATCAGACCCTCATTCATTATTAGACCTCGGATCAGACCCTCATCAGACCTAAGATCAGACTGTCATTCATTATTAGACCTCAGATCAGACCCCTATTCCTCATTAGAACTCAGATCAGACCCCATGAGAAATGAAATATATAAATAATCTTACCTCTCCTGCTCAGGACGATGCTGCCACTTGGGACATCCAGCATGCTGTTCCTGCACTCACTGTTCCCTGGTCTTCTGCTGATGCCGATGTGACCTAACATTGCACAGCCTCAGGTCATAATGCTGTACACAGTCAGAACACAGTGCAGCACCCACAGAATACCAGGGAGCAGTGAGTACAGCCAGAACTAGGAGGGTGGCTATATTCACCACACCCGGTCCTACTGTGTACTAGTGAGCACTTTCCCTAATTATGGGGGGAGAAAAGTGCATCTTATGGAGTGAAAAATACAGTACTTTTTTGGAGATCAACTTCAGGCTACTGAAATTTGTGTTCTAGCAGCAGCATATTCCAGTCCCTGCTCTGCTCCTGAGCACAGACGCCACCCTGCTCACCCACTCCTGGCTGCTCTGACCCCCCAACATCTGTCCCCTCCTAAGTAGTGGGGCCAGCCACCAGAATAACTTCTCTCGCAGGCTGTAGTTTGCTTCTTGTTGGCATCCCTCTCCTTCATGCAGGCTAACTTGCTCCTTATCTGCCAGTACAGTGCGGACACGCACTCCCGCCACCTCTTACAGGGCTAGATTGTGCGAACCTTAAACTTTACCAGCTAATGGCTGTCCACCTTGGGGTTCTTAAGACACCTTGACCTGTGGGAAGGTGCCTGAGCAATAGGTTCTAGTTTACTAGTGTCCTCCAAGGCTTTGCTGTTTCTACGTTTATCTGCCTATGTTCCAACTTCTTCCTGTTTCCCGCATTTGACCCTTCACTACCTGACCTGATCTCCTTTCTGACCCTGAGCTGCCACCCTGACCTCAAACTGTTTATTGTATTGGCCGAACGCTGCCTCTCCCTGACTAAATTTTTCTTGATCCCTCGGTGCTGCTCTTGGCCACTGTGGGTCAACCATAACTTGAATAGAGGCTACTCCAAGAGGCAGCAACCTGGTGTTTCTATAGTAGTGGAGTCCAGATCCCTGCATAGGGTTTAAAGGGTGAAGAGCAGAGCAGGGGGGCCACTTTACTTCCTTAGGAGTAGCCTCAAGCCAAAGTTGTTCAAGTGACACAGCAGATACACATACACTTTGTAACTATTTGTGTTTAAGTGAAATAATTAACTAAGAGGCTAAAGGTTCAGGATATTTAAAATAAAAATTGTTGTCATGTTTTAAGTTTCTGTTTTGAAGTTTTACTTTTTGTTAATTAAGGGGTTAATGGTAGACCTAGTCTTCTCTCCATTAAGCCCTTTGCACTGTAACTGCTGCCCAGAGTTTCCTCCACATTTACATAAAGGGATGTCAGCATTATTGAAGTTGAGTTCACTAAGCCTGGTGCTTCCATTGCACAATCTATGCAGACATCCCAGCTATTCACATGTGCTGTACAGCGGCAGCAATAACCACCTACACACCTGAGGTGTTGTAACCTCAGAGATAGATAGATCATCTGTACCCATGTTCTGTGGATTTTAATGGACTTTCGATAAGACTAAATTTGACCCTTCTATACCTTGTGCTGGATCAACCTTTATCACTTTTAGATTATTGCAAGGAGGATTCAAGGAATTTTACTGTCTTTTCCACCTTCAGATAACTTTATTATATTTGTAATGTCCAACTGAAACTTTTACCAATTTCCTGTTTAAATAACCTTTCTGTAATGTTTTGTCATATGATTTTTTTTAGAGTATTTCTTTGTGTTGTCACAAGTTATGACATGGCTGGCTCTCTGTATTGAGAAAACAATATCCATACAGTAGTTTTTTTAATCTTATGGCAACACCAGTTATCAGGTCTGCTGTCATATGAGCTGTGGATAACAGCAACAATCGAAAAGAGCTAATCTGTTAGCATTGTTTTTAAATGACAGCACAACTCAGTGTCAAAGTACAGTAGATGTCAGTGTCACGCTGCGGTTTTTGTATGGCCGCCTTTCGACATGTTTTCCGTGCTGCGGAAGCATCTCTGGCCGTCACCATTACAGGGTATGGTATTTTGAACCCCTTTAATGACCACCAATACACATTTTATACTTATCATTAATGGACTGTATTCCAGAGCGCTGCTTCACAGAAGACAGATTTGTCGAAGATGTTCCTGTATTTGAAAATCAGTTCTACTTTCTGCAATAAATCTGTCACATGTGAATTCACCCCAATGGTGCTCTAGAATAATGGGTCGGGTGCTTGGCTGTACCTTATAGCCATGTGATAAGGCCAAGACCCTAATTTACTAATTCCCAATCACTCAGGTAAGCAAAATGTATACAAGCCACCACTGTTTCCATTAATCATATAATCGCTGGAAGCTGGGAAATGTAGGAAAGGTGCTACTCGAAACCTAGTATCAGGTTGTTTTTTCCTTTAATAGTATGCTTACACCAACAACATTTCTGCTATGTTATCTTCAGGTCAATTTATAAAAATGAAAAAAAATTGCACGTAAAAAGGCCTTTGCGAACATACAACCCCACTTATGAGCATGGCAGCTCCATTTAAAGGGGTTGTCCGGGTTCAGAGCTGAACCCAGACATCCCTCCATTTTCACCCCGGCAGCCCCCCTGACATGAGCATTGGAGCAGTTCATGCTCTGATGCTCTCTTTTGCCCTGTGCTAAATTGCGCAGGGCAAAGGTATTTTCAAGCGTTCCAGGGCGTACTGGGCTCTCCATGGGGCTGCCAGGAAGCCCGGTGACGTCACCAGCACTGATGGGCGGGCTTTAGCGCTGTTCTAGCCAGTAAAACGGCTAGGGCAGCGCTAAAGCACGGCCATCAGAGCCGGTGACGTCACCGAACACACTGCCGGGCAGAAGCTTCCGCCCGGCAGTGTGTTATTGTAAACAACAGAGCCCGTACCCTGCGCGATCCCAAGGTAGATATTACGGATCTGTAGTTTATTCTGCAGCAACCTGTTTGCCTCCCATTGAGGGGACCACCCTCTGGTTGCATTGTATTGTCTGAAATATACACCCCACTTCTGGATGCTTATGTCAGAGTCAGCTAGTGAAGCACAGATTGAGAGAGACCATCATAAAGAGACACTTTTTGGCCTGTTACTCCCTGTGCAGATGTGAGGCCTATAACATCTTTGAAAGTGCATTCTGTGTACTAACTGCTGGTGCACGGCAAGATGAGACCTGCCCTGATCTGTTTGCATTTGAATTCTTCAGCATACTGTTTCACCATTGCTTCCACTACTACTATTGCTTTGATAAGTTCTGGCATCACAACAGTTGGGAACCTGCCTTGCACCTCAGAACCTTCACCACCAAGGGCACCTCAACCGTCATCAGGCAGGAGGACACTAGAACTGGAGTGTACCCCAAAGGGAAGAAATGCTGCACCCTTCACATCACTGCATGTGGGCCCAGGGAGCTACAGAACCATGAGTACAAATACTACTACACCCATTCAGCCACCCAAACTCACGTACGCCCCTGCGTTCTGGTCTCTGCATACACATACGCGTTCTGCCAAGTCAAATGTGTATGTTTGTGGGGAACTCGGGAAGGAGAAGGGATAGTTAGCTGTCGGGTGAATGATCGTTCAGATGACAGCTATTCAAGGTGTTTGGCTGCCTTAAATTTAAACCGGTGTTTCCCAAAAAGGATTATCTGGAACAAAGGGGTTCCCCAAAAAGTCTGCAACAAATCTGTCACATAACTCACATCTGAACTTGTCCCAATGTGTTTGAGTTGGCAAGATAAGACCATGAACCCCATTGGGCACAGGGATTGATATGAGCAACGAGCATTAAATTGTAATAGCATATTGAGTTAGAAATGACAAGCAACTATGAACACTATTCTGCCTTCATTTATTCCAAAAATGTCCCATTTCAACGTGGCATAAATGACTGAGTCAATGTGAATAGGTCAATTGGCAAAGGTTACAGTTCACTAATTCTCCTGATATAAGAATTTTTTGTAACATTCTGACTGCGGGGAAGGTTGTAGAGCGGTAGCACCCATGACACATGTATGCCTTGTAATCAGTAGCATCCAGCCACAGCTCTATGCAGACCATGGGTGTGGGCCTCAGGCAAACTGAGCGCTGATAATACCACAGGGCCAGGGATATCAGGAGCGAGAGGAGGGGGAAGGGCATCAGTGCCATGATAAAACCTGCTGATTGATTCTCTATGGCATCCAACAAAACAACCGCTTACAAAACCCCATGCATTCAATAGAGTTCTTGAATGTTCAGCCACTCGGGAGTAACATAGTACATAAGGCCGAAAAAAGACATTTGTCCATCCAGTTCGGCCTGTTCTCCTGCAAGTAGAGTATATTATCCTGCAAGTAGAGTATATTATATAGGGTGGTGGAGCTAAGCATGTGTATTTATATGAAGGTTAGTCTGGGAAGTGTCAAGGTTCCCATCTGCATGCTGCCATGTTCTTTGAACTTGAAAAAAAGAGACCTAAAATGGACCACATCCCCTGAAGTCTAAGGGGCTTACAACAGTTGGTTGTTGTCACACTATTTGCAGGAGGGGCAGTAACTGTAGGTTTTATTTCAATTAACTTTTGCATTTGGAATGGCAGACTTTCTCTATTTTGTCCCTGCTATGAGAACATTTTCTTGGGTTTCGCGATGGAACTATATTTTATGTTGATAGCCTACATGCCCTCTTCGCCCCCCCCCCCCCCCCTCATCTTTCATCAGGTACAGTTGGGGGGCTCCTATACTGATCATTAACTGATCTCATAAAATTGTCAGACTTTCATCTTAAGCTTATGGCCAGTTTAAAGCAGTCATTGGAATGGGATGAGTGGGGGTCCAACTCCCAGTACCTCTGCCGATCAGCTGTTTAAATAGACCGCAGCACTCACTGATGCACTATGGCCTCATCAATCAGCTGGTCGGTGGGGCTGCCAGAAGTCAGACTCCCATCCATCAGATAGGTCACCTGAGAATGGATCATCAGTATAAAAAACTCGGAAAACCCCTTTCAACTAGTGTAGATCATACTGACTTATTATTATGAGTATTACTGATGCAGTGACATTTTTATTGTTAGCTTTGGCAACCTATTTAGTGTGCAGGATCTACAGGTCCTGCTGCAACATCTGTGGCAAATGTTTGCCTCCATGCCCAACCGTATGAACCTGTATGCCCCCATGTCCAACCGTATCTCATCTAGTATCCAGGGTAGAGGCGGCCCAACGGGGTCCTAGAGTCTCCTTTCAATTGTACAGTGTTCCCCAATAAATGTATCCTTTCGCTCTAATATTGTAATCGCTTACATATATCATCATTACATTCACACATAGAAAGTTTCATTTGATTCCAACAATTCCTTCTTAGTGCATTATTTTTTGTCGTGTGTGTGTGTGTGTGTGTATATATATATATATATATATATATATATATTTTATTATTATTATTATTATATCATTATATCTCTTATAGTACCATATGTTTAGAATTTGATACAGCATCAAAGCTAAAAGAGTTGCCAGAAGTTATATGACAACTCTGCTGCCATCTGCTGGTGTATGTAAGCTGTACGTAATACATGTCAAGTCAGCTCCTTTATATTCCCTGTTATGGTAAATGAATGTCATAGAGGGGGTCCCCACTGAGTTGGGCAATGCCCTATTTAAAAGGGGAATTACTATAATATTATTGGAAATCTTACACTTCCAGGAAGAATAACAAAGGAGCAGCATAATGCAATGTATTATTATTATTTATGTTGAATGCAAACATTTACTAAATCACACATCAGGGCACCAGTTGCTTTATGATTTCTTTAGCAGCCTAAAGCAGGTTGTCTTGCAGTTTCGCCCTGAGCAAATGACTCATGAAGACTGTAAATAGTATCAATCAACCTTCTTGCTCGATGATGTTGAACTGATGTCCAAAAAAATGACAAAAATCATTATCAAGGCTGATGAAAAATAGAATGGGACCATGACTATGGACAGTACCTGCCAGGGTGGTTCTATGGTGATCCTCTCACTACCTCACAACTAGGCTGATGGTATTAAAGGGGGTTTTCCTATCTCAGACAATGGGGGCATATCGCTAGGATATGCCCCCATTGTCTGATAGGTGCAGGTCCCAGAGGTGGGACCCGAACCTATCTAGTAAACAGAGCCTTCAAAGTCACAGAGGGCGCACCACACATGCGCGGCCACCCTCTATTCATTTCTATGTGGCCGACGGAAATAGGCAAGCTAGGGATGTGCCCCCATTGTCTGAGATAGGAATACCCCTTTATCCAGCGCAGCAAAATTTTAGTAAAGTAGTGTAAAAAATGAAATAATCAGTGTAATGCAAGGCACCAACAAAACAGACCATTGAAGATGAAGTCGAGGGGTTTATTAACAAAATAAACAAAGTCCAGGCAAAACTTCAATGGAGCTAATATCAGGCAAACAAAACAAAGGGAAGCCAGGAGTAGTCCTGATCCGTGCATAAGTCCTTGTGTAACTTGCCAAGTGAACGGATGTGACACAGAAAATCCCGGGTCCTGGGTCCCACTGGAACGGACGAAGTCCAAGCAAACTTCAGTCGGCAGCAGGCAGTACTGACCTGCACCTGGATGAGGGAAGATAACAGTGGGCACTGACCAACCTAGGAGGCCACCTTTTATGTGCCTGCTAACAAATCCCAGGGCGCCAAGTGTCCACTCCCCATAGGTCATGATCCTGCCCTACACCTGTGTACAAGGCTGTGGTCGGTCATGGCATCGGTTTGTTTTACAAAAATATTTTTAAAATGTTTTAAAAAATGCGGGAAATATATCTCTGTCTGTAGATGCTAACAATGCTACTGGGTTTTGCACATCTAAGCAACATGGTGGGGGACAACCACTTTAAGGCCTAATTAAGATGGCTGTAATCTTTGCACGCTAAAATACACTCACATTAGTGCTGTCTGAATGAGGCCTAACCTAACAAAGCCACTAGTCCTACCTCAATGTGAGTTATGCTCAAGTACAAGTGCCTAGTACCTTTTCATCCTGGACACTGGTAAGTTTGACATAGTTAGGAAGATATTATGAACTGAATTCATGTTTTAGAGGTTTTGTATAAAATTTTTAAGGGAGTCTTTCACCTAAAATCACCATTATAGAACACTAACATCAGGATCTCCATTACATTCCCCATATTAGAATGCTACCTGCCCATAATGGGGAATGAAGTGCCCAGGCGCGGCGAATCTGTTGAACGGCGCTGGCGCTGGATTTCTCACTAAGAGGAGGATGTAATCAGAAGAACCTAGGGCAGGCCAGAGGGGTGAAAGGAGAGGGGATTTATATGAAAAGAGACAAGGGGCCTGGGCAACGGCCGCATGAACACCGCCCCTGGGCATCTTCAGAAGCTAATTAACATATTGAATACAAGTGTTTTTCTGAGAAAATCGGCGATGGACAGCAATATGGAAGGTAGCATTCTAATATGGGGAATGTAATAGAGATCCTGATGTTAGTGTTCTATAATGGCGATTTTAGGTGAAAGACTCCCTTTAAGTGAAATATACAACCTTATCAGGCACAACCCATGAGTAAGAGTAGCTTTCTCTCTGGAAGAAGGCAACCATCTTCTACTCCCATAAAGCCCCTTAAAGTTTTGGGATTTTCATGAAGTTATGCTTTACTATAATATGATCATTGTAGAATTTTTACACTTAGCTTCTTGGAGTCTCCGGGATTCTATTTAGTGTTGCAGTGTAATGTTACCTGTGGGCATGTTACATCCTTGCAGAACTGATTATCATGTTACACACAGATAATTAGCTGTTACCATGTTACAGAACATTGTCTATTGCTAGGGTTTGTGAAACACATCTCATGTTTCTACCTCCCCTGGACACAATTTTCTAAGCCAATGCACATCATCCACACTAACAGAAGACATCCCCCAGGAAGAGTGGGGCATTCAGGCATCTATAAAATGACTATATACCTTTGAAAGGTCAGGACAATATTTTAACACAGGGTTCTAGTATATATAGTATAGCAACACAATCTAGTATAAGGAATCTAGTAAAGTAACACATACAGTAGGAAGAGATCCAGCAGTGGCTAGACAACAACCTGGTATAGTTATAGTCAGTTTGTTAGCTTGACTTTGCCTGCTGCATTTATGCCAGGGTTGGAGTGGTGTGGGCCCCTAACCAACCACCATAGCTATAATACACTTACCTTGAAGCAGAATTAATGTATTATTATGTACAACAACCCCCTCTGCATATCTACTTTTAGGGCACCTGGGCATCATAGAAAGGGGTCCCTATGTGCCTGAGCTGAAAGTCTCTGACAAGCAGCAGCTCTTGTTCAGCCAACCTTTATCGCCAGGGAACAGGTTAGTTGATATACACTCCTGACAAAAAAGATAATGCACCAAGGAGTTGTAGAAATTGAATGTAATGATGATGTATGTGCAGCGAGCCCCCTGAGGAGCCGATGCAGAGGATGGGAGTGGTAATGGCCCGGATTAGATGTTGTGTAATGGTGTACTCCCTCGGGCCATTGCTCCCTGATGATCGGTGCAGTGCTAATATAGTTTGAAGAATAAGGCCAGAAGTCAACGTATAACAGTCTCTTTTTGCTTAGAACAAAATATAACTTCAGTAGCAGCAAATTCAAAGTTCAGTTTCTGGCACCAGTTAAGGAGGTATTGTGGCAGGTTGGATGGCTATATATTGGCACTTGTCGGTATAGGTGTCCACCGTAAGGTTAAGACTTGAGCTTTATCCTGCCTTAGTGGTGGTATAGATGATGGGTGTTAGTGCTGTAGTCCCTCACCTTTCAGCAGTGTCGGAATTTTGTTGGTCTCCCTAGAGAATCATATATTATTCCCAGGAGCAGGAGCTCTAGTGTGCGCTTCCTCTCTCTAGCTAGACAGTTCTGGGGTACTGCATATGTAACTGATTACAATATTAGAGCGAAAGGATATATTTATTGGGGAAAACGTGAAAGGAGGCTAGATAGCCTGGACGATGAGATACGGTTGGGCATTAAGGCATACAGGTTCCGTATGGTGTCCTACAGCACATTTGCCAACAGATGTCACAGCTGGGCCTGTAGATTCTCCACACTCGTATGTTGTCAAAGCTGGTATCACAGTTGAATTGGTAATAAATCTGTTGACCGGGCAGGCAAAGGAAGTGTTACATTCTGGCGGAGGTAATCCTGGAAAACTTTCTGTGTGTGGGCAAGCATTATCCTTGTTATGTCAGCATCTTATGCCCTGCTTTTCCTGGCATGCACAAGCACTGCTTCATTCACCCTGTGTCTTTTCATTGAACCTCACCTGCAGTGTGGTACTGCAAGGGTTAACACTCTTCTTGGCCCTGTGTTCTGCTGCTAGGCTATTTCTAATTTGCTAATTAGTTTCTGCTATATATGCTGTATGGTTTCTTTCACACCTGCCTCAGCAATTAGGTTCCTAGCTTGCTAGTCCTTTTCTAAGGCATTGTTCTCTGTTGTCTGCCCATGTACCGACTTCTGCACTCTGACCCTCCACTGCCTGACCCGTCCTTTGCCTGTTTACCGTTGTAATTCTCTACTGCCAGCTCTGAATTCAGACCTGTACCACATATTCACATGTACTCTGCCTGCCCTTATCTTGGGCTGTTACTATGAGTTTTGCCTGATCCTTGGGTACGCTCAACTGCTGTCTCTGACCCCTGTGGGTCAGCTGTGAACCATACCAGAACTACTCCAAGAGGTAGCGGCCCAGTGGCTCCCCTGCAGCAAAGTCCAGAACCCTGTTAAGAGTAAATACCAGGTGATCTGCCAGGATAATGGCCTTAGATTTAGCCCAAACTCAAACTAGTTGGTTGACATAGTGGTTCCACACCCACTGCTGTGACAGTTTGCTCAGGCCATGGAAGCCACTGGCTCAACCAACATCGGCCTGAAGTATATAAAGAGCTGACCACTCGGTACAGCCATTAGGAACATCTGCTGCAATATCTGCATACCATATCTACCCACTGGGATGCCATGTTCACTACTGCTCCTGTACCGAACTGCAAGTCGCTCTGTCTGCACCATCATCTCCACCAGGCATGGTCACTGGGGCCTCCAGCTTGCACCTCCCACTTCCTCCATGCTATGAAGGGGATCACAAGTTGTGTTATGGAATCCTGTACCTGTGCATCATTCACTTTGAATTTCAGTCTCACCAATTTTCTACTATCTGGTCTAAGATAACATTTCTGGTCACCCTCCTGTCTGGTAAAGCACTTGCCTGGGTTATTCCTTTGTGGGAATGCAGTGACCTTCTAACCAGCAATCTTTTGGAATTCCTGCCTACCTTCTATATACTCTTTGAGGAGCCTGGACATACTTCTGCAGCGTCATCTCAACCATGCCTCCACCAGCACGATCTCACAGTTGGGCAGTATACCATATGCCACAAGCGGAGCAGAGGACAGGAGTGATAGCGGCTCTTGCTGCAACAATTATTCACAGTGGCAATCCTCACACCGATGGTCCCTAGTGCCAGGGCAGTGATAGTAGGGTGCACCCATTCTTCCCTCAGGGAACACTCTGATGTTGGGACCCCTGTCTGATGGTAGTTGGGGTGCCCTTGGTGTTATGACTGTTGTATGGGTGCATGGCAGGAGATGTAGGCGCTGTGACCAGCATATGCTGCTGGAGTCAATAACCAGGCCAGTTGAAGAAAATGAACAAGTCTATTCTTTACTAAAGTTCAGAATGGGAGTTGTAGTATATCCAACTGTGTCAAAACACAGTTCCAAACAATTGACAGTGCAAATCTTTCTAGATATCAATGTATGGATATAGTCCAGGATTGGGATTATAATACTCCTTCCCTCTATCTCCCAAAAGTGTGTCTCTCTCTCTCTGCAGAAAGCTGGCAATATTATTCTTACAATGGTGGCTGTAATTCCCAGCTGAAGCTTTGAACAGCAAACACTTTACTGACTGACTCCAGTGTTTGGCAAATTCTGGACCTTCTTGGTCTTCCTTTCTTATTTCCTGGAGTACTGTGTTGTAGAGATTGTCTTCTCGCTGTGAATTTATTTGATGGCCCACAAAGAGATGTTCAAGTCTCCAAAGCAAAATCCTGCTGATTTACTACATTACTTGCCTTTGCCTAATGTCCCATGGCAGCATATCACTATGGATTTTAACACCGATCTGCCATTTTCTGAATGTACAGTAATCTGCGTGGTGGCCAATCGATTCTCAAAGATGGCTCACTTTGTACCTTTGCCTAGACCCCCATCTGCCAGTCAACTGGGCAAAATATTATTCAGTTACATAGTTTGCCTTTGAGCATTGTGTCTGATTGAGGGGTCCTGTTTACCACTAAGTTTTGGAAAGCCATCTGCAAGTGCAGCGAGCCCCTGAGGAGCTAGTGCAGAGGATAGGAGTGGTAGTGGCCCTGATGACATATTTTGTCACAGTGTACTCTTTTAGGCTGTTTCTCCCTGGGGATCGGTGTAGTGGAAAGGGGGTTTGAAGAATCAGGCCAGAATTAAAAGTATAACAGTCTCTCTTTACTTAATGCAAAATATAACTTGTGGTTCATACAGCAGTAGTGGGTAAAAAAAAGTATTTTCTGTCACCAGACGAGGTATGGTGTCTAGCAGGGGCGTAGATAAATGCTCATGGGCCCTGGGGCAAGAATTCAGGTTGGCCCCCTCCCCCCCCCCCCCCTTCTTCCCTCAGTGCTTTGTGGCCAGTGGAAGGGGTGCACCTAGCCTTTCTGCTGCCTGAGGCAAAAATGGAAACGGCAACCTCCCATTCCAAATTCTCAACATAACCCTTTCCTTCAAACCCTACTGTTAAAGGGGTTATCCAACATCTAAAACATGACCCCCAATGACCAGGCCCCTCAAATGGATTATACTTAACGCGCTCCCCGGCACCCACGTCGCTCCTGATCACCGCACGGCCGCCACTGCATCTCCCCATCACGTGGATCAAAACATCTGGTGACATTGTGGGGTGGGAGGGAAGGCAGATAGCACCCAATAGCAGGTCATTATAGGGGTTGGAAAGCCCCTTTAAAGACATAGTTGGAAAACATTACATATAGAGCTACAGAACATACAGAGTAATACAGTACTACATACCTCTAACATCCAGTGACATCTCCTCTGATGTTCTCTTTCCTCATCTTCTTCATTCAGACCAGACCACCTTGATGATTTAATTCAACCGCGTCTTGTCTCTGCAGAGTTTGACAAACAGACATCTAAGTTTCCTACTTTTCTATCATTCTCCTCACATCTTCTCAACACCCCATCCTGCCACCCACAATCCTGTGCCCAATGTGCTCCTCAATACTATACTGCAGAAACAGACCCCCTGAAAATACTATTACCACACAGATAGTGCCCTTCAATAATTATTGGCACAGAAAATAATAACTGCACCCATCAAATAGTGTCCATTACTAATAGTGTAAACATAATGTCCCCCAAAAATAACTGTGCTAAGCTGATACTGTGTCCCCCCCCCCCCCCCCCTGTAATAGTGCTTTCCCAAAGTCCCAATAGAAACAATTATCTCCCAGAGTGCATAGTGTTAACAGTGCCTCCAATTAGGAATAATACCCACATTGTGCCCATACTAGTAATCATGTTCCCCATAGCCCCCAATACTAATACTTCTCTTTATATAGAGAACACCATATACACACACCACACTACATAGATGATAGATGACACCCTATATACACACACCGCACTATATAGATGACACCCTATACACACACACCACACTATATAGATGACACCCTATATACACACACACACTCCACTATAAAGAGGACACCCTATACACACACACACTCCACTATACAGAGGACACCCTATACACACACACTCCACTATACAGAGGACACCCTATACACACACTGCACTATATAGAGCACACCCTATACACACACTGCACTATATAGAGCACACCCTATACACACACTGCACTATATAGAGGACACCCTATACACACACTGCACTATATAGAGGACACCCTATACACATACACACTCCACTATACAGAGGACACCCTATACACACACTGCACTATATAGAGGACACCCTATACACACTCCACTATATAGAGGACACCCTATTCACATACACACTCCACTATATAGAGGACACCCTATACACACACTGCACTATATAGAGGACACCCTATACACATACACACTCCACTATATAGAGGACACCCTATACACACACTGCACTATATAGAGGACACCCTATACACACACACTCCACTATATAGAGGACACCCTATTCACATACACACTCCACTATATAGAGGACACCCTATACACACACTGCACTATATAGAGGACACCCTATACACATACACACTCCACTATACAGAGGACACCCTATACACACACTGCACTATATAGAGCACACCCTATACACATACACACTCCACTATACAGAGGACACCCTATACACACACCGCACTATATAGAGGACACCCTATACACATACACACTCCACTATACAGAGGACACCCTATACACACACCACACTATAAAGAGGGAACCCTATACACACTCTGCATTATATAGAGGACACCCTATACACACACTGCACTATATAGAGGACACCCTATACACACTCTGCACTATATAGAGGACACCCTATACACACTCTGCACTATATAGAGGACACCCTATACACACACTGCACTATATAGAGGACACCCTATACACACACTGCACTATATAGAGGACAACCTATACACACACACTCCACTATATAGAGGACACCCTATACACACTCTGCACTATATAGAGGACACCCTATACACACTCTGCACTATATTGAGGACACCCTATACACACACTCTGCACTATATAGAGGACACCCTATACACACACTGCACTATATAGAGGACACCCTATACACACACTGCACTATATAGAGGACACCCTATACACACACACTCCACTATATAGAGGACACCCTATACACACTCTGCACTATATAGAGGACACCCTATACACACACTGCACTATATAGAGCACACCCTATACACACACTGCACTATATAGAGGACACCCTATACACACACTGCACTATATAGAGGACACCCTATACACACACTGCACTATATAGGAGACACCCTATACACACACTGCACTATATAGGGGACACCCTATACTATATAGAGGACACCCTATACACATACACACTCTACTATACAGAGGACACCCTATACACACACACACCACACTACATAGAGGACACCCTATACACACACTGCACTATATAGGGGACACCCTATACACACACTGCACTATATAGAGGACACCCTATACACACACTGCACTATATAGAGGACACCCTATACACATACACACTCCACTATACAGAGGACACCCTATACACACACTGCACTATATAGAGGACACCCTATACACACACTGCACTATATAGAGGACACCCTATACACATACACACTATATAGAGGACACCCTATACACACACTGCACTATACAGAGGACACCCTATACACATACACACTATATAGAGGACACCCTATACACTGCACTATATAGGGGACACCCTATACACATACACACTCCACTATACAGAGGACACCCTATACACACACCGCACTATATAGAGGACACCCTATACACACACCACACTACATAGAGGACACCCGGTTCAGCTACACAGGGGCCCAGCGTGGGAGGGGGCCCTCCAATTAAGCTGTCTATGCATCTACAGGACGCACAGACAGCTGATTGTAATGGTGAAGCAGAGAGCCGCACGCTCCCCGCTTGACCATTCATCATCACACCATCCTGCATGTAGAAGGGGCCCACCTTACTATCTGACTTCAGTCTCAGGACGTACTGCATCCGCAGCTCTGAGGAGCAGGGCCAGGGCAGCACATCCTGAGCTCTGCATCTGCGATCGCCCCCCCATCCTCCATACAGCTCAGTCCTGCTGTGTGGTAGTGATGTCCGGATCATGAACGAATCGTTCTTTTGAACCGATTCAGTTCACTGAACCGGAAGAGTCGGTTCCTCTGACTGATCTGATCCGTGTGAAACGGCTCAGTTAGATTAGCATAGAGGCAGCAGCAGGCAGTGTAATAGGAGCCGACAGTGGAAGCTTGCCCCGCCCCTCCCCGCCCTCCAACCAATCAGAGGCAGCCAGCAGTCCAGCACTGACTCGCAGCACAGGGGGAGTCGCAGGGACTCAGAGAATCGTCTGAGAGTTTATTAGTTAAAAGAATCGAATAAGTCAGAGACTGTGTCACCGAGTCCCTGCCAGGCTTCCTGCTCTGCGGCTCCCTGTCTCCTGACAAGTCCGTGGGTGGGGGGTGGGGGGTGGTTGTATAGTATTGCATGTAGCAGAGCTGTGTGTGTATAGGGTGCTATAGGGGGTATAGTATTGCATGTAGCAGAGCTGTGTGTGTATAGGGTGCTATAGGGGGGGTATAGTATTGCATGTAGCAGAGCTGTGTGTGTATAGGGTGCTATGGGGGGGGGGGTATAGTATTGCATGTAGCAGAGCTGTGTGTGTATAGGGTGCTATAGGGGGGGGTATAGTATTGCATGTAGCAGAGCTGTGTGTGTATAGGGTTCTTGCAGCAATGTAGCAGAGTAGGAAGCCTGGCAGGGACTCGGTGACAGGATTCTTTTAACTAATAAACTCTTAGACAATTATCTAAATCCCTGCAATAACTATACAGTGTAATTACATCAGTCTGCTCCACTGCATTCACTCACTGCAGCAGAGCTGTGTTTGCCAGGAGCGAGTCCCTCCTGACCTTCGGTTCACTTGAGAGCCGACTCAGCAAGTGAACCGAAGATTCGATGAGCTGAGCATGCGCATTGATCTTCAGTTCACTTGCTTCTGCCGGCTCAGGAAGTGAACCGAAGATCCGATTCATGAAAAAGATCCGAACTTCCCATCTCTACTGTGCGGTGGGCAGCGTCATGCACCAGCTCAGCCAGGCCTCTGTTGAGCCACTTCACTGTGTTGTAGCTCCGCCTCCCGTCTGGTAATGTCAGTAGCTCCGCCCAGTCTAGTGTCATGGTAGCCCCACCCCCTGGTGGTAGCCCCACCCACATGCGGTCCTCTCCTAGCGCTGGTGCTTAATGTGTAAGGCCTGCAGCAACTTAGGAGGAAGTGAGTGAGGACCGGAGGCTGCCCCAGTGACCACTGTCTCTGCCAGACACTGAACTTGGCTTGGTATCGTTTTTTTTTTAACTACTGTGAGGGGGCATATATCTGGTCATAACTACTGTGAGGGGGCATATATCTGGCCATAACTACTGTAAGAGGGCACATATCTGGTCATAACTACTGTGAGGGGGCATATATCTGGCAATAACTACTGTGAGGGGGCATATATCTGGCAATAACTACTGTGAGGGGCATATATCTGGCCATAACTACTGTGAGGGGCACATATCTGGTCATAACTACTGTGAGGGGGCATATATCTGGCCATAACTACTGTGAGGGGGCATATATCTGGCCATAACTATTGTTAGGGGGCACATATCTGGCATAACTACTGTGAAGTTGGCACATATCTGAGCATAAATATTGTGAGGGGGCACATAATCTGTCACAATTACTTTGAGGGGGCACAATCTGGCATAACTACTGTGAGGGGGCACATATCTGGCATCATAACTACTGTGAAGGACACATAATCTGGCATAACTACTGTGGTGGGCACGTATCTGGGCATAACTACTGTGAAGGGGCACATATCGGGACATAATTACTGTGAGGGGGCACATATCTGTCCAGAGCTACTGTGAAGGGGGCACAATGTGGATATTACTACTGTGTGCTGGCACAAAAGGGCAAAAATTACTATGTAGGAGCATAAGGGTCCATTCACACGTCCGTGTGTGTTTTGTGAATCCACGGATCCGCAAAACACGGACATCAGCAATGTGCGTTTCGCATTTTGCGAACCGCACATCGCCGGCTCTTAATAGATAATGCCTATTCTTGTCCGCAATTGCGGACAAGAATAGGACATGTTCTATTTTTTTCGGGAACGGAAGTGCGGATCCGCAATTCCGGGTCTGGGCAGCACATCGTGCTGCCCCACAGAAATGAATGGGTCCACAATTCTGTTCCGCAAAATGCGGAACGAAATTGCGGACGTGTGAATGGACCCTTAAGGGGACATTAATACGCACCACAGTATCTGAAGGGTCTCCACTATCTTTGATGCCCATGATCACCCCTTCCTCTCCCTGTAGAATTGGGGAAAGATGACAAATTGGGGTCCCTTCTGCTGCCACACCTCATTGTATTAATCTTTACCTCTGGCCTATGTTTATTTCTATATATGTGGTTGGGGGGCCCAGGCACATTCTCTGCACAGGGGCCCTCTGCTGCCTGTGTCCACCCCTGACACACTGCACTATACAGCGGATACCCTATATACACACACTGCACTATATAGATGACCCCTATACATACACACGCACTGCACTCTGTACAGCGGACACCCTATACACACTGCACTATATAGCTGACACCCTATACACACACATCACACACACTGTACAGAGGACACCCTATACACACACTGCACTATATAGACGACCCCTATACACACACACACACTGCACTATATAGATGACACCCTATACACACACACACACATCACACACTGTACAGAGGACACCCTATACACACACACACTGCACTATATAGATGACCCCTATACACACACACACACTGCACAGTGGATACCCTATATACACACACTGCATTATATAGATGACCCCTACACACACACACACTGCACTATACAGCGGATACCCTATATACACACACTGCACTATATAGATGACCCCTATACATACACATCACACACTGTACAGAGGACACCCTATACACACACTGCACTATATAGATGACCCCAATACACACACACATCACACACTGTACAGAGGACACCCTATACACACACACTGCACTATATAGATGACCCCTACACACACACACATCACATACTGTACAGAGGACACCCTATACACACTGCACTATATGGATGACCACTATACACACCACACACACTGCACTGTACAGCGGATACCCTATACACACACTGCACTATATAGCTGACCCCTATACACACACATCACACACTGTACAGAGGACAACCTATACACACACACTGCACTATATAGATGACCCCTATACACACACACATCACACACTGTACAGAGGACAACCTATACACACACACTGCACTATATAGATGACCCCTACACACACACACATCACATACTGTACAGAGGACACCCTATACACACTGCACTATATGGATGACCACTATACACACACACACTGCACTGTACAGCGGATACCCTATACACACACTGCACTATATAGATGACCCCTATACACACACATCACACACTGTACAGAGGACAACCTATACACACACACTGCACTATATAGATGACCCCTATACACACACATCACACACTGTACAGAGGACAACCTATACACACACACTGCACTATATAGATGACCCCTACACACACACACACATCACATACTGTACAGAGGACACCCTATACACACTGCACTATATGGATGACCACTATACACACACACACACACTGCACTGTACAGCGGATACCCTATACACACACTGCACTATATAGATGACCCCTATACACACACATCACACACTGTACAGAGGACAACCTATACACACACACTGCACTATATAGATGACCCCTATACACACACACTGCACTATACAGCGGATACCCTATATACATATACACACACTGTATATATACATATACACACACTGTATATATACACACACTGCACTATAAAGATGACCCCTATACACACACACTGCACTATACAGCGGATACCCTATACACACACTGCACTATATAGATGACCCCTATACACACACACACACAGCACTATATAGATGACCCCTATACACACACACTGCACTATACAGCGGATACCCTATATACACACACTGCACTATAAAGATGACCCCCTATACACACACACACACTGCACTATACAGCGGATACCCTATATACACACACACTGCACTATATAGATGACCCCTATACATACACATCACACACCGTACAGAGGACACCCTATACACACTTCACTATATAGATGACCCCTATACACACACACACACTGCACTATACAGTACTGTATATACACACACTGCACTATATAGATGACCCCTATACACACACACTGCACTGTACAGCGGAAACCCTATATATACACACACTGCTCTATATAGATGACCCCTATACACACACTGCACTATATAGATGACCCCTATACACACACTGCACAGTGGATACCCTATATACACACACTGCACTATATAGATGACCCCTACACACACACACACACACACTGCACTATACAGCGGATACCCTATACACACACACTGCACTATATAGATGACCCCTATACATACACATCACACACTGTACAGAGGACACCCTATACACACACTGCACTATATAGATGACCCCTATACACACACACTGTACAGAGGACACCCTATACACACACACTGCACTATATAGATGACCCCTATACACACACACTGTACAGAGGACACCCTATATACACACACTGCACTATATAGATGACCCCTATACACACACACACACACACACTGTACTATATAGATGACCCCTATACACACACACACATCACACACTGTACAGAGGACACCCTATACACACACACTGCACTATATAGATGACCCCTATACACACACACACACATCACACACTGTACAGAGGACACCCTATACACACACACACACACACTGCACTATATAGATGACCCCTATACACACACACACTGTACAGAGGACACCCTATATACACACACTGCACTATATAGATGACCCCTACACACACACACACACACACACACACACTGCACTATACAGCGGATACCCTATATACACACACTGCACTATATAGATGACCCCTATACATACACATCACACACTGTACAGAGGACACCCTATACCGGGGGTCGGCAACCCGCGGCTCCAGAGCCGCATGCGGCTCTTTTTCACCTTTGCCGCGGCTCCGGAGAACACTGCCCAGTGCCTCACACGCAGGCGGCCTGACGTCACCAGGCACCAGTGGCGTAGGGATCTGTCAGTCGCAGATAAGAGAGGCCGCTCCGCGCGGTGGATGGGGCCGGCCTATTACTGGAATCTAGGGAGGAGGAGGGGGAGTGGTCCCGACTCCCGCCGCGGCGCCGGTGCCAGTGCCAGTCAGTTTCCCGCTCTGAGAGACTGACACTGACTGCCCGAAATCAGTCTGGAGCGGCTGCGAGTCACTGCCAGCCTGTGTGCCCCAGCCTGCCTGCGCTGTGGTGGGACTACTGGAGTGGAGAGTGGTGCCACTGGAATGGACCTCTTTTCTTGGACCTGGGTGCCTGGCCTGATGATGCTCCTGGACCTGTCACCTGGACCTGCCTCTGTGCCTCATCTCATCTTCTGGACTGGTCTCCACTGACTCCCCTGGCCTGGACTCTGAGACTGTGGCTGTGCCCCACTGCCCACTCAGCCTACTGCCTGTCCACAGTGAGTACCTGTTGCAGGGCTGTAACAGAACAGCTGCCTGCCTGACCTGTTGCTGTTCTGAGTCTGACAGTTTATGCTGGCTGCCCCTAAAACCTAAATTTTAAACATCCATCATAAGGGAAAAAGCTATATAATTATGAGATGGCATGATACTGATGTTGATAATGAATGGTCTCTGAATTCTGAAGTTAAAAAGAGCTGTCCTGAAGTAAAGGAGGGCACAGGGGCCCCTGCCCCCCTTCCTCCTTATCATTGCAGGTATGCAGGCAGCTCTTTTTAACTTCAGCATTCAGATCATCAGACTGTCTTGTCACTAATTACAAACAGCTAACACACCCCTGTAAGGCCTAATGCCCACGGCCGTTTTCCAAGTCTGTGTGCGGACTGTGGAAACCCGGCCTGGCCTTTCTGTGCCAGCCTGAGTGCACGGCGTCATGGGTTTCCATGACGCCGTGCACTCAGGCCGGCACAGAAAGGCCAGGCCGGGTTTCCACGGTCCGCACACGGACGTGGAAAATGGCCGTGGGCATTAGGCCTAAGTGTCCACCATCAGACATGATACAATCAATTTGGAATATTTCAAGTCTGCAATCACCGCAATGCAAAGTTCATTTGGGAAACGATTCTGTGAGTTCAGAGAGGAAAAAACCACATTATCCTTCCCTGTCACTCCCCTGGAGATCGATCCATCCCTATTGAATATGACTGCATTTGCAGGTGTAAGTCAACCTGATCTTGAGATGGAATTGGCCGATATAGCCGTCAAAGATCTATGGGTGTCCAAGTTCAAATGCTTGACCGCTACTCTTGAGGATGTTGCCCGTCAGAAGGCCATTCTGGCTCAGAATCATAAATGGACTGATATTGAAAACCTTCCCAAACAGGACAAACTTGTATTCGAAACATGGAATGCCATCCCCAACACTTATATAAACATGAAAAAGTATGCATTTGGAGTGCTGTCGATCTTCGGCTCCACATATGTATGTGAGCAGGTCTTCTCCAACATGAACTATATTAAAAACAAACATTGATCACGCCTCACAGGTGACAGCTTGCAAGCCTGTGTAAAAATGAAGGTGACGTCTTACAGCCCTGATGTGCAGACACTGTGCACTGAGGTTCAGGAGCAAAAATCCCATTAACCAGGTAAATTAAATATTTTAATTAGCTATTAATGTGCAAAAATATATTTTACATTGTTAAGTGAAAAAGTCCTTTTTTTCTTCAGATTGACAGCTAACTGCACGATCCTGTATATAGCATTAAGGTAAGAAACAATATATGCAGTGTTAGATTTGTTTTATGTTGCAATGGTTTTGCGGCTCCCAGTTTTTTTTTCTTTTCGGAAACGGGTCCAAGTGGCTCTTTATGTCTTAAAGGTTGCAGACCCCTGCCCTATACACACACTGCACTATATAGATGACCCCTATACACACACACACACATCACACACTGTACAGAGGACACCCTATACACACACACTGCACTATATAGATGACCCCTATACACACACACACTGTACAGAGGACACCCTATATACACACACTGCACTATATAGATGACCCCTATACACACACATCACACACTGTACAGAGGACAACCTAAACACACACACACTGCACTATATAGATGACCCCTATACACACACACACACTGTACTATATAGATGACCCCTATACACACACATCACACACTGTACAGAGGACACCCTATACACACACTGCACTATATAGATGGCCCCTATACACACACACTGTACAGAGGACACCCTATATACACACTGCACTATATAGATGACCCCTATACACACACACACATCACACACTGTACAGAGGACACCCTATACACACACACACACACACACACTGCACTATATAGATGACCCCTATACACACACTGTACTATATAGATGACCCCTATACACACACACTGTACAGAGGACACCCTATATACACACACTGCACTATATAGATGACCCCTATACACACACACACACACACACACTGCACTATATAGATGACCCCTATACACACACACATCACACACTGTACAGAGGACACCCTATACACACACACACACACACACTGCACTATATAGATGACCCATATACACACACACTGCACTATACAGCGGATACCCTATATACACACACACTGCACTATATAGATGACCCCTATACACACACATCACACACTGTACAGAGGACACCCTATACACACACACTGCACTATATAGATGACCCCTATACACACATCACACACTGTACAGAGGACACCCTATACACACACTGCACTATATAGATGACCCCTATACACACACACATCACACACTGTACAGAGGACAACCTATACACACACACTGCACTATATAGATGACCCCTATACACACACATCACACACTGTACAGAGGACAACCTAAACACACACACACACTGCACTATATAGATGACCCCTATACACACACATCACACACTGTACAGAGGACAACCTATACACACACACACTGCACTATATAGATGACCCCTATACACACACATCACACACTGTACAGAGGACAACCTATACACACACACACACACTGCACTATATAGATGACCCCTATACACACACATCACACACTGTACAGAGGACAACCTATACACACACACACACACACACACACTGCACTATATAGATGACCCCTATAAACACACATCACACACACATAGATGGCACTTACCCTCCTCACACCAAGTTCAGTCCTTCTCCTGTCCATCAGGTGACTGTGACATCACCAAAGGTCCTGTATGTCTCTGCTCTAAACGCTATGTACAGCTTGTAGCCCCGCCCACTCTCCAGTCTTCAGCTCTCTGCTGGGGGGAGGGGCTTGCTGCTGGCTCTGCAGGAGAATGAACAGCACACGGTCAGACACAGGGCCCTGAGCGTGGCCTGGAGGAGACCAAAGAGGAGGGGTGAGTACTGCTGGCAGCGCTACTCTCCCCTCCTCCTGCGGACTAGTGAGCGTTTCCAATATGGAGGCGCTCATTGCACTGCATCTTATAAAACGAAAAATAGGTAATTTGTAGAGCACTTCTGGCAAGGGGGGCCCTCTGGGTCCCACTGGCTTAGGGGCCAGGTCGCAACTGCGACCCCTATAGCTGCGCCTGTGGTGTCTGGATAAATGGCAATTAAATGGTACTTCAGATGCAGGGGCGGACTGAGAACCCTCAAGGCCCCCGGGCAAAATAAATCAAGGGCCCCCTTACAGGCCCCACCCATGTTCTTCTGCAAGCCCCACCCTTGTCTCGCCTCCAGCCACACCCTACACAATCTTTAATAAGATTTCAAGGTTAAAGCGACGCAAAAGGCACCCAGACCCCTTCAGCTCATTGACGTGGTCTGGGTACAGTGTCCCTTTTGCAAATCGAGCTGCAATGTTCTAGAGCAGTGATGGCGAACCTATGGCACGGGTGCCAGAGGCGGCACTCAGAGCCCTCTCTGTGGGCACCCACACCCTGGAAAAAGTCTATGGTGTATCAATATGCCTTAGACTTTTCCTGCCATTCAGCAGCGCAGGGCGCACTATGAACAGCACAGGCAGCGCACTGAATGTAGGCAGGCTATTGTAAATAAATGATAAAGTACATGGAAGATATTCTATATTGGACTGTAGTATTCAAGGTAAATTGCTGTGTTGGCACTTTGCGACTATGTTGCAGTTTGGGCACTCGGTCTGTAAAAGGTTCGCCATCACTGTTCTAGAGAAACTGCATTGTTTACGTTCCAGCAATAAGTCAGCCTCTAGTCGCTGGCAGCCACCTGAGGGCTTCCTGGAGTAAAACAGACCTTTGGTCCGGTATCTGACGCTGGATGTCCTCACACCCTGCATGATGACCTCCAGGGTCAGATTTTTCCCCATAGGAAAGCATTGATTCAATGCTTTCGTATGGGGTGATCTAATCTCAGCGTCCATTAGTGAGCCTCTGTTAGAAGCAGTGTGGGCATAACTACTGTGAAGGGGGCACATATCTGGGCATAACTACTGTGAAAGGGGGGGAGGCCCTTCACAGTAGTTATTAATCCCTTTCAGCAATCCCCCCTTCCGTGAATGGGGGACTGCTGAAAGGGGAAAGGGATTCTGTCACCTCCCCTAACCCAAAATCGGATTTTAAAGCAGTCATGCAGCACAGCTTACCTTGAATCGGCTGTGCTGTTCTATATTGTAATTCGTCCAGTAGTTTATGAGAAAAACGACTTTTATGATTATGTAAATTAGCCCTGAAGGTGCCCAGAGGGGCGTTTTATTCCCCTTAGTGTGCCTAGTAACGCCCCTCTTACAGTGCCCAAAACGCCTTCCTTCCGACTGCCTAACCGCCCACAGCCTCTCATCCCTCTCCTCCCCCTCCCTCACGGCCGAACGAACTCTCGCGCAGGCGCAGTACCCACTGAGGGCTGCGCCAGTGCGATCTGCAGGAGACTGAGGGCAGGAGCTTCATCCTCGTCACTGGGCATGCGCCGAGCCCAGTAATAATGATTTGTTTCCAGGAGGGAGGGTGGGGAAAGAAATCGCAGGCAGGCAGGCTGGAGAAAACGCAGGGTGCAGCAGCCGATCGGCAATCTTCTGCCCTTCCTCCCAGGCTGACTGAGGGAAGAGCGAGCATCGGACGTCACTGGGCTCGGCGCATGCCCAGTGACGAGGATGAAGCTCCTGCCCTCAGTCTCCTGCAGATCGCACTGGCGCAGCCCTCAGTGGGTACTGCGCCTGCGCGAGAGTTCGTTCGGCCGTGAGGGAGGGGGAGGAGAGGGATGAGAGGCTGTGGGCGGTTAGGCAGTCGGAAGGAAGGCGTTTTGGGCACTGTAAGAGGGGCGTTACTGGGCACACTAAGGGGAATAAAACGCCCCTCTGGCTCTGGGCACATTCAGGGCTAATTTACATAATCATAAAAGTTGTTTTTCTCATAAACTACTGGACGGATTACAAGATAGAAGAGCACAGCCGATTCAAGGTAAGCTGTGCTGCATGACTGCTTTAAAATCCGATTTTGGGTTAGGGGAGGTGACAGAATCCCTTTAATAACTACTGTGAAGGGCCTAGCCTTCTGGGCAACCCCACAGATCATCCCCCCACCCACCTTGTACTTGTTCCACTGATCCGCTACTTGCGGGCTACATGGGCATGAGTTCAGTCACTTCGGTGCGCAATCCCATCCTGCGGCGCGTGATCCCGCGAGACCCGTGACTATTTTGAACCAAAAGGTGTTATGGGGGCTCTGTGGATGGCACTGTTATGGGGGCTCTGTGGATGGCACTGTAGTGGGGGCTCTGTGGATGGCACTGTTGTGGGGGCTCTGTGGATGGCACAGTTGTGGGGGCTCTGTGGATGGCACAGTTGTGGGGGCTCTGTGGATGGCACAGTTGTGGGGGCTCTGTGGATGGCACAGTTGTGGGGGCTCTGTGGATGGCACAGTTGTGGGGGCTCTGTGGATGGCACAGTTGTGGGGGCTCTGTGGATGGCACAGTTGTGGGGGCTCTGTGGATGGCACAGTTGTGGGGGCTCTGTGGATGGCACTGTTGTGGGGGCTCTGTGGATGGCACAGTTGTGGGGGCTCTGTGGATGGCACAGTTGTGGGGGCTCTGTGGATGGCACAGTTGTGGGGGCTCTGTAGATGGCACAGTTGTGGGGGCTCTGTGGATGGCACTGTTGTGGGGGCTCTGTGGATGGCACTGTTGTGGGGGCTCTGTGGATGACACTGTTGTGGGGGGGGGGATCTGTGGGTGACACATATATAGCACCTTATGCTATATATGTGTCATCCACAGATCCCCCCCATAACAGTGTCCCTGTGAGTGAATGATCCCCAATACAGGGTCTGGGGGCCGGCATCTGGTGTTGTAATGGCAGCGGGGCCCGGTGCAGTCACTGTATTCTATTACACCGGGCCCCGCTCACTGTAATACTAATATTCATATGTGAACAACTTGAAATCCTCTGCGATCCTCTCCCTCTCTGTACTCACAAACTCAGTAGCAGGCCGGGCGGCAGCGCAACTCACTGACGTCACACGCCTGCTCCTCCCACTTTATGAATGAAGCAGGCGGAGCAGGCGTGTGACGTCAGTGAGTTGCGCTGCCGCCCGGCCTGCTACTGAGTTTGTGAGTACAGAGAGCTCAGAGGGAGAGGATCGCAGAGGATTTCAAGTTGTTCACATATGAATATTAGTATTACAGTGAGCGTGGCCCGGTGTAATAGAATACAGTGACTGCACCGGGCCCCGCTGCCATTACCAGGCCAGCATAACATTCGGAATCGGGGTGCTGGGCATAACATTAACACATAATGTTATTCTGCGGCGGGCCCCCATCCCGGCCGGGCCCTCGGACCATGTCCGAAGTGCCCGACCGGTCAGTCCGCCCCTGTTCAGATGTGCTTTCTGGCTGATGTATCTTTTAATTCTGTGAGGGGCACATATCTGGCCATAACTACTGTAAGGGGGCACATATCTGGCCATAACTACTGTGAGGGGGCATATATCTGGCCATAACTACTGTTAGGGGGCACATATCTGGCATTACTGTGAAGTTGGCACATATCTGAGCATAAATATTGTGAGGGGGCACATAATCTGTCACAACTACTGTGGTGGGCACGTATCTGGGCATAACTACTGTGAAGGGGCACATATCTGGGCATAATTACTGTGAGGGGGCACATATCTGTCCATAGCTACTGTGAAGGGGGCACAATGTGGATATTACTACTGTGTGCTGGCACAAAAGGGCAAAAATTACTATGTAGGAGCATAAGGGTCCATTCACACGTCCGTGTGTGTTTTGTGAATCCACGGATCCGCAAAACACGGACATCGGCAATGCCGGCTCTTAATAGATAATGCCTATTCTTGTCCGCAATTGCAGACAAGAATAGGACATGTTCTATTTTTTTCGGGAACGGAATTGCGGACCCGGAAGTGCGGATCCGCAATTCCGGGTCCGGGCAGCACATCGTGCTGCCCCACAGAAATGAATGGGTCCACAATTCTGTTCCGCAAAATGCGGAACGAAATTGCAGATGTGTGAATAGACCCTTAAGGGGACATTAATACGCACCACAGTATCTGAAGGGTCTCCACTATCTTTGATGCCCATGATCACCCCTTCCTCTCCCTGTAGAATTGGGGGAAGATGACAAATTGGGGTCCCTTCTGCTGCCACACCTCATTGTATTACACATCACACACACTGTACAGAGGACACCCTATACACACTGCACTATATAGATGACCCCTATACACACACATCACACACTGTACAGAGGACAACCTATACACACACACACTGCACTATATAGACGACCCCTATACACACACACACACACACACACTGCACTATACAGCGGATACCCTATATACACACACACTGCACTATATAGATGACCCCTATACACACACATCACACACTGTACAGAGGACACCCTATACACACACACACACTGCACTATATAGATGACCCCTATACACACACTGTACAGAGGACACCCTATACACACACACACTGCACTATATAGATGACCCCTATACACACACACATCACACACTGTACAGAGGACACCCTATACACACACTGCACTATACAGCAGATACCCTATATACACACACACTGCACTGTACAGCAGATACCCTATATACACACACACTGCACTATATATATATATATATATATATATGACCCCTATACACATACATCACACACTGTACAGAGGACACCCTATACACACACACACTGCACTATATAGACGGCCCCTATACACACACATCACACACTGTACAGGGGACACCCTATACACACACACTGCACTATACAGCAGATACCCTATATACACACACACTGCACTATATAGATGACCCCTATACACATACATCACACACTGTACAGAGGACACCCTATACACACACACACACTGCACTATATAGATGACCACTATACACAAACATCACACACTGTACAGAGGACAACCTATACACACACACAGTGCACTATATAGATGACCCCTATACACACACATCACACATTGTACAGAGGACACCCTATACACACACTGCACTATATAGACGGCCCCTATACACACACACACACACACTGCACTATACAGCGGATACCCTATATGCACACACACACACTGCACTATATAGATGGCCCCTATACACACACATCACACACTGTACAGAGGACACCCTATACACACACTGCACTATATAGATGACCCCTATACACACACATCACACATTGTACAGAGGACACCCTATACACACACACACACTGCACTATATAGATGACCCCTATACACACACATCACACATTGTACAGAGGACACCCTATACACACACACACACACACTGCACTATATAGACGGCCCCTATACACACACACTGCACTATACAGCGGATACCCTATATACACACACACTGCACTATATAGATGGCCCCTATACATACACATCACACACTGCTCATTGCACTGCATCTTATAAAACGAAAAATAGGTAATTTGTAGAGCACTTCTGGCAAGGGGCCCGCTCGCAACTGCGACCCCTATAGCTGCGCCAGTGGTGTCTGGATAAATGGCAATTAAATGGTACTTCAGATGTGCTTTCTGGCTGATGTATCTTTCTTTTAATTCTGGCTAACAGCTTTATGCTGGCACTTGTGGAGATAGGTGTCCACTGTGTGATACAGGCTTGGAGTGAGACTGGCCTGGAAGTTGTTTTAGGCAATGGCTGTCCAATCTGTATTTCCCTCAACTGCAGCAGGGTCTGTAAAGCTGAGACTTCTGATCACTCTGCTGAGTAAGCACGCTATAGCTTCTAAGATAGAAGTAGAAGTAGTCTTGGATCTGTAAATCTCTCTAGTCATGGTCTCACCGGAGATCCGGATAAGGTCTCTTGGAGTAGGAGCTCTGGCATGCGGTTCCTTCCACCACTCTGTCTGGACTAGAACTTCCTGCCCTCCAGGCAGGGAACAAGACCAGCCCACTCCTACCAAGAGGGGAGGAACAGGGTGGTTAACCCTGTCCTTGCCAACCATACCTCTGATGCCGGTGTGCATGGCATAACATTACAATATTGCAATAACAATGCATTACAAACAATTGCAAGATATAGATGGGGGCACTCGGTATCCAGGTTGGATATGTGCGGTTTGTAGAAGTGGTGGTTGTACCGTACTAATGATTTGGATAGGTGTACTACCTGACGACTGTATTGTTGAGGGGTTGGTGGTATAATTGTATTATAGGTGTGGGTTGTGCTCTTGGAGTAGTGTATAATGATCATATCATAGTTGTTGCTATTAAAAATAAATTAATTCATTAATATAAATAAAATTGTTGTTGATATAAATATATGAATAAGTAGAGATGAAAAGATAAAAAAAATGAAAAATAAATATATTTTTTAAAAATATATGAAGAAAATATGATGAAAAAAATATATATAAAAAAAGAAAAAACTATCTTAGGTCCACCTAATATGAATCGAGAAATAAGAATGTATTAGGGCAAAAGTTCACATAGTCAATGTTGCTACAGTCTTCGATTTAACGTTGTAGTCCAGTAGGGGGAGCTGTTGTAGCTGAAGATAGTTACAGCTGAAGATAGTTACAGCTAGGGAACGCATTGACCCGAGGACTCACACTAACCCGAGGACTCACATTTACACCCGCTTTTTCAAAATCCAAGCGGTAGAGATAAAGACAGGGCTGGGGCAGAGTCGCTTCTCCCAGAGCGCTAAGTAGCGACGGCCATTTCGCGCAACTGCGCTTCTTCCGGCTACTGGCATCACAGGCTGTGTTGCGAAGGGATGAACTGGAATATGCTATGATTAATGATGATCTGATGAAAGCAAAGAAGGAGTTACAAACGCGATTAACAGAAAATAAATTTCAAGTGTTTGAGAAAAGATTGAATAGAAAGCTAGTTATCACACAAACAGAGATGAAGGAAAAGAAAAAAGACAAATTCTTAAGGGACAAATATGATTATGATACAGGAAGAGTTTTCGAATGGAATAAAAAAAGACAACATAAAAGACGTCCCTAGAGGAAAATGAAAAGTGTTTCTGATGATCCTAGTACTTCGACTGAGCAAAAGCAGAGTAAAGTCCCTTTAAGGGAAAGACCAGAAGAGGTGGAAGGAGAAGGAAGGAGCGGGGTCAGGAGATCCACCCACAGCAAGAAACAAGTCTCGTGGAGACATTAGTGGGTTCTCCACCTGAAGAAAATTTAGTGATCAGCCTCACCGGCTACGATTTGCCTCCCAACTGTATCTCGGGCCTCAATCGAGGACTGAGCTACAGTCTCGTTGAGCAATTCGATAGAGCCGCCTTTGAAATTGACCTTTTATAAAGCTATTCGTAAGTTATATCTCTGTAAAGGCTTTTCATGAGACCCCACCCTCATTGATTAGGCAAGGCGAGATCCCCGTCAATGTTGATTACTTGGGCTTTAGTGTTAATAACAAGTTTAGTGAGATGGAAATTTCATGCCTTGAGTTTTAACTGGTATGGATTTGGTGGGTGACATGGTAATGGATCAGGATTATGGTAGGTTCAGTGGAGGTATCAGATCCACATTTTGCCCCCCTATGCCCGCTGGCAGCAGTATTGACATATTCCATAAAAGGGTGTTAAGGGATGTCAAAGCTTTGATTTATCCCTGAGCATCCCCTAATATCAGTGCCAACAAAATGGCGGCACTTCAATGGTTACGTAAACGTAATGATATTATTGTTAAACCAGCGGACAAGGGGGGCAATGTGGTCCTCATGAGTATTACCAATAGGAGGCTAACAGACAGCTAGGTGACACGGCTGTTTATGAAAAACTGACTACTGACCCCACCCCTACCATATTGTTGCAACTTCGTGATTTATTACAGAAGTACATTAAGGCCAATTTTCTGACTCAGAATATGATTGACAAATTGGTTCCCACATGTCCGAGTAAGCCCAAAGATCCATAAGTCACTGACCCAACCCCCTGGTTGGCCCATTGTGGCGGGGATTGGGTCAGTGACTGAATCTTTGTCCAAATATCTCGATTGGTTGTTGAGACCCTTACTGAAAAAAATCGCCTACTCATCTCGGCGACACCAACGACTTCCTCCTGGCGCTGAAGGATTTTCAATGGCAGGAGGGTTGGAGTCTGGTCTCGCTCGACATAGAGAGTTTATACACTCGTATACCCCATAAGATGGGCATTGAAGCGGGTTTGCACATAATGGGTAATACTGATAAGAGTGACATTTATTCTCAATTTGTGAAGGAGGCCCTATGTTTAGTACTCACTAATAACACATTCAAATTTGGCCAGCAGTGGTATAAGCAGTTGCATGGAACGGCAGTGGGGACATCTGTATCGTGCACCTTTGCAAACATTTACCTCAATAGGTTTGAGTATAAGTTTGTTTTTTCAGTCACCAATCCTTACCTCAAGTGCATACAGTTATTTATACGCTACGTGGATGACATTTTCGTGGTGTGGTCTGGAACTTTCGTGGTTTGGACCCTGGAGTTTCTTGATGTTCTTGTCAGTATTAGCAATGGTGATTTAATTACTAAAGGTTTTCGCAAGCCTACTGCGACTAATTCCATCCTACACCACGACAGTATTCATCCACAGAGCGTTAAGGAGTCAGTGCCTTATGGGCAGTTCATTAGGCTCAGAAGAATCAGCAATATTGACAAGGGATTTGTGAAGCAAGCAGGGGAGCTAAAAGAGAGATTGATCAGAAGGGGCTACCTGGTGAGGGACTTGGATAAAGCCATGCATAGAGCGCAGTCATACATGCAGGGTGGGCCATATTCTCAATCCACCCCACAAACCTACCGTGAAACAGATATGTGGATGAACATTACATACATCGCTACAAAATATGCAGTATAATACCACATACCTCATCCATCCAGTGACATCTCCTGTGATGTAGACTTTCCTCAACGTCTTCATTCGGAGATAAGACCGCCATGATACCTTCTTTCAGCTGCGTCTCTGCAGAGTTTCACAGAAAACATTTTTAGATTCCTCACTTTACTATCATCCTCCCCTCCTTGTACCTCAACACTGTTATCCTGCTGCCCCCCAATACTGTGGTAGAGCCAGACAGATAGGAGGACCAGAGTTGAGGCACACTAATATATACTAATATTACAGAAGGGCCATTATATATTATAATAATACACAGGGGGGCTATTATATATTATAATAATACAGAGGGGGCTAGTATATTTACTAATAATACAGAGGGGTAACTTTATTCTTTCATGAGTTATTTACAAGTTTCTGACCACTTGTAAAATGTGTTCAATGTGCTGCCCATTGTGTTGGATTGTCAATGCAACCCTCTTCTCTCACTCTTCACACACTGATAGCAACACCGCAGGAGAAATGCTAGCACAGGCTTCCAGTATCCGTAGTTTCAGGTGCTGCACATCTCGTATCTTCACAGCATAGACAATTGCCTTCAGATGACCCCAAAGATAAAAGTCTAAGGGGGTCAGATCGGGAGACCTTGGGGGCCATTCAACTGGCCCACGACGACCAATCCACTTTCCAGGAAACTGTTCATCTAGGAATGCTCGGACCTGACACCCATAATGTGGTGGTGCACCATCTTGCTGGAAAAACTCAGGGAACGTGCCAGCTTCAGTGCATAAAGAGGGAAACACATCATCATGTAGTAATTTTGCATATCCAGTGGCCTTGAGGTTTCCATTGATGAAGAATGGCCCCACTATCTTTGTACCCCATATACCACACCATACCATCATTTTTTTTGTTCCAACAGTCTTGGAGGGATCTATCCAATGTGGGTTAGTGTCAGACCAATAGCGGTGGTTTTGTTTGTTAACTTCACCATTCACATAAAAGTTTGCCTCATCACTGAACAAAATCTTCTGCGTAAACTGAGGGTCCTGTTCCAATTTTTGTTTTGCCCATTCTGCAAATTCAGTGCGCCGATCTGGGTCATCCTCGTTGAGATGCTGCAGTAGCTGGAGTTTGTAAGGGTGCCATTTGTGAGTAGCTAATATCCGCCGAAGGGATGTTCGACTAATGCCACTCTCCAGTGACATGCAGCGAGTGCTACGCTGTGGGCTCTTGCTGAATGAAGCTAGGACAGCCACTGATGTTTCTTCATTAGAGACAGATTTCATGCGTCCACATTTTGGCAAATCCAACACTGAACCAGTTTCACAAAACTTAGCAAGCAGTTTGCTAACTGTAGCATGGGAGATGGGTGGTCTCATAGGGTGTCTTGCATTGAAATCTGCTGCAATGACCCGGTTACTGCGTTCACCAGACATCAACACAATTTCTATCCGCTCCTCACGTGTTAACCTCGGCGACATGTCAATGGCTGTAAACAAAGAGAAACTTGTAAATAACTTATGAAAGAATAAAGTTACTTTAAAACCAAGCACACCATTGTTTTTCGTGTGAAATTCCCAATAAGTTTGATGTGTCACATGACCCTCTTCCTATTGAAAAAACAAAAGTTGGATTCAAAATGGCCGACTTCAAAATGGCCGCCATGGTCACCACCCATCTTGAAAAGTTTCCCCCCTCACATATACTAATGTGCCACAAACAGGAAGTTAATATCACCAACCATTCCCATTTTATTAAGGTGTATCCATATAAATGGCCCACCCTGTATATTATAATAATACAGAGGTGGCTTTTATATATACTAATAATACAGAGGTGGCCATTATATATTCTAATCTGTGTGGAGGGGGCACAGAGGAGGCAAACCCACTGTGTAGGGATGAGCAAATTTCATGTTATAAAATTTGTTTGTGCTTCGTTTGGTGGTAAAAGCAGAAGACCGTTATGGATTTCGTTACCATGGACCATAACGCAATTCTATGACGTTGAATGCATAACGGAATGCCTTTAGAGGCATTCCGTTATTCATTCCGTCATATTAGAAGTCTATGGCCTGCATAACGGATCTGTCCTGTTTCCGTTATGCAGAAGAGGACTCCCCTGCATAACGGAAATGGGACGGATCCATTTTGCAGCCCATAGATTTCTATTATGACGGAAGGAATAACGGACTGCCTCTAAAGGCATTCCGTTATGCATTCCGTCATAGAATAGAGGTATTCTGCTTCTATCACCAAACAAAGTGTAAACGAATTTCAAAATCTGAAATTCGCTCATCTCTACCACTGTGTGGAGGGGGCACAGAGGAGACAAAACCCACAGTGTGGAGAGCACACAGACGAGGCAAAACCACCTTATGGAGTTGAAATACCTAATGTAAGGGGATGTACTGTATGGTGAGCAATGTAACTGTGGGTGACTTTATAAAAGCTTCTAGCAGCTCTCACACCCCTCATATACTCCACTACAAACTACATAAAAATACAGCCCCCAAACCCCTCACCAGAAATCACTGACCACAGCATACTGTAAGTGCCCGCACTCTCCCTGCTCTGCTTCTCCTTACAGCCCTTTACCTGCATCTGGCACAGTCTGTAAGGGGCGGGAGGAAGCAGTCACATGATCTCATGACGTCATGCCCTCGAAGAAGTCAATACATTCTAGTCCTGTCCTGAAGCCTATGAGGCAGAATGGAAGGGACGGGAGCCATAGGCTCCTGTCACCCTCCTTGAAATGCCTGCTGCCAGGCGCCCCCTGCAATTTGGCGCCCGGGGCAACGCCCCCCACGCTACGCCACTGAGCAAAAAGACCGTTGGTAGCCTTTAAGAGATGTCATACACTGAAAGATACACTAGTTAATAGTCGTTTGGTTGAGAACAAGGCAACTAATTGGTAAACCAGTAGAAAACCGATATGAAACTGCTCGTTCTGTAGTCATAATCAACAGAAAAAGTTCCTCACGCTTGGAGGGGTTAATCACAGGGTAACTCAGTTCATTACCTGCAAGACCAGCTATGTTGTGTATGTTATTAGTAGAACTACAAGTAACAGCACACTGCTAGTCAATTGCACAAAGATATAAGCAAATACTAAATGAAAAATAAGCTGCTTGGTGGCCATACGCATATAATTGATCAAAAATATGTCGGGCCCATCTACCGAACGACAAGGTGGCTTGTCATCAGATGGGGCCTACTCTAACATGCCTCTCCTGGGCTTACAGCCTACAATCTGGGCAAAGTAGCACCCAGCTATATCCTACACATGAGGCATGGGGGAAATATTAGATATTTGAGTTTTGCGGGCATTGAGGTTGTTCCACCATGATGCAGGGAGGCGATAGACACCGCCTGTTGCTTCAAAAGGAAGTGAGGTGGATAATTCGCTCAGATGCGGTAGGTGCATTAGGACTTAATGAGAGAAACGATCTCAGTGCATTTATTTAATAGCTCAGTAGTGCTGTGTGTTGGGTAAAATACTTATTATGTTTTGGTTTTAATGTGAATTGTAGCGTCATATGTTGCTATGTTAATTGTACGTGATGACGCTTAAAAAGGGCGCAGATTCAGCGCCATGATGCCAGTAGCCGGAAGAAGCTCAGTTTCGCGAAACGGTCTTTGCTACTTAGTGCTCTGTTAGAAGAGAGTCCGCCCCAGCCCTGTTTTTTTCTCCATCTACATTGATGAATAAAGAAGATTGATGATTTCAGTGGTGAGTGCCGCCTGTTCATTCTATGACTACAATCAATTGTTGAAGCTGTACCTTCTTTGGGGCAGTGCACCACGTACACTGTGTTATACAAGGTATCGGAAGACACAGCTTTTCTGTCTCTACGTGTTTGATACACAATAGACAGAGCTGTGCAGTTCTGACGCCTTTTACTACATTCAATTTACTGCTGAATAGTTGACCGGTGGAGGTGAAAGGACTGCTACGAATCTGATATTGATGGGCTATCCTAAGGACACGCAACTCATATAAAAATCCAGAGAAGCCTTTTAATCTGTACAGCTCTCTCTCTCTATATATATATACAGTACAGACCAAAAGTTTGGACACACCTTCGAATTCAAAGAGTTTTCTTTATTTTCATGACTATGAAGGCATCAAAACTATGAATTAACACATGTGGAATTATATACATAACAAACAAGTGTGAAACAACTGAAAATATGTCATGTTCTAGGTCCTTCAAAGTAGCCACCTTTTGCTTTGATTACTGCTTTGCACACTCTTGGCATTCTCTTGATGAGCTTCAAGAGGTAGTCCCCTGAAATGGTCTTCCAACAGTCTTGAAGGAGTTCCCAGAGATGCTTAGCACTTGTTGGCCCTTTTGCCTTCACTCTGCGGTCCAGCTCATCCCAAACCATCTCGATTGGGTTCAGGTCCGGTGACTGTGGAGGCCAGGTCATCTGGCGCAGCACCCCATCACTCTCCTTCATGGTCAAATAGCCCTTACTTTCAAAGTTTTCCCAATTTTTCGGCTGACTGACTGACCTTCATTTCTTAAAGTAATGATGGCCACTTGTTTTTCTTTACTTAGCTGCTTTTTTCTTGCCATAATACAAATTCTAACAGTCTATTCAGTAGGACTATCAGCTGTGTATCCACCTGACTTCTCCTCTACGCCACTGATGGTCCCAACCCTATTTATAAGGCAAGAAATCCCACTTATTAAACCTGACAGGGCACACCTGTGAAGTGAAAACCATTTCAGGGGACTACCTCTTGAAGCTCATCAAGAGAATGCCAAGAGTGTGCAAAGCAGTAATCAAAGCAAAAGGTGGCTACTTTGAAGAACCTAGAATATTACATATTTTCAGTTGTTTCACACTTGTTTGTTATGTATATAATTCCACATGTGTTAAATCATAGTTTTGATGCCTTCAGTGTGAATCTACAATTTTCATAGTCATGAAAATAAAGAAAACTCTTTGAATGAGAAGGTGTGTCCAAACTTTTGGTCTGTACTGTATATAGTAAGAGAACTCTCTAATCTTTCTTCTGTTCCATTGCTTAGGCTACTTTCACACTTGGGATGTTGTTTTCCGGTATTGAGATCCGGCAAAGAATCTCAATACCAGAAAGAAACGTTTCCATTTAATCCTCATGCTTTCTGAATTGAAAGAGAACCGTTCAGGTTGCATCAGGATGTGTACCGCTGCAAGCTGAGGTTTTCTGTCCAGTCATAAAAACGGATCTGTCACCATTGACTTACATTGTTTTCAGTGCCAGAACCGTTTTTTAGGAGAATAAAAAACTGGATCCATCACCCATTGACTTTCAATGTATTTAGGGACAGATCTGTTTTTTCCCGTTTGAATTCACACAACTGCATCCTAACGGAACGGATGCATCCCGATGTGCAAAATCAAAATGGATACATTTAATTCCGGTATTGAGATCCTCTGCCGGATCTCAATACCGGAATTAACAATGCAAGTGTGAAAGTAGCCTTATCTATATGATATATGTAATAGGTATATGCTGTAGTTTAAAAAATTTGGACATTCTAAAGAAAGATTTTGTTCTATATTTTTTTTTGAGACAACCAATTTAGTAAGCAAGAAAATTACATGAATAGTATACATAAACATACACATGTAGGTTTCCATATTTGGACAGTTGTGACACATTATCCCGATAAGATATGTCAGCTGTGGTACAATACAGAGATACATAGTGATGCATTATCCATGTTAAATGTATTTTTTTCATGTAATATCACTAGTCAACCACCAGATGGCACACAGAACAACTACAGTAACTGTTCATAGCCCAGGCTAAGCGCTAAATAAATTAATTCAATGCTCAGTCCTGTCCTGGACCCTTGGACTACAGTAGACCTTTGTGGGATTTTCCTCAATAAAATGGTTAAAGAGGTCTGTTATTGTTTTCTTTTCTTTTACAACTACTTTATTGTAGCTCTAGAAATGGTTCTGTCTGATTGATTACTAACACTGGGGTTTGGTGTTAGCCAGGAATATTCTTTGTAAACTGACATTGACCCTTTCTCTGTCATTATTACCCCAGGACAAAATGCTCCAAGGGTGATAGGAAGCAGACCATCTCATTGTGAGGGTCCACTCCCCGTGGCAGCTTCATGCTTGTATTTTAAGTTATTTATTCTGGTAAAAAAAATGAATAATAATTTGGACAATAAGAGGCCTTAGTGGTGGCTCACTAAATGAGATAAGCGTAGGATGACAGCGGAGAAGGCAGAGAAGGGGGGATTAAAGGGGTGAGGATTTTGTAGCTGAATGCAAGTACAATATTGTGTTTAGGCTTCAAAACAAGACCAGGAACACATTGCTAGATGCCATACAACCGGAAGTAAGATGTACAGCTATTTTACCTGCAACTCTCACTCCCAAACCGATTTCTAAGAGTTATATCTCGAGCAGTCTATATAGCATGTAGCAATACACTTAGATTCTTAGCTTTGAAACAAGACCTAGATCATATGTCTAGGTGCTATACAGCCTCAGATTTGGCCCTTACTTGCCAAAACCTCCTTGGCTACTTAAATTATGGCATTTCTAGATTCCTGTAAAAATGAAATACAGGCACTGGCTGCCTGCTGGTAATACCGGCTAGGCTGACAGGTGGCCAAAGCTTAAATCCTCAGGAACCAAGAGAAAAGTTCCCTGGTATAACCTAGAGTCAGACTTCAAAGTGAAGTGCAGCATACAGAAGAAGCTGAGTTATACAGCCAGCCTGTCAGTACAGCAGAGTCAGAGAGAAACAGATATAGCAGAGTGGAGTTTGCCTGCCAGTTTCATGCTAAAGCCTGCTGGAACCAAGACAAAGTCTAAAATCTGATTTGGAAAAACGTTTACTCATGTAAAGCTGCCATTGAACTCCATCTCAAGGTCTGGACTCAAGTTATTCTTTTATCCCTCAATTATTCCCCCTATTTATTGCTTTGGAGCCAAAGCCTGGGGTCCAGCGGTATCCATGTAGGAGTACCGTGACACACAATAAGAGACATTTTAGGCTGCAACAAACCACTCTACATTTCCTACACCTGATTGCTCAGTAACAGGGAGCTGAGCTTCGGGAGGTCAAGTCCTGGCCTCGGCAAGAGCGAAAAACAGCTGAGCAGATCTTAGACCGACTCAGTACCACCTTTATATAGAACTGAGGATATGGGTTGCTAGATGGTTGCTAGCACATCCGCAATATCCAGTCCCCATAGCTCTGTGTGCTTTTATTTTGTAAAAAAAACTATTTTATACATATGCAAATTAACCTGAGATGAGTCCTGTCCCTGACTCATCTCACGTACAGGACTCATCTAAGGTTAATTTGCATATGTATCAAATCGTTTTTTTTACACAATAAAAGCGCACAGAGCTATGGGGACTGGATATTGCGGATGTGCTAACGGCCATCTAGCAAACCATGTCCTCAGCTCTGTACACAAAATCATGGTGACAGGTTCCCTTTAAGGAGCTTTGCATCCTGTGGGAAAGTCACAATTCTGAACCTCCTGAAGACAAGAAGGCTCTGGCGCCTGTCCCAGATGCTGTCGCAGCCCTAACTGCTTAAGTCTCCCTCCTAGCTGAGAATATGGAAAGGATGAGGAAGCAGCTAGAGCGACTACACCAAGGGGCTACTACACCAAGAGACCGTCCTACATCCGGTCCACGAGAAGATCGATGTCGGCCGACCGGTAGGTTGTCAGATCCAGGGTATCGAGACACCAGAAAGCGTGTATGCCGGCCTGGACACACTGAGAGGGACTGCTGGCAGTTAAACGGGTATCCCCCGAGGCCAAGGACCGCCCCTCGGGAGGAAGAATACTAGGTCCCAAAGATCCAGCCTTCATGCCTAGATATGTGGGCGCCCACCCTGTGGTTGAAGTTAGTATTAATGGCGTGATGTTTTCTGTTTTGATTGATACTGTATCTCAAGTGACTACCATCTGTCAATTTGCATTCGAAAGATGCTGGAACAGAGCCCAGCTGATGCAACCCCTAGAATCCTGGTTCCACATCATAGCTACCAATGGCCAACCAGTGCCTATATTATACTATCGGGAACCTACCTTACAGATTGAAGATACCAAACTCCCACACCAAGGGTTAGTCGTAATCCATGTCCCGGAAGATGACAATTGCCCTGTGGTCCTGGGGATGAATGTACTCGGCAACTGTTACACCGAAGTGCTGGAAGCCTTGAAGAAAACTCTGACCGCACCCTGTGTAACTCAACGCGTCATAAACCAGACCATCAAGGTGCTAGTTGCTCAACAAAAATTCAGCAACCGACAGGGTGAAATCTGTTGTGTTCGCATCAAGGATGCTCAGCCTATTAGACTCCAGCCTGGAACAGAGACCCTGATAAGGTGCAAGGCTTGCATCGGTGTCCGAGGTCAGAATTACCCAACCCTCGTGGAACCCCTGCATCTATGAGATCATCCCCTTGTCCTAGCCGCTAGGAGCTTGGTCTCTGTGTCGGGTGGAAATGTACCCATACGCTTGGTCAATCCAAGTGATGAAGCTGTAGAATTAAAAAAAAGTACTATCCAGTGGAGAGTCTATATCACGTCCGTCTGCAAGACGTCCTGGATCCCCCTATTGCTGCTGCACAACAATCGCTTCAAATAGCGGATGCAGACAAAGACCCGCCTGGGCAGCCCTGGTCGGCCGAACTACATATTGGAGATGCCACCACCTCTGCTGAACAGATTAAAGGTGTGCTGGACTTAGCCAAGGAACACCACCAAGTCTTCAGCATACACCCTCTGGACTATGGTCAAACTAGCCTAATACAGCACACTATTCCGAGCGGCACTCATCCTCCAATCAAAGAGATATAGGCCAGTGCCTCCAGCCCTATACCAGCAGGTGAAGAGATGGTTCAGGATACGAAGACAGCTAACGTCATCCAGGATAGTCACAGCCCCTGTGGTCACTTTTATGGAGTTTCTACTCTAGGGGTGCATCAGGGGGGCTTCAAATAGGACATGGTGTAAATAAACCAGTCCAGCAAAATCTGCCTTCCAAAAACCACACGGCGCTCCTTTCCCTCTACGCCCTGCCGTGTGCCCGTACAGTAGTTTTCGATCACATATGGGGTGTTTCTGCAAACTACAGAATAAGGGCAATAAAGATTGAGTTTTGTTTGGCTGTTAACCCTTGCTTTGTTACTGGAAAATATGGATTAAAATGGAAAATTTGCCAAAATTTTATCTCCATTAGCCATTAACTCTTGTGGAACACCTAAAGGGTTAACAAGGTTTGTAAAATCAGTTTTAAATACCTTGAGGGGTGTAGTTTCTACAATGGGGTGTTTTTTTTTATTTATTATTTAAGCCTTACAAAGTGACTTGAACTAGTCCTTAAAAGTGGGTTTTTGAAAATTTCTGAAAAATTTCAAGATTTGCTTCTAAACTTCTAAGCCTTGTAACATCCCCAAAAAATAAAATGCCATTCCCAAAATGATCCAAACATGAAGTAGACATATGGGTATTACTATGTATTATAGAAGTAGAGAAATTGAAACTTGTAAATTTGCAAATCTTTCATTTTTTTTGTAAATTTGGTATTTTTTTTATAAATAAAAAAGAAATTTTTTGACTCCATTTTACCAGTGTCATGAGGTACAATATGTGACGAAAAAAACAATCTCAGAATGGCCTGGATAAGTAAAAGCGTTTTAAAGTTATTCACACATAAAGTGACACTGGTCAGATTTGCAAAAAATGGCCTGGTCCTTAAAGGGGTATTCTCATCTTGCAAATTCATCCTCACCTGCTGCCAGCTAGCTGTTCACTTCCTGATTTTCTGCTGCTAAGGCTAGGCGGGCTTAGGCAGCTAGAGTGAAGGCCGGCCACACCTCCTTATGACATCACACTGAGAGCTGAGTCCTGCGTGCTAGTTCATGTGGATAGTATGACTCATCAGTCTGGCAGCCTGCAGTGTCTGTGAGGCCCCTCCCCCTGCTGTGGAATCCTGACTCAGAGAGCTGTGATAAGTGAGCTCAGTGTACAGTAACACGTGGCTGTTCTGCACAGTTTTAGGGTCCATTCACACGTCCGTGGTGTGTTGCGGACCTGCAAATTGCGGATCCGCAACACACCCGGCCGGCACCCCCTATAGAAATGCCTATTCTTGTCCGCAGCTGCGGACAAGAATAGGGCATGTTCTATCTTTTGCGGTGCTGTGGACTGGAAGATCGGGGCCGCGCTCCGCAAATGCGGATGCGGATAGCACTGTGTGCTGTCCGCATCCATTCCGTCCCCATAGAGAACGAATGGGTCCGCACCCGTTCCGCAAAATTGCGGAATGGATGCGGACCCATTTGCGGACGTGAGAATGGACCCTTACACACAAAATCTCTGTCTGATCCCTTACAAACCCATTTTTTTATCAAAAAATATAATTACATATTATACATTAGCTCAAAAGCTTGTCAGCTAGTAAACGTATAATCTGTGCTTTTGTCTCCCATAAAACATGACCAACCCCCATCCACCAGCACTGATGCAGATATTTTTCCATTACAGCTGTACTCCAGTTGTGTATAAACCTTACACTATGTATCTGTATAGATGCATATACAGCTCAGCTACATGTGTCTGTTTATCTCTTCAACCAGCACTGTGGCTGAACAGTCTCATATACAGCTCTGCTACATCTGTTTCTCTCTTCCATCATCACTGCTGGGACTCCGATCGGAACTGCCGCTGCCACCAATGATGAGGGGGAGGGCGCACCATGGCAGCCAGGACTTCAGTAGCATCCTGTCTGGCATGGTAACCGATCGGAGCCCCAGCATTACACTGCTGGGACTCCGATCGGAACTGCCGCTGCCACCAATGATTTTGTTGGGGAGGGGGGAGCGATCTCTACGCCACTGACACTTAGCCTGGTCAGACTCCTGCCTTTAGCAGAAGCCTGATCAGGCTTAGATATACCATGGCAAGCCGGATGCCTGTGAAGGCGTCTGGTTGCCATGGTAACCATCGGTGTTGACACAGCAGCGCAGCGCCCGATGGTGTGTTCCGCTCGGCCATCCTGAAATCGAAAGAAGGGGGGGGGGGCAGTTATACACAGCAGCGCAGCCCCGATCTCCTCACCATTCACTGAGGAGATCCGGGCTGCTCTGCTGAACTCTCAAAGATCGGACAGCTCCCCTCCTCCTCCGCTGATCTATAATTATTTGTGCCGCGTTTAGAATGGAGCCGCGCATTCGCGGCTCTGTTTCAGACGCGGCACAAAGGAATATAGATCTGCGCATGCGCGGCCGCCCGGAGCTGGATGCCGGAGTTCTTCTGCGCAAGCGCGGCCCATGGATGCGGCCGGCGAGCGGTGGCCGTATCCATGGGCAGCGCAGATCAACAATGAATTTGAATAAGAAGAATTTAAAGAAAACAGTAGTTTTTTTTTAATGAAATATATTTTGAAAAAAGCTCACTGGGTGGTATATAATTTTATAAAATAGGATCAATAAGATAAGAATACCCCTTTAAGGTGAAATATGGCCGTGTCCTTAAAACCTGAATTCAGACATCATACACTACATGAGAGTCTCTTTCTAACAAAGCTAGAACCAGCCCTGTACCTCACATGGATCTAGAGATCTCCCCATTCATTGCTCTGTTAGTTTTATATTAAGCTGACAACTCAAGTCTTTTCTGCTGCAGCTCAGGGACCTTCTCAGTAAGGGCTCTTTCACACTTGCGTTCTTGTCTTCCGGCATAGAGTTCCGTCGTCGGGGCTCTATGCCGGAAGAATCCTGATCAGGATTATCCTAATGCACTCTGAATGGAGAGAAATCCGTTCAGGATGCATCAGGATGTCTTCAGTTCCGGAACGGAACGTTTTTTGGCCGGAGAAAATACTGCAGCATGCTGCGCTTTTTGCTCCGGCCAAAAATCCGGAACACTTGCCGCAAGGCCGGATCCGGAATTAATGCCCATTGAAAGGCATTGATCCGGATCCGGCCTTAAGCTAAACGTCGTTTCGGCGCATTGCCGGACCCGACATTTAGCTTTTTCTGAATGGTTACCATGGCTGCCGGGACGCTAAAGTCCTGGCAGCCATGGTAAAGTGTAGCGGGGGAGCAGCATACTTACCGTCCGTGCGGCTCCCGGGGCGCTTCAGAGTGACGTCAGGGCGCCCCAAGCGCATGGATCATGTGATCGCATGGATCACGTCATCCATGCGCATGGGGCGCTCTGACGTCATTCTGGAGCGCCCCGGGAGCCGCACGGACTGTAAGTATACCGCTCCCCGCTCCTACTATGGCAACCAGGACTTTAATAGCGTCCTGGGTGCCATAGTAACACTGAACGCATTTGGAAGACGGTTCCGTCTTCAAATGCTTTCAGTACACTTGCGTTTTTCCGGATCCGGAGTGTAATTCCGGCAAGTGGAGTGCACGCCGGATCCGGACAACGCAAGTGTGAAAGAGGCCTTAGTAGAACAGAGAAATAAGAAAAGACAAACAGCAGGTGGCGCTATACCAGTACATTTTACTGAATAACCCAGTAGCTATACTAAATGTTTAATGACATGCAATTACAAAAGTGCTCAGATCCAGTTGCTGGTTCGAAAACTGTAGAATATTTTTTGTGGGACAACCCTTTTAAGATTGTCCTTACAGCCATCAAAGTTTGCCCAAATTATATTCACTGTAGTTGATTTCCTAGGTCAGTTTTATGGTAACAAAGGGGTTTTACTGTAATAAGTACCTTCAATCTAATGCCTGCAGCCTTCCTCCACCATGCCTCCGCTGTGTCCATGTTCCGGTCCTTGCATTGTCCCTACATTGCTGCATAGGTATGGTCACATGCTCTGCGGCAGCCGATAACTGGCTTCAGTGTGGATGTGGCCACAAGCAGCATGTCACCACTGAAGCCAATTATTAATTAGGGAATATTAGGATACTTTTACACTAGCGCCAGGACGGATCCAACAGGCTGTTCACCCTGTCGGATACGTCCTGCCGCTATTTCACCGGACCGCCGCTCCGTCCCCATTGACTATAATGGGGGCGGAGCTCTGGCGCAGCACGGCAGTGCACGGCGAGAGGCCGCCGGACTAAAAGTACTGCATGTCCGACTTTTTTGTCCGGCAGCTTCTCGCCGTGCACTGCCGTGCTGCGCCGGAGCTCCATCCCCCGTCCCCATTATAGTCAATGGGGACGGAGCGGCAGTCCGGCGGCACGGTGAAATAGCGGCAGGACGTATCCGACAGGATGAACAGCCTGTTGGATCCGTCCTGCCGCTAGTGTGAAAGTATCCCTAATTAGGCAAACTTTTGACAGCCGTGATGATAGCATTAACCTAGAACAATGTAAACATAATTTTTTTAAATTTATTTTAAATTAACAAAATGAAATCACATTTTACTTTCAGTGCACATTGGTGTATATTGTACATTGTGCTAATTTCATTTTGTACACTGCTACCATCTATTGTCCAAAACTGGAATTGCAGAATGGGGCCCTTGTGCTCCGTGGAGTGACCAGCTCACTCCATTCATTTCTGTGGGAGTTGAGGGCTTGGTTAACCATGCAAAGTAACACTTGATACAGTGCATCACATACGTAAAAAAAGAAAAAAAAAGAAAAAAGAAACATAAAGGCAAATCACTGTGTAATTAAGTATGATATGGCACAGAATGCATTTTAGCTATCAATCTGTTAGCTCAAATAGGTAAACAATACATGAAGCTGCCACAAAAGCATATAGAATTTAGGGACTCTTGCTCTCATGATTTGTGGGGATCCAAGGGTGGACTCCCACCGGTCTGATACTTATCCTGGATTCTGTGGATAGGGGAAGATTTCTATCAGTTATGGTGACAATGGGGTAGATTTACTAAGGTTGTAGACGGTGTAAACATGCACCTATTTTATAACAATGGCTCAGGCTGGATGATAAATGTGATACAGGGATGGAAACTTTTGTCTAACTCTATACCAATTACTGGTTGGCTTACATTAAGACAGAATATTATGCCACAATTTTTGCGAAAAAAAATGTTGCATCTTAGTCCACACCTGCTTCCTATAAGCCACATCCCTTGTCAATCCGGGTGCAGAGGATTTTTCCCAAAACCAGATCCATCAATTTTTGCCAAAAATGTCACCAAATGTATGATTTAGATTCCTTCACATTGGTAAATATGGGCCAATGAGTGCAGGTTGAAGCCAACCAATGACTAATCTCCATGACTTATATCCCCATTGCCCAGCGAATTCAATTCAAAATACTAACAAATACATACAAGGCCGTCCACAACCTGTACCCTCTCTATCTCTGAGCTACTTTCCCGATACATCCCCACACGCAATCTCCGATCCTCACAAGACCTCCTTCTCTCCTCTCCTCTTATCACCTCTTCCCACAATCGACTCCAAGATTTCTCCCGTGCATCCCCCACACTCTGGAACTCGCTACCCCAACATATCAGACTCTCACCTACAGTGGAATCCTTCAAAAGAAACCTAAAAACCCACCTCTTCAGACAAGCCTACGACCAGCGACCCTGCTGCCTCTATACCGCCATGACCAGCTTCACCCTCACCTACTGTGTCCTTTTCCCATACCCAGTGGCGTCGCTACAGGGGGGCAAGGGGGGGACAATTGCCCTCCCGGATGCCCACCCCGCTGATTCGCTAATCGCTGCTGCGCCCAGCCGGCCGCACTACTGAGTGACTCAGTGATTCAAGTACACACTACAGACAACACAGATACACAGACATGAGTCACATGACAGATGGGGGTGGGCACGACGTTCGGACCCAGCGGAGGCAGAGCGTGCAGAGCGGGCGCAGGCTGGGAGTGCGGCAGCCACAGAGACGAGTTGACATCACCATGTAAAGCTGCGTGCCTGCCCGCCCGCGCGAACGTTTGCTTCATCTTCTGCTACTGCGTCTGCTGCTAGTCTAGTGACTTAGTGAGCCTGTCTCTGTCTGTGCCCACTGCCTAGCCCAGTCCCCAGCTTCGGACTGTCGGACAGGAGAGGAGGACTACTGACTGTGACTGTGTGTGGCAACTTCCCAACTCTGCCTGGCCGGCCCCGGCCCTAGAGAATACAAAGTAAGAATAAAAAGAATTTAAAAAAAGTATGTACCCCAACTACCTCGCCTCATGGCCTGCCTGCTTGCACCCAGCCCCTCCTCAACCCTGATACACCTATAACTTAGGGGTATCAGGGTACATTATACAGGGGTAATATAACTAAGGACCCCTGTATAATGTCCCCTGATAGCACTGAGTCCTCCTCAGTTATATTACCCTTGTATAATGTACCCTGATACCCCTTAGTTATAATATTACCCATAATGTCCACTGATACCCCTCAGTTATATAACTTATATTACCACCGTATAATGCCTGATAGGCCTCCTGAGTTATATTACCCTTGTATAATTATGTACTCGGATACCCCTTAGTTATATGATCCCGGCGGGGTCATATAACTAAGGGGTATCAGGGTACATTATTATACAGGGGTAATATAACTCAGGAGGCCTATCAGGCATTATACGGTGGTAATATAGCTTACATTACCCCTGTATAATGTACCCTGATACCCCTCAGTTATATTACCCCTGTGTAATGTACCCTGATATCCCTTAGTTATATAATATAACTAAGGGGTATCAGGGTGCATTATACAGGGGTAACATAACTGAGGAGTGCTATCCTATCAGGGACGTAATACAGGGGTAATGTAAGCTATATTACCCCTTTATAATGTCTGATAGCCCTCCTCAGTTATATTACACCCAATGTACCCTGATACCCCTTAATTATATTACCCCGGCGCCAGGGGCGTAGCTGCAGGGGAAGCGACTGCTTTGGGGCCCTGACCTAGAAGGGGCCCATCCAGGAGAAGGAGGACTAAAAGATTTTGTCAGGGCCTCCTCAACAGTATTACACTATGAAAAAATATACAGATAGTACAGACAGAGTAGGAAAAGGATGGAACAGCTGCCGGGCCTGGTCAAGTGAGGCCGGACGAAGCGGCACGCTTCAGGGGAGGCCGGCATGAGGGGTTTTGTGAGCAAGGGTCAGGGAAGGTAAGGGTTAAGTGGATGAGTGCAGGAAAAGGGGGGAGGAGGTAGAAAGGGGCGGGGAGCGGCAGGCTGAAGTAGTGGTGAGGCAGGTCAGCGCCCGCCATTTTAGGAGCAGAGAGCCAGCATCTCCCTCCCTCCCTCCCGTAGTGTGTACTTGGATGTTTCAGGGCGGCAACGGTATATTATAGAGGGGATGCATATATAAAAAAAAAAAAAAAAAAAGTTTATTTTATAAATAAATAAATGTATTAAAAAAAAAAAAAAAAAATGGACAAGGGGTGGTGGACGGAGTGTGTCTTTAAGTGTTGCGTTTGTCGCAGCAGTCGTGGCGGGGGGAGGTCATAGAAGCTGGGGCTACTGGATGGTAACGGTGAATGAGAGGGCCTCAATGGTGGGGCTGGACTCTCAGAGTTGGGTGACCTGGTTGGCTTGGTATGGCGTCCGTCAGTTGGTGTCCCCGAGCTTGTGGTACGCGGCTGGGGGCAAGATGGAATTGCCGTGGTGGTTTGTGGTCGTTTAAGGTGCAGTTAGGCGGCTTCTAGGATCCCCCTCGTCAGTTAGACATGTATATATTTATATATATATGTCATTGTTATATCAAGTGTTATGTTTATTCATGTTATTTATATTATTTAATAAAAGACGGCTGCTGTGGCTGATTTAATCCAAACAGTGGCTGTGTGTGGTTATTGGGAGAGGAAATGGGGAAGGTTAGTTAGCTAAATGATGGGGTAGTGGACCCGAGCGTAGCCAATAACCCTACTCATGTAATGTGATTAACTAGCCATGGGGACTGGGACATTTCAGTCCGTCCCTCGGTTTGGCTGGACAGGCATCTGGTTGTTATGGGGCAACATACATTCACCATGCTGTTTGCCTCAGCATCTGCAATTTGTGTAGAAACCTATTCTACACTGCTCAAAAAAATAAAGGGAACACTTAAACAACACAATGTAACTCCAAGTCAATCACACTTCTGTGAAATCAACCTGTCCACTTAGGAAGCAACACTGAGTGACAATCAATTTCACATGCTGTTGTGCAAATGGAATAGACAACAGGTGGAATTTATAGGCTATTAGCAAGACACCCCCAATAAAGGAGTGGTTCTGCAGGTGGTCACCACAGACCACTTCTCAGTTCCTATGCTTCCTGGCTGATGTTTTGGTCACTTTTGAATGCTGGCAGTGCTTTCACTCTAGTGGTAGCATGAGACGGAGTCTACAACCCACACAAGTGGCTCGGGTAGTGCAGCTTATCCAGGATGGCACATCAATGCGAGCTGTGGCAAGAAGGTTTGCTGTGTCTGTCAGCGTAGTGTCCAGAGCATGGAGGCGCTACCAGGAGACAGGCCAGTACATCAGGAGACGTGGAGGAGACCGTAGGAGGGCAACAACCCAGCAGCAGGACCGCTACCTCCGCCTTTGTGCAAGGAGGAACAGGAGGAGCACTGCCAGAGCCCTGCAAAATGACCTCCAGCAGGCCACAAATTTGCATGTGTCTGCTCAAACGGTCAGAAACAGACTCCATGAGGGTGATATGAGGGCCCGACGTCCACAGGTGGGGGTTGTGCTTACAGCCCAACACCGTGCAGGACGTTTGGCATTTGCCAGAGAACACCAAGATTGGCAAATTCGCCACTGGCGCCCTATGCTCTTCACAGATGAAAGCAGGTTCACACTGAGCACATGTGACAGACGTGACAGAGTCTGGAGACGCCGTGGAGAACGTTATGCTGCCTGCAACATCCTCCAGCATGACCGGTTTGGCATTGGGTCAGTAATGGTGTGGGGTGGCATTTCTTTGGAGGGCTGCACAGCCCTCCATGTGCTCGCCAGAGGTAGCCTGACTGCCATTAGGTACCAAGATGAGATCCTCAGACCCCTTGTGAGACCATATGCTGGTGCGGTTGGCCCTGGGTTCCTCCTAATGCAAGACAATGCTAGACCTCATGTGGCTGGAGTGTGTCAGCAGTTCCTGCAAGACGAAGGCATTGATGCTATGGACTGGCCCGCCCGTTCCCCAGACCTGAATCCAATTGAGCACATCTGGGACATCATGTCTCGCTCTATCCACCAACGTCACATTGCACCACAGACTGTCCAGGAGTTGGCAGATGCTTTAGTCCAGGTCTGGGAGGAGATCCCTCAGGAGACCGTCCGCCACCTCATCAGGAGCATGCACAGGCGTTGTAGGGAGGTCATACAGGCACGTGGAGGCCACACACACTACTGAGCCTCATTTTGACTTGTTTTAAAGGACATTACATCAAAGTTGGATCAGCCTGTAGTGTGTTTTTCCACTTTAATTTTGAGTGTGACTCCAAATCCAGACCTCTATGGGTTGAAAAATTTGATTTCCATTCTTTTATTTTTGTCTGATTTTGTTGTCAGCACATTCAACTATGTAAAGAACAAAGTATTTCAGAAGAATATTTAATTAATTCAGATCTAGGATGTGTTATTTTTGTGTTCCCTTTATTTTTTTGAGCAGTGTATATTGTTTCCATAGTTTTCCATGAAGCGAATATAGATGTAAGTGAGCAGATGGATCTAGACGTGAAACACCCTTTCTTATGTGTTACAGCTTGTACAGAGTCCGAAGAGGAAGAACCCAAAAACCATACTGCCCAGGGGACGGCATTTTCTTACACCTAGCCCCCCGGCCAAAGTGTTAAGGGGCTTCTCTCACCCCACTAAACTCATTATATTTTTTTTGTGTACTTATAATCCCTATCCTGCGATATTGCTATACCTTATGTTATTAATAATTTTCGTTCAGTAGATTTTGCAAAAAACTTACTTTTATAATATGCTAATTACCTTTCTACCAGCAAGTAGGGCGTCTACTTGCTGGTAGCAGCCGCAGAAAACCGCCCCGTCCTCTTGTTGATTGACAGGGCCAGCCGCGATCTGCTCCTCCGGCCAGCCCTGTCAGCATTTCAAAAATCGCGCGCCTGTGTTGATTCGGCGCAGGCGCTCTGAGATAAGGAGGCTCGCCTCCTCAGCACTCCCTCAGTGCGCCTGCGCCGATGACGTCTTCTCTTTCGGTGGCGTCATCGGCACAGGCGCACTGAGGGAGTGCTGAGGAGGCGAGCCTCCTTATCTCAGAGCGCCTGCGCCGAATCAACACAGGCGCGCGATTTTTGAAATGCTGACAGGGCCAGTCGGAGGAGGAGATCCCTGCTGGCCCTGTCAATCAACAGAAGGAGGGGGTGGTTTTTTGTGGCTGCTACCAGCAAGTAGACGCCCTACTTGCTGGTAGAAAGGTAATTAGCAGATCATAAAAGTAAGTTTTTTGCTAAATCTACTGAACGAAAATTATTAATAACATAATGTATGGCAATATGGCAGGACAGGGATTCTAAGTACATAAAAAAAAAAAAAAAATGAGTTTAGTGGGGTGACAGAAGGCCTTTAAAGTGGCATCAGAGATCACCAAGGTCAAGCAAAGTAATTGTAAGTTTTCATGTGGAATATGTTTGTTATACACATATAGCATACACTGTGCCACACAATATACAGTATACCGCTACACTGTGTAGGGGTTATACTGTTTATTGTACAGCATGGCGCTGGGGTTATTTTGTCCGGCATGGTGTAACCTCCATACATTTGATGTACAGTATACATTATAATCCTTGTACCATGCCATACAATATACATTATAATCCATACACCATGCCACAGTATAATATACAGTATTGTTCATAAACATGCTATACAATATATATTATAATCCTATATATACTGTACAGCATGGTGTATGAACTATAACGTATATTGTATTTTTCAGTAGTATGGTTAGCTGGTGAAAATTATTAGTGCCCCCCCCCCCCCCCCCCCATTTTTGACTGTGTATCTTCTGTGCTCCCCCCCCCCCCCTATATATTGATCCTAGAGTCGTCACTACCCATACCAGGTACATTGTAAGCCCTCACGGGCAGGGCCCTCTCTCCTTCTGTACCAGTTTGTAACTAGTCTTGTTCTTGCTTAGTGCAATTGTCTGTATTATGTATGTGCACCCCTTTTCATATGTAATAATAATATCCAATTGGAGACATTGTGCTTAGGCCTCTTTCACACTTGCGTTGTTGGGATCCGGCGTGCACTTCCGTTGCCGGAGGTGCCCGCCGGATCCGGAAAAACGCAAGTGTACTGAAAGCATTTGAAGACGGAGCCGTCTTCAAAGTGCTTTCAGTGTTACTATGGCACCCAGGACGCTATTACGTGATCCATGTGATCATGTGATCCATGCGCTTGTGGCCCCTGACGTCACTCTGGAGCGCCCGGGGAGCCGCACGGACGGTAAGTATGCTGCTCCCCCGCTTCCCGCTACACTTTACCATGGCTGCCAGGACTTTAGCGTCCCGGCAGCCTTGGTAACCACTCTGAAAAAGCTAAATGTCAGGTCCGGCAATGCGCCGAAACGACGTTTAGCTTAAGGCCGGATCCGGATCAATGCCTTTCAATGGGCATTAATCCCGGATCCGGCCTTGCGGCAAGTCTTCAGGATTTTTGGCCGGAGCAAAAAGCGCAGCATGCTGCGGTATTTTCTCCGGCTAAAAAACGTTCCGTTCCGGAACTGAAGACATCCTGATGCATCCTAAACGGATTTCTCTCCATTCAGAATGCATTAGGATAAAACTGATCAGGATTCTTCCGGCATAGAGCCCCGACGACGGAACTCTATGCCGGAAGAAAAGAACGCAAGTGTGAAAGAGCCCTAAGGTACTATTCCATTAGATCTCCTAATCTGAAAAAAACACTTAAAGGGAATTTCTAACCCATGGAGGTAAGATCTTTTACATAGGACTTAACCTCCCTCATTCCCCCAATGCCGCCGTCTCCACTGTACCGTCTCACGCTGTGGGCTCTTCCGCCCAGGTTTCGACTGGATGTGACCACTTCTTTTCCTGTTCAGCTACTATAAGCTGAACAAGAAAAGAAATGGACACATCCATTCGAGAACCAGGCAGGAGAGCCTGCAGCACGAAACATTGCATTGTATGATCAATGTACTATTTAAAAATGAAATACAGTTGTGTTCATGAACCCTAAGATTTCTCTCTAGAAATGTAGTTTTCATTTTCACCAGAAGATGGCAGCCTAATCTTCAACTTGTCACTTGATCATTTTTGTCCCTGGAACCTCAGGCCAAAAAGTATCTGGACTAATACACAAAGATGTATGAAAACAGTAAATCGTATAAGAGAATGTTGCACTTTTCTATGAACTAACAACTAATGGCATATTCTGCTTCTTGAGAATAGCCCTTCCCCCAAACCCTGGCCCTTATTTATGACAACTGCTGGTCTTAAACAGAGCCATGAAATGCAGAACAATCTGCAGGCATCATATGTTATAGAGCAGGGGAAGCTAAACAGATTGATATAGAGTTTTGTTGGAAAAGATTTAATAAAACTTGTAATTTTATACATTTAAATCTTTACATTTGTGGATTCAACGATAGTTTGAGGGGGCACGAGATTCTCCAGTGTGGTTGCGGTTTCTCGGAAGCTACAAATGTGGGCATAAAATTTGTACGTGTTGCTCTTATATGCGACCTGGCAAGGAAGTTTTTCCTATGCCACGAATCAAAGTTTTTCCATCAAACAATACATCAACTGTAACAGCACTCACGTGGTGTATTGTATTTCATGTACTCTCTGTTCCCTCCAGTACATTGGTTGCACCACCAATGGCCTTAAGGTTAGGCTGTGCAGGCACATCTCTGACATTCCTCATTCACATGCCAGGAATGTGTCTGCAGTTAGCCTGCATTTTTCAGTGGTGCATGGTGGCAACACAGAGGGTTTAACAGTGCAAGGCCTGGAAAGGGTTACTCCACCACCTAGGGGTGGTAATTACAAGAAGAAGCTTTTGAATCGTGAGTCTTTTTGGATCTTTAAAATGGAGTCCACTACACCAAGTAGACTCAATCGAAAACATGACCTGATATTACATTATTGAATTTTTGATCCATGACTAGCACATGTTGTCAATTTCATTTGAAGGAGGGGCTTGTAGTTAGTGCGTCCACCTGCTTTCAAGTGGAGGCGCTATATATCCAACCCCTTCCTCAGTATGTGTATGTCATGAGGAAGGATCGCTATTGTCTCTGATCCGAAACATGTAGACTGGACTGTAACTGGCTTTTATCTGCACTGAAAAATAAAGGTAACATTTTAACCGAGCTGGACCTTTTTCTCTTTTAACGATAGTTTGAAGTTATCCCCTAACCGACCTGCCAGAAATAGCTGAGCACTGTACTTTATTATCTCTGACTCTACTAGAGATGAATGGAGCGGCAGTCTGCCATTCCATTCATTTGGGGAAGGGGGGGCCACGGGAGGTGAAGGGCCACAGAAACTGGCATAAGTTATAGCTGAAACCTGTGCTAGCCCCTGGCTGGTGTAGACTTCAGTTTCTGGCTCATGGACTGCCAGGCATTTCCCTCTTAGTAAATTAGGCATAGCTTACTCCACAGCAGGAGTATCAACACTGGTAAATGAGAACGTCAGTCTCTATAATTCTCCCCCCAATGTTAAAGGGGTTTTGCCATCACATACAATGGGGGCATATCGCTAGGATATTCCCCCATTGTCTGATAGGTGCGGGTCCCACCTCTGGGACCCGCACCTACAACAAGAACGGATCAGGGAAATTAATGGAGGGTGCACTGCGCAATGGGGCCGCCGAAAATAGCCGAGCGATGGCTCGGGTATTTACGTCTGCCCCAAAAAATGAATAGGGGCAGGGGCCGTGCGTGCGCGATACGATCCCATCCACTTTTATGGGAGCAATGGAGAGCAGCGCTTGGTGGTGGATAGACCCCGGGAAGCCCGTGTCCTCCAGCCACAGCTCTCCCCGCTCCGTTCTCCTTGTAGGTACGGTTCCCAGAGGTAGGACCAGCACCTATCAGACAATGGGGGCATAAGTTAGCGATATGCCCCCATTGTATGTGATGGGAATACCCCTTTAAGCTTTGCAGTTTAGAACCTGGAAGCGCTAATGGACCAATCCCTTGCACCCATGCCACTCAGCTGTTTGAAGGGGCTGCATAGAGTAGAGGAGGAATGCAGTCTCTTCATGGCATGTACATGTAGTAAACTACGCACAGCGCTGTACATTGTGTGGTGGCTGTGTTTGGTATTGCACCTCAATCTCTTTAGGAAAAGTTTGCATCATTCACCCGAGTGTCGCAATGTGGCAGGCGCAGCACTATCAAGTGCCTTTTGCACTCTGGCATTAGAAGAATTTTGATATCTCTGACTTTTAGTTTAACCAGACTGTCTGTTACTCTGTAATTCCTCTAGTACCGTTCTATGGAAACAGTAGGTTTAAAAAGCACACCAAATGCTTGAAAATAACTTCTTTATTAACTTAAACTTATCTTCATATATAACACTGCCACCTCCGCAGCAGATAGTCTATGTACAAAACACGTGTTGAAAAGATATCACAAAATGGCGGTATGCCGTTAGCAGTAACTATTTGCAGATTGGTTGAGTATGATCTGGTATGGTTGTATGTAATTTGAATTGCAATATGTTTGTATGGTATTTGTAGTAGTTCACAGTTTGCAACTGTAGCTTTCAATTTGCAATTTGTATTTTTTTTGTACTTTGCAATTGGTGGAACTGTAAGTAAACACACATATAACTGGTTCAATATACAGTTCCAATCACAATATTAACAACAGGAACATTATATAACTGTTTTAAATACCTATTTTGGCCTCTCCTGCCTCCATAAAAACACAGCTCTCAGTGGAGTGAATGTCTCTTCAGATCTTGCTGTGTGAGAAGCTGGCTGTGATTGGTCTAGACTTCTGCCCAGCAACAACAGATTAACACTATGCTTTCTATTGTTTCTGCTGTGAAGAAAATCATCAAAAATAGGGAGTCGCACTCGCCAGATCTTGCAGTCGTCCGGAATGCAGCAGCCCACCTGGAGCCCTAGATCCACAGAGGCTCCTGAATATGCACTCCAATAAACGATGACGGAGACAGCATGTCCGGTGAAAATCCCTTTATTGGGAACTGCTTACATGCAAAATGTGGTTACAAAAGTTGCTACGTTTCGGCTATAGCATAGCCTTTATCAAGCACAATGTGATCCCCAAATGATCCTGCTTATAAAGTACAAGCCACACCTCCCCAAACGGCCGTGGCCAATCACATAGTTACATATTACACTAATCAACCACAGTGTATCAAAATATGTGCACATGCGTTCACTTAAAATATATATAAATGTCCCCCCATGTGAAAAGTAAAACTCTATGGAACACATACCTCCGTGATGCACGCTTACAGCGCGTCCCCCTGCATCCAGTGCACATGTCTGGGGAGGAGGAGACGTTCCCTCACGTGACCGACACTAATCACATGATCGCAGACTAACCTGTCCATGCGATCATCAGTGCCGCCGAGCCGCCTCCTACTCCTCCCCCAGGCTGCGCTCCGTTACTAGGGACGCATAGCAAACCACCCGCCCCCACCCAGAGCCTCTGGCAGCAGACATACCCATAATTATCTTCAGGACCAGCGATCGTACATTCATTCCCAGTTATGGAGGGGGGCAAGTTCCTCCATATTGTGAATCACAGAGCAGTGTTCAATGTGCATATAGCCCTACAGGTACAAAAATTAAAAACAGGTGCATATTAAAAATCACCAAACTGAGTACAGATTCATCATTACGTCCCATGGATAACCTATACATTCCCCACATTAAATTCAATATTCATCCCATAAGGTTGGAGTGCCTTCAGTTCAAAAATCCACTTAAGTTCCTTTCTACGTAGGATTCGATCCCTATCGCCCCCACGTCTCATTTTACCAACTGAGTCAATAATCCGGAACCATAGCTGATTGACCGAGTGTCCACGCTCGACAAAATGCTTAGCTACTGGTTTATCCACTTGTGCCCTTCTAATGTTACTCTTGTGGGAGTTAATCCGCTCACGGACCTCCATAGTGGTCTCAGCTATATAGATGAGACCACAAGGGCACGTGATCATGTAAACTACGTCACGAGATCTACATGTATAGAATTCTTTTATTTTATAGGATTTGCCGCTATAGGGGTGGGCAAAGGTATCTCCTTTCAGCATATTGCCACAGTTGCAGCAGCCAAGGCAGGGATAAGATCCCAACCTCCTTGGCGCCAGATACCTTTGTCCATCCCCTCGGGAATCCATGACTTCTGTCCTCACCAGTTTATCACGTAAGTTGTCGCCTCTTTTATACGACCATCATAGGAAAATTCTCAAACTCCCCTATTGTAGGCAACCCTTTCTGTAGGATATGCCACTCCTTACGTATAATACGTGCAATCTCCCCACTAAGGGCACCATAAGTGGAAACAAAGGGAATACGTTGTTTCCGCTGTGTCACTGAGCTTACTTTATACTATAAAATGAATCTTAAAGGTATATTATCTTTTCTGCTTCTGTGAACCAAAAATATAACAGTTATATGACATCCAAAACATGATGTCACAGTAAATAACTCTGCTTTTGTCTTTAACACATAAACATAGGAACTGTAATTAGGTTATTGGCAGGTCGGGCTATATACACATATAAGCTATATTAGTAACCTAGGACAGGTCTTAGCTGGCCAGCTACACACAATGCCTTTCAACGGCTGATTGGCAGGAATGTTGTGAATCGGACCCCCACCTATCAGATATTGATGATCTATCCTGAGGATAGGTCATCAATATTTAAATACCAGAAAACACCTTTAAAATCCAGTCTCTAAAACATCTCCATAGAGATCTAAAATTTCACCCCATTCCGAATGATTTGTATGGAGTAAACCTTTAAACTTTACTTTTACTTTTTACTATCAAAACTGATATTTTTGGAGATTCCTAAACCAGCCTTGATCCCCTGTGCGCTGGAGTGAGATGCTCCTGATTTTTTAACAGCGGATGACTTTAAATAAATTAGTGAAATCTCTGGCATACTATGCACCAGAAAGTCAAATTGACGCCAGCTAGTAGCTCGCATAGACTTGAGCTATACTTTATGCAAGTTTCCATTGTAAATTATAGTGAATTTGTTGGGGTGTCGGAGGACATGCCCCTTTCACTAAGCCACTCTTACTTTTCAGGAAAGAGTCAAGAAGTAGGGAAATGTTGCAAAATAAGCCAACTAATAGGTGGTATAAGGTTAGACTAGACCGTCTAAAAGTGTGCCATATTTATCATCCAGAATCTCTCGACAATCTGTCGGTAATTCATATTTTTTTCTGAGTTGGTGGTTGGAGACTAGCTGGTATCATCCAATAAAAGTACATAGAAATCAGGAACTGGGCCGCTGATCACAAGGGAATTTAATGAGAAGACAAAAAAACTTTCAAAACCACAATGCGTTTTGGAAGCGGTTTGCTTCTTTCCTCAGGCAAATCACATCTGAGGCAGGAAGTGGACCACTTCCGAAACACGTTGCAGTTTTTAACCTTTTATATCTTATCATAAAATTTTCTTTGATGTGATCAACGCCCTAGTTCCTGCTTTTTACCTACACTTCTTATCGTCTTGTGTATTGGGACTATGTTGAGAATCCTAGATCAGGAGAGAGCAACGTTCATAAAACCCCCACCAAACACCTCCGCCCAGAGTTGTGCCTGGATTAGCACAACGCTATCGGGAAAGCAGGGTTGGCTGGGGGTCATTATACCCATTTACCTACAATTATTTTTTTTACCAGGAGGCGACTTTGGGCTCTACCAATGTGTTTTACTAGCTGGTATCATGTCAGCCTATAGAAAAGGACATGTAAAAACAGGGGATCCTGCTCCCTAACTCTCTGCAGCTCAAACTTGGAAGCAGAAGTAATGGAGGACATTATACAGCAGAAATAAGCAGTTTGGATGTACATCTAGCAATTAATTAAAGAGAACCTGTCACCATGAAAATGCAGTGTAATCTTTGGGCAGTATGTTATAGAGCAGGAGGAGCTGAGCAGATTGATATATAATTTTTTGGGAAAAGATTTGGTGCAAGGGCTTCTTCACATATGCATTGGAGGCTCCGTTTGGGGTTTCTGTTGCAGATTCCATCAAAAAGACCAGACAGAAAAGTCTAGTAAAAAAAACAGGTTCCCAAACTGATGCTGAACGAACTCCATTGTAGTCAAAGGAGTCTGTTCAGCTCCGTTCATCTCAGTTATGGGCCGAACTGGGAGCAGAACAATGGAAACTTATGGTGGAGTGAGCTCAATCTAACCTGCACTTCATTCATCTAAATTCCTGCAAATTCTGGACTTCAGAATCAAGGATGTGGTCCTATCAGGACTTCTGGGACTTCAAAGTGTAGAATGAAAATGAATAAATATGAATTTGCTAATCACCTCCTGCTCTATCACATGCTGCCTTCAGGTCAGATTACTAGCAAGCAGCAGTCTCTCTGTCTGTTTGTCTCCAGCAGCCCCTCCCTGCTCCTCCTCTCCCTGTCCTCTTTATAGACTTCTATGTAAACTGATCCTCCAGTGAGCAGGCAGCCCGTCTTCACTGAAGACTGATTCGAGTAGTGAACTGAGAGTTCACAGGAAGGAAGGAGAGCAGGATAAGGAGACGAAAAAGCATTTTTCTCTTATAAGATATTTGTGGTCGGATCGGCTATCAGAAAGGGTTAGATAGGATGGGTACACCCATCTACAACAAGCAGTAGAATTGTGCCATAACTGCTGCGGTAGGGCAGCCTAAAGTGGGCCACCCTAGTATGAAGTGACTGTAAGATGGAGTGGGTGGGTGGGTGAAATCAGCTGAATCGGCGTCAGTCTGGACCCACAGGTGCCTATAAATAGCCTAGTAACCAGCCAGCCTGGGCTCACAGGTGCATGAAAGTAGCCTTGTAATGACCCTCCCCTCCCACAAATTCAGCAAACTTCTTTGCTTAACACTTGTGGTCGGATCGGCTATCAGAAAGGGTTAGATAGGATGGGTACACCCATCTACAACAAGCAGTAGAATTGTGCCATAACTGCTGCGGTAGGGCAGCCTAAAGTGGCCAAAAAGCGTAGACCTTAGTTTAGAGTAAAACATATACATACCATTACGACACCCGCTTTGCACTCAAAAGACACTACATGATGAAGGTGCGGAATATACCGTACATATCAGAGACTTCTATATATGTTACCTCTTTGTCACGTGCGACGGCACATTGCTCTTGAAGGTAGCTAAAGTTGATGCTTTTGAAAGAGAGTGGTCGGTAATCAGGAACGATTTACTCCTATGTTGACAAACATATGAACATATTACGAGGAGGTCTGAATCCCGAGAGCTGCAGACTGAAACAATGGTGAATCTGATGGAAGGGCTTAAATTAAGTCCAACCATTCGCTAAGGGTCCTGCTTGGACACCAACTGTTACTGGTGGCAAATACTTCACCTATACTTATTCCCCAGGCGACCGCTTTAATTATTATTATTTTATAAAGGACCCAAAAGTTAGAGGATGGCGTATGCCGTTTAACTCTAGTAATGGATCAAGTGAAATGTGTAGACTCACCAGGCCTGGGGAACCATAAGCACGAATACATGGCTGGTTGAAATTAACGAGCTAATGTTGCCTGCACTGAGGAAAAAACATACCCACTATACTAGCAGTTGTGACAGGAAATAAGCTTAAAGTCATGATAACTATGTATGCTGCGCCTGTGATAGGACTTGTGTCCGTAGACGTGACAGACTATATATATTGCGCCTTATTGTTGTACCTCCCACTTGAAGATGGACCGGTACAAGGTGCAACACCAACACCCTCAGCCCGAGTTTGAAGATGAAGTAAGCGTGCCTATAATGAAGACATAATGTACACACAATGCCTACTGCTATGACAGGACGAGCTTAAGGTCATGATAGACTACCTATGCTGCGCTTGTAGTCGTGCTAGGACTTATCGTGTCAGTAAACGTGACAGACTTCGTAAATCGCTTGTAGTCGTGACAGGACTTATTAGTCTGTAGTCGTGACAGACTTCGTAAATCGCCTGTAGTCGTGACAGGACTTATTAGTCTGTAGTCGTGACAGACTTCGTAAATCGCCTGTAGTCGTGACAGGACTTATTAGTCTGTAGTCGTGACAGACTTCGTAAATCGCCTGTAGTCGTGACAGGACTTATTAGTCTGTAGTCGTGACAGACTTCGTAAATCGCCTGTAGTCGTGACAGGACTTATTAGTCTGTAGTCGTGACAGACTTCGTAAATCGCCTGTAGTCGTGACAGGACTTATTAGTCTGTAGTCGTGACAGACTTCGTCATCACCTGTAGTGGTGACCGGACTCCCTGTGGACGAACCTGATGCCACAGTATAGTTGTTTCCCTTTTTTTTTTTTTTTTTTTTTTTTTTTTTTTTTTAACAACCCCTTGAGAAGCGGAATTGTGAGACCCCAGGGTCATCTCCCTGGGAGAATAGGTCTATAATTCAAGAACCTAGAGAGATTAAATGTGAGAAAATGCGAACCCGGGAGAAGGTGATGTCCGAAAGGAAGGCTTGGGATGACTGCTTGAAAAGAAACAATGAAGACCCAACGACCTACAACAATAATGTAAGTGAGGTTCTAATGGCAAAGCCGCGCCTACGAGCCACCACGAGAAGAATTGTAATGCGAGCCACAGCTGACCGAGGCATGCGAGCGGCCTGAATGCAGAAAAGGCATGAACATACTGTGGCGGGACCACGCAGCCAACCTCGAATGGCGGAGTTGTGTGAGTAAAATGTAAACTGAAGACATGCGTGAGAGACTAATGGCGGAACCAAGCGCGAAAGGGACTAAAGCGCTAGAGGGACTAAAGACACTAATGGTGGAACCAAGCGCTAGAGGGACTAAAGACACTAATGGTGGAACCAAGCGCGAAAGGGGCCATGCGCAAGAGACACTAATGGCGGGGCCATGCGCAAGAGACACTAATGGCGGGGCCATGCGCAAGAGACACTAATGGCGGGGCCATGCGCAAGAGACACTAATGGCGGGCCCATGCGCAAGAGACACTAATGTCGGGGCCATGCGCAAGAGACACTAATGGCGGGGCCATGCGCAAGAGACACTAATGGCGGGGCCATGCGCAAGAGACACTAATGGCGGGGCCATGCGCAAGAGACACTAATGGCGGGGCCATGCGCAAGAGACACTAATGGCGGGGCCATGCGCAAGAGACACTAATGGCGGGGCCATGCGCAAGAGACACTAATGGCGGGGCCATGCGCAAGAGACACTAATGGCGGGGCCATGCGCAAGAGACACTAATGGCGGGGCCATGCGCAAGAGACACTAATGGCGGGGCCATGCGCAAGAGACACTAATGGCGGGGCCATGCGCAAGAGACACTAATGGCGGGGCCATGCGCAAGAGACACTAATGGCGGGGCCATGCGCAAGAGACACTAATGGCGGGGCCATGCGCAAGAGACACTAATGGCGGGGCCATGCGCAAGAGACACTAATGACGGGGCCATGCGCGTCAAACTTAAACGGAGAAGCAATGCGTCAGACTCTAATGGCATAGCCATGAATGCGAAACAAATGGCGATTTATTATTATTATTTATTTTTAATATATATATATATATTTTTTTTTATCCACTTATGCAGCACCAGTATGACTTGGGGACTTGCATAACCATAACCCCCTTCGACAATAAACCTAGGACACTAGCAAGCTTATAACCATATCGTACCCCTAACAACATGAAGATCGGTCATAAGCCCCACAGAGCCATGAGGCTGAAGAGATCATCAGGCTCCCGAAGCCAAGACTGCACTCGATGACATTGCAGTGACGATAAGTAATTAAAATGTGAGCTAGACCTGATGGGATATGCATCGACGTTAGTGAACCGACCCACGTGCCTAAATAAAACATTAAACCAACCGTGAATAAACAGATGGGAGAAAAGCGCCAGAGGCATTACAGTTCGCTAAGAGAAGACCCTTATCGTGAAAACAAATGAACTACTTGTGAAACATAGTAGGAATCTTACTCCTATTAGCCCACTAACCGCTGAGGACTGCATGGTGAACTGGGGCAGGAGGCCAATCCGAGTGAATGCGAACCAGAAGTAAAAGGAGACCAGTCTGAGTGAATGCGAACCAGGACTAAGGAACAGGACACTTTTTTTTTTTCCTGCTGAAGTGAAACAGAAAAAGTAGGCCTATAACATAACCACCAGTGAGGAAAGAAACGTAAACCTGAAAGAAAGCAGCTATGTTTATCGGGAGAACGGTATCAGAGCGGTGCACTGACTGCCCTAGAGAAAATACTCAGTAACCATGATGTAGCAACGAAAAGGAAAATGCAGCTTTAAGTGGAAGCCGAATATGCAGCAACTGATGTAAGAACAGGTGGGTGAATGCAGCTCTGGATGTGAGTAGTGCCTAAAAACATGGTATGGGCCCAGCTCTGAGCATGAAGAGCAAGGTATAACGCAGCTGTATGAATGCAACCTGAAGTGACAGGGTATTGATGTGATGCAACAGCAAGTCATAAACGCAGCTCTAGTAGTAAATGGAGTATAACATTGTTAATGCAGACACATGGACGTGGCTTTTGAAGGTAACGAACCAAACCATGATCATTCGACCATTAGCGCCCCACCCCCCTCGCCCCAGAGCGCTACAAGTCCCCCATGGTGTATCCAAGTCCAATCCTACCGTGAATGCTAGTACTCGCCTGGCACCTTCTGCCATTACCCAGGTGCGAATGAAACCTCCACATAATGCTGTAGGTTTTTTTTTTTTTTTTTTTAAATGGACATCACCACCACCCAAGAAAACATAAATGCGTTTTGAACGTAAACCCTGATGCAACGCCAATCAACATATAGTGCACCTATGACCTAGCACTATACAGACCACTGATATACAAACCCCCACACCTAGCATGTCTGGCGTTAACTGCGGATGTGCCCCCACATGTAAAACAGGTAACAGAAACCCCACCTTTTTTTTTTTTTTTTTTTAAGCAGATATCAAAACGTAAGCCTGAAAAGAAAGCGGCTATCTTTATCGGAAGAGCAGTATCAGAGCGGTGTGCTGATAGCCCTAGTAAGAATACTGAGTAACCATTATGTAGCAATGAAAAGAAATGCAGCTTTAAGTGGAAGCAGAGTATAACACATGATGTAAGAACAAGTGGGTGAATGCAGCTCTGGATGTGAGTGGTGCCTAAAAACATGGTATGGGCACAGCTCTGTGTATGAATATGAGGAGCATGGTATAGAGTAGCCATATGAATGCAATCTGAAAGTGAGCAGAGTATTAATGTAATGCAACAGCGGACGTATGAACGCAGCTCTAGTAGTGAACGGTGTATAGGACAAAATGTAAATGCAGACACACGGACGTAGCTTTGAAGGTAACAATCCTAACCACGATCATTTGACCATTGAAGCCCAACCCCCTTTGCCCCAGAGCGCTACAAGTCACGGACCGTGTAACCAAGTCCAATCCTACCGTAAATGCCAGCACTTGCCTGGCACCTTCTGCCATTGCCCAGGCGCAACCGAACCTCCACATGATGCTGCAGGTATTTTTTTTTTTGTTTTTTTTTTAAATCAGCGACCATTGATCCATATTTACCATCACTTAAACCCAGCACGCGTAGCTTGAACCAACTGCAGACACGCGCCCCGCATGTAAACCAGGTATCAGAAAACATACAACCATGCCCACTCTAAGCACATGCTACCCCAATAACTGTATGCAATGGCCCCATCAGGCCTCTGAATAGCCAGACAAACAATACAAACAACCATGGTTTGACCATTAGCGCCCATACTCTGCTGTATCCCAGAGCGCTAACATATCGCGGGCCACAGCATGGGTCCCGTACAACCAATTCCGATCCTACCATGGATACCAGCGCCCTCCTGCCGTCGCCCAGCCGTAAGGCGCCTCCACACCATGCTGCTGTATCCTAGAGCTGAGCCAGAGTTAGTGAAATCAGCTGAATCGGCGTCAGTCTGGACCCACAGGTGCCTATAAATAGCCTAGTAACCAGCCAGCCTGGGCTCACAGGTGCATGAAAGTAGCCTTGTAATGACCCTCCCCTCCCACAAATTCAGCAAACTTCTTTGCTTAACACATATCAAAATTTCTTATATTTGCCTGTACTTTTTATTCATGAAAACAATTAATTGATAGTTACTCTTTAAGGCCCCCATATACATTAGTGTATCTTATGACCTGCCAGACGAATGAATCATGGATGTCCCTACAGAAATGACAGTCACAAAAAGTAGATTCTGAGTTTTGTTCAGATAATTCCCAGAAAGCATCCTTTTGCTACTGTCACGGATGTTGTAGGGGAGAACACCAAAGGACAACAAGAAGGAAGAGAAAAGACACTAGGCCTCACCGCTAGGGAAGGAAAAGGGTCACCACCTATAAAACCCTGCTCCTGGCCCTAACTCCTATCCGTATGGTCACCTCTCGATGTTAGAGATGCCCATACACAGGAACCTAGAAAACCGTGGTGGCCCTCAGATGCCCTAATAGTAATGACCGGGCAGAGACAACCCGCTCCTTCCCTGGTGAAGGAACCAGCGTCTCGCTGAGGCCTAGTAAACAACAAAGGTGGGGGGGGAATACAAAACACAACAAGCGGAACACTTAACTTCTGAGGCTGATGGATGATGGACGAACAGGACTTCACCATGAACCACACTCCAGCTCTTCCAAAAACCAAATTAAGCTATCCAGAGCAAGGAGTGATGGGTAAAGTCAGACTAAATAGGGGGAGGTGAAGGTCACATGATCCACACCTGAACAGGGGGTGTGGACATACAAGCAACACACAGACAAAGTGAAACCAAAAGAGGCTGTCAGATAACTAATGTGCAGATATTCTTTCAGACCTTCTCAAACCTGTCACCAGCGTGACAGTACCCCCCCCCCCCCTTCTACGGGTGACCTCCGGGCACCCAGGACCGACCTTATCAGGATGAGCTCTGTGGAATGCTCTCACCAGACGGCTAGCATTAACATCGGTTGCTGGAACCCACATCCTCTCCTCTGGTCCGTACCCTCTCCAATGAACGAGATACTGGAGGGATCTCCGGAGAACTCGGGAGTCCACAATCCTGCTTATCTGAAATTCTAAATTGCCGTCCACCATGACAGGAGCGGGAGGCAAGGAGGACGGTTTAACAGGTTCAACACATTTCTTTAACAACGATTTATGAAATACGTTATGGATTTTCAATGCCTGAGGAAGTTCAAGATGGAAGGCTACAGGGTTAGCAATGGCAGTGATCTTATATGGACCAATAAATCTTGGTCCCAACTTCCAAGAAGGTACCTTAAGTTTAATGTTTCTTGTAGACAGCCACACAGAATCACCCACTCTCAGGTCCGGACCACTCATACGTCTCCAGTCAGCCGCACGCTTATACCTGTTGCCCATCTTTTCTACGTTTTTGGGGATTTTCCACCAAATAGAAGACAAAGAAGAGGAAAATCGTTCCTCCTCAGGAATGCCAGAATTATGAGCACCAGAAAATGTACCAAACTGTGGATGGAACCCATATGACCCAAAAAACGGCGACTTATCAGTGGATCCCTGTCTACGGTTATTTATAGCAAACTCAGCTAACGACAAAAATGAAGACCACTGTTCCTGATTCTCTGAAACAAAACATCTCAAGTAAGTCTCCAGATTCTGATTAGTGTGCTCCGTCTGTCCATTCGACTGAGGATGAAAAGCCGAAGAGAAGGACAATTGTACACCCAGACGAGTAAATGGCTGAGACACGTCCGGTTGCACCAGAATAGGGGCCGAAGCAAAACATTCTTTCACAGCAGAAAAGGCCTGTAATGCCGCATCAGACCAGATAGAAATATCGCTTTCAGATTTTCAGGTCGATCCCAGTCCAACACGGCACGGACCTTCTCCATACAAAAACCTGAGGATGAGAGCAGGTAACCCAGAAATTGCACTTCCTGTACAGCAAATACACACTTTTCCATCTTAGCATACAACTTATTCTCTCTTAGGATCTGTAACACCTGTCTCACATGATCCTGATGAGTCTCCATATTAGGTGAATAAATTAGTATGTCATCAAGGTATACAACGACAAACCTCCCCACCAGATGTCATTGACAAAGTGTTGAAAAACCGCAGGAGCATTGGTTAACCCAAAGGGCATGACCAGGTTTTCAAAATGACCCTCAGGGGTATTAAATGCGGTCTTCCACTCATCCCCCTCCTTGATCATTACCAGATTATATGCCCCCCTCAGATCCAATTTAGAGAACACCTTGGCACCGACAATCTGACTAAACAAATCCGGAATCAAAGGAAGGGGGTAAGGATCACGGACGGTAATACGATTGAGCTCACGGAAGTCCAGACATGGTCTTAGGGTACCATCCTTTTTCTTTACAAAGAAAAATCCAGCAGCCACTGGGGACTTGGATGGTCTAATATGTCCCTTTGCCAAACTCTCGGTGATATATTCTCGCATAGCCTTTTTTTCGGGTTCCGAAAGATTATACAACCGAGATTTGGCTCCGGGAATAAGATTGACAGGACAGTCATACTCCCGGTGTGGAGGCAACTCCTGATTACCACTCTCAGAGAAAACATCAGAAAATTCTGAAATGAACGAGGGTACAGTTTTAGTGGTAACCATAGAGAACGATGTATTAAGACAGTTGTCCATGAAAAAATCACTCCAATCGAGAATCTGTCTCGCTTGCCAATCGATGTTAGGGTTATGTTTGCTTAACCATAGTAAGCCCAACACCAACGGAGCAGGCAGACCCTCCAACACATAGCAGGAGATAGATTCCTGATGCAAATCACACACTCTTAAATGAATGTCATTCACTACCTGCGATAGGCATTTTTGGGCGAGAGGTGCTGAGTCAATTGCAAAGACAGAAATACTATTCTCTAATGCATTAGTAGTCAACCCGTGAATGCGTACAAACTGTCAATCAATCAAGTTAACTCCTGCCCCACTGTCGATAAATGCTTTGATTTTCACCGTTTTGGACTCTAGCGCCACCTCGGCAGACAGGAGAAAACGGGTACTACCAGTAAAAGACAAAAGTAGGTTTTCTTGCTCCCCACCCATACTACCAATAGTAATTTGGGGATTAAACGTTTTTTTCTTTTTGTTTACACCTTGATGCTGCAAGTACAGACAAATATTCACCAAATGTCCCTTCTTGCCACAATAAAAGCAGACTCCTTTCACATTACCCAAGCTTTTGCCAATAGTTCCAGGAGTAGCTCCTCCTAACTGCATAGGCTCATCACAAGGCACAACCACCCGTGTCTCGCCACCATAAGTGTCAAAGGAAGCAGTACCCTTATTGGACAGTACGTCCTGAAGGTGAGGACCCCTAGATCTCTCCCTCAGGCGTCTATCAAGACGTACAGCAAGAGACATAGCTGCTTCCAATGACTCAGGATTTTCATGAAAAGCCAATGCGTCCTGCAGTCTCTCAGAGAGACCCTGTCAGAATTGGCTACGGAGAGCAAAATCGTTCCATTCTGTATCCGTAGCCCATCTCCTAAATTCTGAGCAATAGGTCTCCGCAGAACGTTCTCCCTGCCGCAAACCCCGTAACTTGGTCTCGGCCTGAGAGATCCGATCCGGGTCATCATAGATAAGACCCAAGGCTCTAAAGAATTCATCTACCGACCGGAGGGACGTTGATCCGGTCGGCAGAGAAAAAGCCCAAGACTGGGCATCCTCTTTTAGCAATGAAATAATCATACCCACCCGTTGACACTCATCCCCAGAAGAGTATGGACGCAGCCTAAAGTATAATTTACATGACTCCCTGAACCGGATGAAATTGTCACTACCCCCGGAAAACATGTCCGGGAGAGCTACCTTTGGTTCAGGGCAGGCCTGGAACCCACCACCGGAACCAGCAGCCTGTGGAATCTGCAAAACCATCACATGGAGGTCTGCTACCTCCAAAGTCAAATTTTGCAGCTGTTTGACCAGTGCAGTCATAGCATCCATAGCTGCACAGATCAGAACAAAAAATGGCGGTATTTGCTCTGGATAATGTCACGGATGTTGTAAGGAAGAACACCAAAGGACAACAAGAAGGAAGAGAAAAGACACTAGGCCTCACTGCTAGGGAAGGAAAAGGGTCACCACCTATAAAACCCTGCTCCTGGCCCTAACTCCTATCCGTATGGGCACCTTTCGATGGTAGAGATGCCCATACACAGGAACCTAGAAAACCCTGGTGGCCCTCAGATGCCCTAATAGTAATGACCGGGCAGAGACAACCCGCTCCCTCCCTGGTGAAGGAACCAGCGTCTCGCTGAGGCCTAGTAAACAACAAAGGTGGGGGGGGGGGGGATACAAAACACAACAAGCAGAACACTTAACTTCTGAGGCTGATGGATGATGGATGATGGATGATGGATGATGGATGATGGATGATGGATGATGGATGATGGATGATGGATGATGGATGATGGATGATGGATGATGGATGATGGACGAACAGGACTTCACCATGAACCACACTCCAGCTCTTCCAAAAACCAAATGAAGCTATCCAGAGCAAGGAGTGATGGGTAAAGTCAGACTAAATAGGGGGAGGTGAAGGTCATATGATCCACACCTGAACAGGGGGTGTGGACATACCTGCAACACACAGGCAAAGTAAAACCAAAAGAGGCTGTCAGATAACTAATGTGCAGATATTCTTTCAGACCTTCTCAAACCTGTCATCGGCGTGACAGCTACCTCCTCTCCAGTGCTATTGCACATGGAACAGTAAGAAAAAGGGGGCAGGACTTAGGGTGCTTCCCCCTCTTACTTCAATGGAGGAGGCCCCCTTCCCAGTAGCAATGTAATAAGTGTGAATAACATACTGGTTATCAAGATTAGATAACTGTCAGTAGATCTTGTGAATATTAAAGGGAATCCGTCAGCAGTTTTGACCATGCTAAACTGCTGACAGCACTAGGCACGGGCAGGGGAGAGAAGTACAAACATAACTTTTGTGGAGCTTTTATCATGAGGAGTAGTATGAATATTAAGTTTTATTCTGCAAGATTCTGCATCTTTAAGGGCACTGGAGGTGGAGCTTCACTGTGTTCTGTGCAGTGAGCTTATTCACAGCCTCTTATCTCTACTTTGAGTGACATTCTGTAGCAGCCAACCAGCAGTCACTATAGCTGTTACTCAGAACTGAGGTGAGCAGCTGTGAAGAAGCTCAATGCAGAGAACAGCGTTTACTTCAATCAAAGCTACAACTCCAGAATGAAAGTTAATATTCACACTTCTCCTAATGAAAAAACTCAATAAAAGGTATGTTTGTACTGCTCTCCCCAGCCCCTACCTAGTGCTATCAGAAATTTAGCATGCTCAAAAGTTCTGACAGATCACCTTTAATAGGATTTAATGACAATCTGATTCACTTTAATAAGATCTGATGACAATCTGATGTGATTGGTTGCAGCACCACTGCCCGCTGGTGTCTCCTTGAAATTTCAGCATGTAGGATGTCAGTCTGATCAGTCTCGGCAATTGGTCCTTTCACCCAGGAATACATATGCTACCATAGGTCTTTATCTAAACAGTTCTAGCCAAGGTTGAATGGTTACTTGGAGTTATTCCTGCATTCAGTACTCTGGGCCCAGCCAGTCCACGTGCACTAGCTATGTCCCTGTGTCTAACCCTTGTTCAGCCATGAGATAAACATTGCGAGATATATCTGACAGCTGCTTATCGCATCTTTCTATGGCAATAAATATGTACCAGAATTTTTCTAGTTAGCAGGATGTTGCTGTTGGGGGTGTTTGGGAAAAGTTGCCATACATACAATTATACAGAAAAAACCCATTTATACAGGTCAACTAAACAAGCATGATCAGGAATAAAGTTGAACTGTTCTCCCTGCTCGTTAGGGATGAGAGCTGCTCTTACAGGCAGCAGTCAACTCCAAGCCTTTGCTACTGTGGTTGCTTGTGCCCATACACATTCTTTTTGAGCAGCAGATTGCTGTATACACAGGGTGATCTGCTGCCCAGAAACAATGATTTAGGGTACATTCACACGACCGACCGCGTTTTGTGGTCCGCAAATTGCGGGTCCGCAATATATAGGTAACGGCTGTGTGCGTCTGGCATTTTGCGGAACGCACATGGCCAGCCCTATGATAGAAATGCCTATTCTTGTCCAGGGACATGCTCTATAGGACATGCTCTATCTTTTGTGGAACGGAACTAAGGATACAGACAGTACACTGTGTGCTGTCCGCATCTTTTGCAGCCCCATTGAAATTAATGGATCCACACCCGTTCCACAAAGTTGCGGAACGGATGTGGTCCCAAAAATACAGTCATGTGAATGACATCAATGACACTTTCACCCGATGAATGAATAAATGATTTGTGGCACATTAACACCAGCTGATTATCAGGAATGAGCATTCATGTGAAAGTTCATTCCCAATAAATGTCCTGCGTAGACGGAACTTAAGACCTGACCAAAACGGTTTAGTTTTGATTACATTTCAGGATGCATCCGTTCTGTTAGGATGAGGTTGTATGAAATCAAAATGGAACAAACCGGATCCGTCACTAAATACATTAAAAGTCAATGGGTGACGGATCAGTTTTTTTAGGATCCTAAAAAACCAGATCTGTCACCGTTGACTTACATTGTTTTTAGTTAGGGATCCGGTTTGTTTCATTTCGATGACTGGACACAAAACCTCAGCTTATAGCGGATTTGTGTCCGATCACAAAACGGAATGCTGCCGGAACTGAAGGCATCCTGATGCATCCTGAACAAATCTCTTTCCATTCAGAATGCATGGGGACAAAACAGAACCGTTTTGGCCCAGTTTTGAGATTCTCTGCAGGATCTTAAAACCAGACTGCCAAAATGCATAGGTGAAAGTAACCTTACACACACATGCATACACAATTATTTACTTACAGGCTGAAGGTTCTCCGTTCTCCTCCTTCTCCTCTGGTGTCTTTTGGAGGCTAAAGGACCTGCGATCATGTGACATGATGACATCATTAACCCCTTAAGGACGCATGACGTACCGGTACGGCATGTTTCCCGAGTCCTTAAGGACCCATGACGTACCGGTACGTCATGTGTTGTTCCGATCACTGCCGTGCGGCTGGCAGTGATCGGAACCCGGTGCCTGCTCAAATCATTGAGCAGGCACCTCGGCTAAATGCGCGGGGGGGTCCCGTGACCCCCCCATGTCGGCGATCGCAACAAACCGCAGGTCAATTCAGACCTGCGGTTTGTTGCGCTTTCTGCAGTTTCTGATCGCTGCGGTCCCTGACCGCGGCGATCAGAAACTTTACTGTGGCAAAAATATATATTTATCACCCCCCCTGCACCTCTGAACGATTTTAGCCCGGTGGGAGGTGCAGGGGGGGGAGATGCGGGCGGTGGGGGCGGTGCGGGAGGCGGGCGGTGCGGCAGGCGGGATCGCGATCCCCCGCCCGCCTCCTATTGAATAATCGTTGGTGTAGAGTGGGTATACCAGGGTGCCAGCAAGTGCTGGCACCCTGGTATAAACGGCTGACATCGGTGATGCGATGTCAGCCGTTTAACCCTTTCCATACAGCGGTCCGTACGGACCGCTGTATGGAAAAGGTTAACAGCTCAGGGAGCTCCCTCCCTCTCCGATCGGGGGGCTGCTGTGCCTTTGCAGCCCCCCGATGGAGAGGGAGAGAGCCCCCAGACAGCCCCCCGACAGATCCCCTCCTCACCCTTCCCCGTCTGCGAAGTTCTGAGCAGACGGGGAAGGTTCCCATGGCAACAGGACGCCTCTCAGGCGTCCTGCTGTCCATGGTGCTGAACAGATCTATGCTGAAAGCATAGATCTGTTCAGTGTAAGTAAAATACAGTGCAGTACCCTATATAGAGTACAGTACTGTATTATACAGACATCAGACCCACTGGATCTTCAAGAACCAAGTGGGTCTGGGTCAAAAAAAAAGTAAAAAAAGTGAAAAAAAAGTAAAAATAAAAAAACACATTTATCACTGATTAAAAATGAAAAAAATTAAATTCCCTACACATGTTTGGTATCGCCGCGTCCGTAACGACCTGATCTATAAAACGGTCATGTTACTTTACCCGAACGGTGAACGCCATAAAAATAAAAAATAAAAAACTATGATGAAATTGAAATTTTGCCCACCTTACTTCCCAAAAAAGGTAATAAAAGTGATCAAAAAAGTCGCATGTACGCCAAAATTGTAACAATCAAATCGTCATCTCATCCCGCAAAAAATGAGACCCTACTTAAGATAATCGCCCAAAAACTGAAAAAATTATGGCTCTTAGACTATGGAAACACTAAAACATGATTTTTTTGGTTTCAAAAATGAAATCATTGTTTAGAACTTACATAAATTAAAAAAAAGTATACATATTAGGTATCGCCGCGTCCGTATCGACCGGCTCTATAAAAATATCACATGAACTAACCCCTCAGGTGACCACCGTAAAAAAATAAAAATAAAAACGGTGTAAAAAAAGCAATTTTTTGTCATCTTACGTCACAAAAAGTGTAATAGCAAGCGATCAAAAAGTCATATGCACCCCAAAATAGTGCCAATCAAACCATCATCTCATCCCGCAAAAAATGAGACCCTACTTAAGATAATCGCCCAAAAACTGAAAAAATTATGGCTCTTAGACTATGGAGACACAAAAACTTTTTTTTTGTTTTAAAAATGAAATCATTGGGTAAAACTTACATAAATTAAAAAAATTGTATACATATTAGGTATCGCCGCGTCCGTGACAACCTGCTCTATGAAATTACCACATGATCTAACCTGTCAGATGAATGTTGTAAATAACAAAAAAAAAAAACGGTGCCAAAAAAGCTAATTCTTGTTACCTTGCCGCACAAAAAGTGTAATATAGAGCGACCAAAAATCATATGTACCCTAAACTAGTACCAACAATACTGCCACCCTATCCCGTAGTTTCTAAAATGGGGTCACTTTTCTGGAGTTTCTACTCTAGGGGTGCATCAGGGGGGCTTCAAATGGGACAAAAACAGTCCAGCAAAACCTGCCTTCCAAAAACCGTATGGCATTCCTTTCCTTCTGCGCCCTGCCGTGTGCCCGTACAGCGGTTTACGACCACATATGGGGTGTTTCTGTAAACTACAGAATCAGGGCCATAAATAATGAGTTTTGTTTGGCTGTTAACCCTTGCTTTGTAACTGGAAAAAAAATATTAAAATGGAAAATCTGCCAAAAAAGTGAAATTTTGAAATTGTATCTCTATTTTCCATTAAATCTTGTGCAACACCTAAAGGGTTAACAAAGTTTGTAAAATCAGTTTTGAATACCTTGAGGGGTGTAGTTTCTTAGATGGGGTCACTTTTATGGAGTTTCTACTCTAGGGGTGCATCAGGGGGGCTTCAAATGGGACATGGTGTCAAAAAACCAGTCCAGCAAAATCTGTCTTCCAAAAACCAAACGGCGCACCTTTCACTCTACGCCCCGCTGTGTGGCCGTACAGTAGTTTACGGCCACATATGGGGTGTTTCTGTAAACGGCAGAGTCAGGGCAATAAAGATACAGTCTTGTTTGGCTGTTAACCCTTGCTTTGTTAGTGGAAAAAATGGGTTAAAATGGAAAATTAGGCAAAAAAATGAAATTCTCAAATTTCATCCCCATTTGCCAATAACTCTTGTGCAACACCTAAAGGGTTAACGAAGTTTGTAAAATCTGTTTTGAATACCTTGAGGGGTGTAGTTTCTTAGATGAGGTCATTTTTGGGTGGTTTCTATTATGTAAGCCTCGCAAAGTGACTTCAGACCTGAACTGGTCCCTAAAAATTGAGTTTTTGTAAATTTCTGAAAAATTTCAAGATTTGCTTCTAAACTTCTAAGCCTTATAACATCCCCAAAAAATAAAATATCATTCCCAAAACAATTCAAACATGAAGTAGACATATGGGGAATGTAAAGTCATCACAATTTTTGGGGGTATTACTATGTATTACAGAAGTAGAGAAACTGAAACTTTGAAATTTTCAAATTTTTCAAATTTTTTGGTAAATTAGGTATTATTTTGAGCAAAAAAAAAAATTTTTTTGACTTCATTTTACCAGTGTCATGAAGTACAATATGTGACGAAAAAACAATCTCAGAACGGCCTGGATAAGTCAAAGCGTTTTAAAGTTATCAGCACTTAAAGTGACACTGGTCAGATTTGCAAAAAATGGCCAAGTCCTTAAGGTGAAATAGGGCTGAGTCCTTAAGGGGTTAAAGTTCCTTTATCCTACCATTACTATTTCGCAAAGGTTCTTCATGCTCTGCCATGTGACTGTATCTGGAGGGGGATATATAAATATCCACAGCACTCTTCAATTTGTGCAAAAATCCGGTTCTTTTATTCAATCAGCAGCATACAATTGCGACATTTCGACTTATTCAAGTCTTTATCAAGCAGTGAGATAGAGGACAATACGTCCCTTATATAACCACAGAAGTGATGTACTAAGTGCCTTCTGTGGTTATATAAGGGACGTATTGTCCTCTATCTCACTGCTTGATAAAGACTTGAATAAGTCGAAACGTCGCAATTGTATGCTGCTGACTGAATAAAAGAACCGGATTTTTGCACAAATTGAAGAGTGCTGAGGATATTTATATATTCTTCTATCTTAAGGGACCCGTAGACTGGATCTCCTTCCGCTGGCACCATCCTGGAGCACTATACCTGGTACCTGCATTTTTGATATGATTTACCCCATAGCGGGGTGTGTAGTGCTGCTTACTATATTTTTTTATTTGTATCTGGAGGGGGCTCTGCGGTGGCAGAGGGGCCTATGGCTGCTATAGCAATCCCAGGCCCCGCAAAGGTCCCTGTTGAAGTTCCTGTACTTGGACAAAAATAAAAAGTGAAAAAGTACCCAAAAATGGTACCAATAAAAACGTCAAAAACAAGCCCCTGTACAAGTCAATCGGCAGAAAAATAAAAAAAATATGGCTTTCAAAAAATGGATACACAAAAACATGATATTTTTTCTAAAATGCTTTTTATTGTGTAAAACTGAAATAAATGAAATTAGTTATTAAACTATCAAAAAATGTTATGTACCCAAAAATGATACCAATAAAAACATCAACTCTTCCTGCAAAAAAGAACCCATACACAAGACAATCAGCAGAAAAAAAACAAAAACATACGGCTTTCAGAAAATGGAGACACAAAAACAGGATTTATTTTTTTCAAAAAATGCTTTATTATGTAAAACTGACAGAAAAAAAATATAGAAATATTTGGTATCGTCACGTCCGTAGCAACCTGCTCTATAAAAATAACACATGATCTATTCTGTCAGGTAAACGCTGTAAAAAAAGAAAAGATAAAAATGGTGCCATTTTTTGGTTACCTGGCATCACAAAAATGTCTCCTCTATTTTCCTTTAATTCTTGTGGAACACCTAAAGTGTTAACAAAGTTTGTAAAATCATATTTGAATAATTGAGGGGTGTGGTCTAAAATGGGGTAATTTATGTGTGGTTTGTATTATGTAAACCCCACAAATTCTAATCCATCTAACATCCAAAAAATTAAATAAAAAATAAGAAAAGTAAAAGCGTTCCAAAGCTATTACCACATAAAGTGACATGTCAGATTTCCAAAATTTGACCTGGTCCTTAAGGTGAAAAATAGCTCAGTCCTGAAGCGGTTAAAAAAACATTAAATAACATAATGTCCTTATTTTTCTTGCTCTTGTTTTTGTCCAATACCACATGCGTCTGAGAATGCGCAGTCTGAATCTGAGCTATTCTGGTAGCTGAAGCAGATCTAGTGTGCAAGTACTGACTTCGTCAGTCCACCCAAAAGTGGAGGCGTGGGCAGCTTCACCAACAGCGGAGAAGAGCAGCTGCTAGGAGGATTATGAAGTATGCTCTCTGCTCCCTACAGCCCTCTCTTGCTTGTACCTATGCTCCGCTGCCACCAATGAGTGCCCGGACCCACCTATCTGACACAGTATATTAGCAAAATCAAGCGTATTTTTGGTGTCAATAGCAGCGCAACGGTTAGTTGTGCCGCTAACTGCGACTTCACCCCACTCACGCTAGGTCAAAAATTGTGGGTGTGGCTTGAAGGGGACAGGCCGGCAGACCTGTCTCATTTACCATTTTCAGGCGTAGAAAAAGGTCTTTATTAAGACTGGCATCTAAAACGCCGGTCTTAACAAAGGTGCCCCTTTGTTTCCATTCTGGCTTTTATGCCACAGATTGGAGCTAGGTGCTTGAAAATGTGATCCTCTGCAGATCTTAGTGACATCTGCTACTTCCCCGATTTTAATAACCTTAAAGCTTGTCCTTCTTGGTGTTGCAATTTCAGTGCTGAGGAATGTATTTTATTTTTCATGGTCTGCAGTTATGGTATTGGAGCAAGAAACTTAAAGGGGTTGTGTCACTTCAGCAAATGGTATTTATCATGTAGAGAAAGTTAATATAAGGCACTTACTAAAGTGAGGACGGACGGGACGAAGTTGCAGGGAGGACGACATGAGAGGTGTTGGTAAGTAGGGCCCGGGTAGTTAAGGGTTAAGGCTGGTAGTGCAGGGGATGAGGGGAAGTGGTCAGTGGGGGTTGGACGGAGGAGTGAAACAGGAGAGTGTGCTGAGAGCGGGTGCCATTTTGAGGGAGCAGAGCAAGGAAGCAAACTGACCGGTCAGAGCAGGAGCAGCGTTTTAACTGTACTCACCTGAGCGATGTCGCAGGGCGTGGAGGCCTTGTTGCGGCAGCTGAGGGAGGCGGCGGAGTCCAGGGAGCCTGGTTGGTTGGGAGCGCAGGTAGCTGGACTGTTACAGGGAAGGGGGGCGGGTACAGCTAGCCCGCAGCCCAGCATGAGACAGCCGCTGCGGGTATGGCCGCCGGCACGCCTGAGCCCTTCAGAGACCCCCCGGGTTCGGCGCCGTGTCAGGAGCCCCTCAGGGGACCCTCCACGCCGGGAGGTTCGCAGGCCTGCTGTTTCTTGTGCCTCCCAGCGTGGGAGGAATCCATTGTGTCGGCGGGACCCAGTTCTGGATGGGGGGCCAGTCCCCCGTCCCCAGTGGCTAGCAGCAGGGATTCTGGAGCAGGTGCAGCGGTACCCCCCAGTTCTGGAGGTGGGGGGAGGCCCGCTCAGCTAGAGAGAGGCAGCAGTGGTGGGCACGGGGCTGCTCAGGGTGGAGCCAGGAGCCTGTGCAGGCCTTTTCAGTTTGACGGACAGCCTGCGGTTGGTCCCGCCCACGGAGAGGAGGAAGAGGAAGATGAAATGGAGAGGAGTGCATCCAGCGTGTCCGAAGCTGGGATGCAGAGTAGCGGCGTTGGAATGGCGGCGTGGAGGATCGCTTCGTTGATGCCTGTTGAAGACCGTCAGGAATCAGGACCATCGGCTGGCGGATCCACAGCGCCCGAGCAGCCAGGTGAGGCAGCATTGGGGTCATTTTTAGCATTGGTTCAGGGTTCGGGGGCGGGTGGTTCTGGCGGGCTTCGACATGATTTAATTGGGGGGTTGGGACAGTTGTTATGTGGTTTGGTAGGTGTGGGTTCGGGTTTAGGGGGCGTCGGGAGCGGCACCTCTTCAGGCTTGGGGTGTAGGGGCTGGCGTTGGGGGGACGGCGAGTGGTTCTGGTGTCGGTTCAGGTGGGTCGGTGTCTGTGCAGACGCAGGCGGGTGGCGAGGAGGATAGGCCCAGGGTGGCTGATGCTGCGAAAGGGGAGGTGTATGTGTGTTTCGAGGGCCCCCTCGGCGCGCCTTTGAAGCAGGAGGTACGTGAGAGAATTTGGCAGGGGGAGTATGTGGAAATTTTTTCTCTTCTCCCCTTGGAGCGTTTTAACCTGGATTCGGTTAAGAGGGATGGGGGTAAAAAGGAGGAGGAGGACAAACGTCGGCATTGGCTGATTCCGCGCACAATTGGGAATTGGCTGCAGGCGTTTGCGATTATAGCGAGCGTGATTGGGGAAAAGTCGCCGGACTGCTGTTCGGCTCTTTTCTGTTATTTGGATGCTATAGGCGAGGCTGATAGGGTGTACGGGGGTTTGGGGTGGCTTAGGTATGAGAAACAATTTAGTCAACGGAAGGCGGTCCGCCCGACCATGCGGTGGGATCACAAGGACATCGGGTTGTGGATGAGGCTGACTGCGGCGGGAAGGCCGGGTCAGTCCTTTCGGGGGGAGTCAGGGGGAACAGGGCAGTCCGGTTTTGCGTCAGCGTCAGCCAAGGTGTTGTGCTTCCTGTTCAACGAGGGGAGCTGCAAGTTTGGGCAGAAGTGTAAGTTCAAGCATGAGCGTTCATCATGTGGGGGAGGTCATGGGGCTAGACGGTGCTTTAGGGGCGGCAGGCAGAGGGGGGGACAATGTTGTTAAAGGGGCGAGCCTAGTCCGGGTGGGAAAGATGTTGGGGTATCTAAATATATATCCAAAACGGGAAGCCGCTGTGTTTTTGGAAATGGGTTTTTCGGAAGGGTTTCGTATTCCGTCTAACCCTTTGCCAGTGGGAGAGGTAGGGAAAAATCTGCGTTCGGCGTTGGAGCACCCGGAGGTGGTGTCAGATAAGTTGGTGAAGGAGGTGGTGTTGGGGAGGAGCATCATTTTATCAGGCTGGGTCAGGAGTTGAAGGGGGATTTGGCGGTGTGGGACGGGTTTTTACAGCAATTTAATGGTAGGGCGTTGGTGATGGAGAGTACTGTCGATAGTTTTGATTTTCAGTTGTTTACGGACTCAGCAGGGGGAACTCGTTTTAGGGTGTATTGTCAAGGACAGTGGTGCGCGGGGAGGTGGCCCGAGTCTTGGTTTGTGAGGGGTTGGGTGCGGAATGTGGCATTGTTGGAACTGTTTCCGATAGTGGTGGCAACGACGCTTTGGGAAACTGAGTTCAGAAATAAAAAAAATTATTTTTATTGTGACAATCTGGGGGTGGTGCAGGCTATTAATGGTTTGACGGCATCTTCACCTCCGGTAGTTCGATTATTGCAGCATTTGGTTTTACGTTGTTTGTCGCTTAACGCTTGGATTGTGGCTGTCCATGTGCTGGGGATTTCCAATGGCATTGCTGATGCTCTTTCTCGTTTACAGTGGGAGCGTTTTCGCCTGCTGGCCCCAGAAGCGAATGCAGAAGGATTGGTGTGTCCAGGGTCCCTGTGGGAGCTCTTGGAGGTACGGTAGTGGGACTTTTGAGGAATTCTTTGAGCGAGGGGACTTGGCGGGCTTATGATCAAGCGTGGCGTAGTCGGGAACAGTGGTGTGGGGATTTGGAAGTAAGTGTGGATTTCGGAGAGGTACCTTTGCTGTTATTTATTGGGAGTTTAGAGGAAAAGGGTTGGTCGGTATCTCAGATAAATAGTTGTATGCGGAGGGGCGTGGCCTGAGCATGAGCATGTGAGCAGCTTACCTTCAGAGCTCCCGGTCCCTGGGCCCTCGTATATACCTCAAACAAGACTCCTTGTGGCCCCTTTTATTCTCCAGGTGGTATGGTGAGACGCTCTGGTCGCCGAGGGACCCGCTTCATGCCGGCTGAACCGCAGATCGCCCGGTATTTTGCGCAGCAGCCGCCGGCAGTGCCTCTGAGCGGCTCTCCCAAGATGGCGCCGATTGAAGCGACAGGGCCAGACGTGACTAAAAGGCAGAGTCCGCACCTGTCCCCAGCCCCAGCTACCTTGCTCTCCGGATCCCCGACTGCTACAGACCGGAGCTCAGAGGGGACACAGTTGATGCCTGCAAAGGCCACCTTCACTTTTATCTCTGGCTCCTGGCCCTCACTGCAAGCGGCCTCCCTGCCTTCTACGCCGGTGCCTGCATCCACTAGAGCTGAGGTGAGACTGCCGCCCGACTCCCCCTGTCAGGAGATCTGCCGACCGCAGTTTTCCGCGGCGCCCTCACAGGGCTCAGAGACTCTGGGGGTAAATCCTTTTGGAGCACGTGCACCTGAGGTAGCAGGACCGCAACTGCAGACATGGCAGTCTATCGTTATGGGGTCTCCCCCTGCGGCCGCTTCGCAGACCATGCCTCATGTCGCCCCTGCAGGGGTCCCCACCGTAGGGGGGAATCCTTTGGAGTCACAGCAGGACTTACCAGGTACCCCTGCCATTTTCCATCCGCAATCAGTGTCAGATGCCTCTGACTCGACGTCCTCAACCTCCTCCTCGCCTGACAAACGCGCTAAAAGACCCAAGCTCCGTGATATTTGGTCGCTGCTCAGTACTTTGCCCACTAAAATGGACTTAGAGGCGATGTTATCAAAGCTTGAATCTAAACAAGACAAGGCAATTGCCTCAGTCAAAGCTGATATCTGCGCCATTTCTACCAAACTGTCCTCCCAGGAGAGTCTCTCTACCTCTCTGGACTCACGTTTGACTCAGGTGTAGGCAAGTGTGGCCTCTCAGAAAGCCATGAACAGACATATGCTGCTTCAGTTTGATGATCAGGAGAACAGGGGGCGCCGTAATAATATTAAGCTGCGGGGGATCCCTGAAGACATTCAGTCCTCAGAACTGCGTAAAGCGGTGACGTTTATCTTCAATACTCTCCTTGACAGACTCGACGTGTCAGTGCCTCCAACCCACGAGATGTGTTGTGTCGCGTACACTTCTTCAGAGAAAAAGAGGACTTGATTCAGAGAGCATGGAGATGTGGCCCAGTGCCTTTTGCAGATTCTCAAGTACATATTCTACCTGATGTCTCTAGAAGAACCTTGATGATGAGACGTGTTCTAAAGCCGATTCTCCAAACCATCACTGAAGCTGGAGCCACGTATCGCTGGGGACATCCCTTCCATCTGATTGTTCGCAGAAATGGGACTACCTTTGCTCTTCTCTCACCGGATCAGGCAGAGGACTTATCCCGCTTCTTGGATGTTCCGATAGTTTCACTGCCGAATTGGTGGGACGTTCCGATCCCTGCTTCTTTTTTCCTGGACTCATCTAGTCTTAAGGGTGGGGGTGATAGCCGGTCATTGCCTCAGGATGTACCAAGGGGAGGACGAGAGCTGTCGGCCTGCGCTGTTCCAGATTGACGGGCCTTTGCTGTGGCATGTAGGCCTCTACTGTCTTAGTCAGTAACTGGGTCTCTCAGAGTCCCTCTGTGATATGCCCCAAGTGCCAATGCCTCACTCCTGACGAGTGGGCTTACTGTTGCTGTTTCATCTACTAGCCAGTTGATTTTTGTTTGCCACCTAGAATCATATGATCTGGGCCCAGGGATTGGGAGACATTTGGTTCTTCTTTTACTGTTTGCTCTCCCTCTCTCCAACTAGGTCTAGCGAATCTTGGTCGACTCATATCGAGCCTTCCAAGAATCGCATAGTGGGAATTTGTCCCACATTTTTCTGCTGAGTTTTTCTCTGCAGGATTTGTGCACCCTCACTGGACTAGCCAGTTAGGGTTATATTGTACTGTTTTTATTGTCTTGTCTTGTCTCCCCCCCCCCCTTCCTCTTGTTTCCTCTGTTGTGAGTTTTTATTTGCACTCTCCTCTCTCTCAGCAGGTTACAACCATGTCCACGGTCCAGTTTGCGTCTATCAATGCCAATGGACTGAATACCCCTGAGAAGCGCTCCTCCATTCTCCGGCTCCTATGGAGTAAAAAGGTACAGGTAGCTTTTATCCAGGAGACCCATTTCCGCAGGGACGCCATGCCAACGCTTAAATCCCCTAGGTATCCTGATACCTACCATAGTTGTTTCTCAGGGTCAAAATCTAGGGGAGTGAGCATACTCATTGCCAGATCTGTTCCTTGGGAATTCTTAGATGCTCGTACTGATGATAACGGGCGTTTTCTTTTTCTCAAGGGACGTCTAGCGGGGCAGCTTTTCACCTTGGCTAACTTGTACCTGCCTAACACCAAACAACTCAAGGCCCTAGCTAGGATACTGACTAGCCTGGAGGATTTTGTAGAGGGTACCTTGTTGGTCGGGGGGGATCTCAATGTGGCACTAGATCCGGTTGTGGATGTCTCTAGGGGATCCTCTCACCTTTCTCATTCGTATCTCCGGGATTTCAAAAAGCTTCTCCATTCCCATCAATTAGTAGACGCCTGGCATGTTCTTAACCCTGAGGTCAAGGACTTCACGTTTTACTCTGCAGCGAGGGACACTTATTCCAGACTAGACTACTTTTTACTGAGACACTCGGCGGTATCCCTCCTGGCTTCGTCGGTCATAGATCCGCTGACCTTTTATGACCACGCGATGCTCCATGTTTCATTGAATTCCCCCCTCCCTGCCTTGACAGTCTTGGCAGTGGCGATTGAATGAATCCTTACTGCAGGATTTGGTGGTGGCTCAGGAGATACATACGGAGATCTCCCATTACTTTGAAACTAATCAAACTGATGACGTGTCACCCAGTTCTGTTTGGGCGGCTCACAAATGTGTAATCCGAGGTGAATTTATCAAGCATGGAGCTAGACGTAAGAAAGAGAAGGCAGCGGAAATCTCACAGATTTTGGCGGAAATAGTTACCCTTGAACAGGCCCATAAAAAGTCTCATGCGGTGGCGGCACACACTTCCCTCCTATTGGCTAGAAGTAAGCTTAAGGTAAAGTTAGATGTACGTACGAAAACCATTTTAGCCAAAGGCCGCCGATATTTCTTTGAGTTTGGAAACAAAAGTGGCAAACTTTTAGCCAGATTACTTAGGGAGCAAAGAGCTAGGAATTATGTTCCCCGTATCGCTGCTACCCGAGGGGGCCCTCTTAATAACCCCGTCGCAATTGCAGAAGCGTTTGCTCAGTATTATCATTCCTTATCATACAATCTCTTACAATCTAACGACACGAGTGAGTCTCTGCATTCAATGATGAACCAGTATCTGGCGGATTCGGGCATGCCGAAACTACCTGCAGACTCCCTTCAGGACTTTGATAGACCGATCTCGACAGAAAAAATATCAGAGGCTTTGAAAAACATGCAACCCAGTAAGGCCCAGGGCCCAGACGGTCTCCCTGCGTCATATTATAAGAGATTCTTACCACTGCTCCAGACCCCTCTGGCTAAGGCTCTCAACACACTTAGCACAGGACGTCCTCTCCCCGCTGACATGTCACATGCTCATATCACCGTGATACATAAGGAAGGGAAGGAACCCACCCTATGCGGCAACTATCGTCCCATTTCCTTATTAAATGTGGACCTTAAAGAGGACCTTTCACCGATTCTTACCCTATGAACTAAGTATACAGATAGGTAGAGCGGCACCCGGGGATCTCTCTGCACTTACTATTATCCCCGGGCGCCGCTCCGTTCTCCTGCTATGCCCTCCGGTATCTCCGTTCCCTAAGTTATGGTAGGCGGAGTCTGCCCTAGCGCTGGCCAATCGCACTGCAGAGCTCACAGCCTGGGAGAAAATAACCTCCCAGGCTGTGAGCTCTGCGCTGCGATTGGCCAGCGCTAGGGCAGACTCCGCCTACCATAACTTAGGGACTGGTATCTCCGCCTACTATAACTTAGTGAGCGGAGATACCGGAGGGCATAGCGGGAGAACGGAGCGGCGCCCGGGGATAATAGTAAGTGCAGTGAGATCCCCGGGTGCCGCTCTACCTATCTGTATAGTTAGTTCATAGGGTAAGAATCGGTGAAAGGTCCTCTTTAAGTTGTTCGCTAAAATTTTGGCCATGCGGATGGTTCCACTGCTCTCTGATCTCATATATAATGATCAGGTGGGTTTCATTCAGTCGCGTGAGGCGAGAGATAATACCACTAAGGTTCTAAACCTGATTCATCATGCCAAGATCCGAGACACCCCACTCTGTCTCCTGTCCACGGATGCTGAAAAGGCCTTTGTCAGGGTGTGATGGCCTTGGTTGTTTGCGGTGTTGTGATATCTCGGTATCACCGGTCCTTTGGCATCATGGATTAGAGCTTTATATGAGTCTCTCTCTGCGGCCACAAAGGTGAATGGTGTTTTTTCTCCGTCCTTTGCGATACGGAATGGGACCCGCCAGGGTTGTCCCCTCTCCCCATTGATCTTTGTTCTTACCCTGGAGCCGCTCCTGAGGACAATCCGACAGAACCCGAATATATCGGGACTCTCGTTTGGGGGTAGAGAATTTAAGATAGCGGCATATGCGGACGATCTGTTGTTTACTCTAACTAATCCCAAGATTTCCTTCCCGAACTTGATGGCGGAATTCCACACGTTTCACGGCCTCTCGAATCTGAAGATTAACTTCCAGAAATCAGAGGTATGAATGTGTCTCTTCCGGCCACACTCGTGGCCGACCTAGTTACCTCCTTCCCTTTCAAGTGGGCATCTGGAGCAGTGAAATATCTAGGCACATTTATACCCACGGATCTGAAAGAGGTATACCATAGAAACTTTATCCCTCTCCGGGATCGGATTAGGGAAGATCTTAAGAAATGGTCGAAAGGACTGCAAAATGAACATTCTCCCACGGGAGTTATACCTCTTTCAGACCCTCCACATCAAACTCCCCGCTAGTTTCTTCAACAGGATTCATGGGGACTTATTTAGGTTTATTTGGGCAAAGGGTAGTCCGAGACTCGCCAGATCTCTCTTACACATACCGAGGGACAAAGGGGGGCTAGGTATACCTGACCTACGTAAATATCATTCAGCCTCCCTGCTCCAAAGGATAGTGGATTGGTGTAGGCACTCACAGCTCAAGCAGTGGGTATCGATTGAACAACTCTGTTCGAACTGTCCGTTAGCCTCCCTGCCCTGGGTGGATTTGAAACCCCCTTCAGCCCTTTCTAATCATCCCACAATTGGTCCCACCATTTCACAGTTCCATAGAATTAGAGATAATCCCCTGATCTCCCCCTCCCCTTCACCTTTATTACCCATCCTGGAAATCCCACCTTCCCAGCGGGTTGCAGGGGTGGACCGTTCTTGCAGTGGAGGACTAATGGTAGGTCCCATGCTCCCTTTTTCAGAACTTCAGGCAGATGGCGCACCTATGACGAGATTTTGAGCATAACAGATCCCTGCCCTTTGGGTTTCTGGAGATCCAGTCAACTGACGCATTTTCTATCCTCTATTCCAACCTCCTTGGGGTATGACAGGGCTCTTACTTCGTTTGAGAAAATTTGTGTTGGGTTGGGCGCCTACAGACATTCCCTTTCCGAATGTTATCAGTCCTTGGTAGCCCCTCGACAGGACTATCTTCCACCGTTTGTGGCTAAATGGTCCCAAGACTTGGGAGTGAACATCCCCCCCGATCACTGGTCAAAACTCTTCAGTCTGCTCTACAGGTCATCCATAGCGAGTAGGTTCCAGGAGGCGGGTTACAAGATAATGTCCAGATGGTACTATGTTCCAACCAGATTGCAGAAAATGTTCCCATCTGCGTCTCCTATTTGCTGGCGCTGTGACTCCGCTATGGGCTCCATGATGCACATTTTCTGGGATTGCCCAAAAATTGGTCCTTTTTGGCAGTTGGTCCATAAGACCTTGTCCTCAATTTTCCGATTTACGATACCACACACCCCTGGTTTCTTATTATTTTTCTCGGTTCTGCCAATGAGTGTGCTCCATAAGTCATGTTTGTGCTCCTTGGTGATAGCGGCTAGGTCGTGTATCCCTGCGAGACGGAAGCTCACTGCGCCTCCAACAATTAGTTGTTGGATCCAAAAGGTGGAGGAGATCCGGAGAATGGAGGAACTCACCTCGCAGCTGCGAGCCAAGCATAAAGCCTTCCTTGATTCATGGGCCCCTTGGTTTTCTTTTCAGGAGTCTCAGGAGTTTCAGGACCTAATGGCCTGAGTTGCGGATCCTTCCCTGTACTCTATGGGTTTACCCCCTCTCTAATACCCACCCCCCTTTTTGTGTCTATTGTCTGTGTGTATTGTATCTCTCCTTTTGTTGTTATTTGTCTAGAGGTTGCACCTCCTAATCTGTGTGCACTTATGCTGCCTTACTCTTCCTGGTAGTTATGTTTAAAGGCCAGGTTTATGCTGTTACTATTTTAGCCCGATGTGGTCACTGATCAGTCGAAAGGGTTCCTGCTCTGACGAGGTTCCTCTCATTATACCACAATTGCCAATAGATATTGTTATGTTGGCTGGCGTATAAGGTGATCTTGTTGTTGTGCAATATCATTGATACACTGGATGTACTGTATTGACTTTGCTGATGCACGATTTGATTTCCGTATTCATTTAAATAAAGAATAAAAAAATAATAATAATAATTGGTTTATGGCGGGTTTGGCGTTTGGTTTTAAGTTGCGGGGTTTTCCGGATGTTACTAAAGCGTTTTTGGTCAGGCAAGTTTTGAAGGGGTGTAGGCGGGGTAGGTGGACAGTGGATTCTAGGCGGCCAGTGTCTTTTGCGTTACTGTTACGCTTAGGTGCTCAAGTGGGTTTGGTATGTAGGTCACCTAGCGAGGGGCGGTTGTTTAGATTGACATTTTTCCTGGCCTTTTTAGGAGCATTTTGTTTGGGGGAATTAGTTTGTAAGAGCGTGCGGTATGAGGGTGGTTTGTTTGGAGAAGATGTGGATCTGTATGGGGACAGGGTGGTGGTTCGTATTAGTTTTTCCAAAACGGACAGGGAGGGTAGGGGTTGTTTTGTCACATTGTTTGAGGTTCCTGGGTGTGTGGTATGTCCGGTTAAGTGCGTGAGCGAGTACAGGTTGGGCTCGAGTTTTGTGGGAGGCCCCCTTCTTAGACATGAGGATGGGTAATTTTTGTCTCGATTTCCAATTTGTAGCGGTGTTAAAGAAGTGCTTGAGAGCTTTGGGAATGGACTCTGAAGATTTTACGGGTCATTCCTTTCGTATCGGTTGTGGCCACGGAGGTGGCTCGATTAGGCATGAGTGATGAGGTGATAAAAAGGATTGGTAGGTGGGAATCAGCCCGTTTTAGGTTGTATGTGAGGTTGGGTGTTATGTGAGGGTTCGGGGTTTTGTAATTAACATGGGTGTTTGCTTTTTATGTTTCAGGGACCGCGGCGACGCTTGTTTGGATTTTAGGCCATTCCTTTGTGTTTTGAGGGGCGCTGAAAGCTGATGTGCGACCGAACGGGCGGCAATTGGGGTTGGAGCGGGAAGTGGCGGTAATTAGGTGGCTCGTGTGTAGAGGTATGTTGTGGGGTTCTGTGTTGCGGGAGGTGCATCGTTATGCGCGGTTGGATAGGGCCCCCGACGTCCTAGTGTTACACGTTGGGGGTAATGATTTG